>NC_142895.1:24962500-25299166 GCF_054131105.1 Drosophila navojoa
TCCACTCTATCTCTACTCAATCTCTCTCCTACTTGCTCTCTTTCTCACTATATCTCACTCTGCTATTATGTTATTAGCATTATTTTCTCCCTCTTTTTAATATATTTTAAATTGTATGCAAAATGCCTGCGAATTTCGCTTGGTAAAATTATCTGACTTTCAGCATTTCATAGTCTCAGTAGCTCTACGATTCCACATCTTATATGAAAGCACAAAAACACTTCAATTTGTTTAGAAATGTATTCAGTGAACGAGTATATATATATAGTAGCGGTCAGTAACAACATATAGGTAGCGAATTCTCCATCAGAATTATTCCAATTCAGAGACGAGTTCTGCTTGATTATATTAGTTAATCCAGTACTACTTTTATACCATATAAGCGATAATATTTAAAGACTTTTCTTGTGCTTATATGTGTCTTCTGTTATATGCAACGGTATCTGGGTCCTCGGCTCACCTTGTCTCTTGAGTTTCAATGAATATCAATCAGAGATTGAAGAATTCGGTGTGAATATGCAAAATGATGAAGAAAATTGATGCCAAATGAATTTAAATAAAAACGGCGACAGATTGCCGGCAATATACATATGTATATATGTATATATATATATGTGTATGTATATGAGTGTATTGGTGAATGGGCCAGGGCGAGCAGGGCAGGGCAGGGTAGGGGGGTTAGTTCTCAGAGTCGCCTGCTGTCGGGCAGTTTTTCGCGAGCGAAATCAACGAAATGTTAAATAAGCAAAACGTGACTTTATTCGCAAAATGATGAGGCCAGCAGCCGGACGGATGGGACAGAGGCGGCGGCAGACGGAGCAAAGCGATTCAGATTCAAACGGGCCAAATGGCCGGGCAGGCAGCGACTTCTGCCAGATTCTGGCAGCTTAACACCTTTCGCTAGGCGCTGCCGTTGCTTTTTGTTGGCTTTTACGGCAGCTGACAGGCCAGAAATATATATACACATACACCCATATATAGCTGCCATGTATGGGATGCATAAATGTACATGTGTGTGCGTGTGTGTGTGTTTATGTACAGTGAAGCCTGGTTGCCAAAAACTGCTGACAACATTTGCGAAATTGGGCTGCCGAAACGGTTGGGGTCAATGGGAGGGGTGTTTGGCCCGCGGGGATTGCTGTTGGCTGACTATGAGCGGGCAGAAGGAGGGAAGGGGAGAGGGGGAGCGGGGGAGGGCAGTGCGTCTGACAGGCGTGGCAGCATTAAAGCCACCCCGCACATAGCTCACATCGATGCGCATACAAAGCCCTGCCGGCTCAACCAACCCAAGCCGCCCTCTCCCCACCCGCCTCACCCCCCCACCAGTCATTGTCTGCCCGCGTTATAGGTGAATTTTTTTTTTCTCTTCTTCTTCTTCTTCTTTTTTTATTTATTTGTATTTTGGCAAAACCAAAGTTTGTCATAAAGTGTCAAAGTGAATTGAAAATTTCCATTTAAGCGCTGGAAATCTACAAAATCCGCCCAGAGGCGACCGCAATGACCGCACAGCAAAACCGCAGCAGCAGCAGCAACAACAGCAAAAGCAACAACAACAACAACAACAGCTGCGTCAAGTTGCGTTTCAGTCAAGCGTAAAGCTGTGAATCTGATTGATCTCAAATGCCGATTACATTGTAAGCGAATTTCAGCAGAGCGTTTCGATTTTGACAATTATTTAATCGCTCTAAGCATTAGCTGACAACTTTTGCAATTGAGCGATGTCTTCCCTATAAAGCAGATTGACAGCTTGATTGATTGACTGATTGACGGACTAAGTGCAGGGCATTGAGGCGAAAGCTGAAGCTACGATATGACTCGAGCTCATGAAATGAAACACAAATGTTGTCATAATTATGATTTAAGCTCTGAAGGAGGAGCTCTTCGTGTGTATTAAATTCACGATTTAAGGTGAATTCAATAAAGTGCCAGCAGAAATATTTAATAGTCGAGGAGAGACACTTGAAAGACAATAAAACCTCAAGGTGGATTGTTCTTTCTCTCTCTCTCTCTCTCTATATATATATATATCTCGTTCTCTGTGACTCTATCTCTCACTCTGCATCTGTCTCTGTATCTGCTCTTGTTTCCCTCTCTCTCCCCTCTCTCTCTCTTTCTTTGACTGTGTCTCTCACCCTGTCTGTGTTCTTGTCTCTTTGTCTCTGTCTCTCTCTTTTTCTTTTTTTTATCTCTCTCTCTCTCTCTCTCTCTCTCTCTCTTTATCACGTTCTGTGTGATTCTGTCTCTCGTTCTGTATCTGTCTCTGTCGCTGTCTCTGTGTCTCACTCTGTCTGTGTCTCTGTCTCCGTCTCTGTTCTTGTTTCTCTCCCTCTCCCTCTCTCTCTCCCTCTCTCTCTCTTCCTCTCTCTCTCTCTCCCTCTCTCTCTCTCTTCCTCTCTCTCTCTCTCTCTATCTCTCTCTCTCCCTCTCTTTCTCTCTCTCTCTCTCTCTGAGTGGATCTACAACGATTTCAATGTCTCTCACTTATCATAGATGGAATAGATCAGTGATCTATACTGAACTAATTGGCACTACGAAGAGTAACTCCGTTTACTCAAGACTCTTATCTAATAACATATGCCTATTGCCATGGCGCATGGGACACAAGGCTTGTGACATTGGGGATGGTCGTAAATTCCCTGCTTATGCTAGAACATTTCTCTGGAGGGATGAAAATGTCGTCGAAGGAATACCGAAAACAGTCCACGTGATGTAGTGCCGCCTCCTTCGCGATGCAAAGCCGTACACATGCTCTTGCTTGAACAATATGTCTGTACGGAATGTGGATGAAATCTTGTTCATTGTTTATTTATGTATCTATTTATTTATTGATGTATTTATTTTTTGTATGTATTTATGTATTTATTTATTATTAGTTTATTTATTTGTTTGTTTATTTATTTATTTATTTCTTCATTTGTTTATTTATTTAATTGTTTATTTATTTGTTTGTTTATTTTTTTATTTATTTATTTATTTTTTCATTTATTTATTTATTTTTTATTTGTTTTTTTATTTATTTGTTTATTTATTTATTTATTTGTTTATTTATTTATTTATTTATTTATTTGTTTGTGTATTTATTTATTTATATATTTATTTATTAATTTATTTTTATATATTTATTTATTTATGTACCCATTTTTATAATTTTTTAAATTATTTATTTCATACATTTTAGTTCGTATATATTTACATATTCATATATTTATTCATCTATATATTTACGCATGCGAAACTTAATTAATGAGATCTCAGGGTCGCTCATTTATCATTTCTATTTACCCTTAAGTTCTATAATATATATACATATATATATTTCCTATTGGATAGTTTGAATGAAGGTATTTCAGTGGACAGCAACGTTCTAACTTGTTCAATGGAAAGTAGTTTGAAAAATAATATACCAGCGTTTTTCAATATTAAATCTTTTTCAAAATAGATGTTTTAGCAATTGAATGAAGCCCAAAATTAATTATTAAAAAGTATTATCAATATAAAAGAAAATTAAAGCTTAAAAGAGACGACAAATTATATAGATTTTCATTAAGGTGTTGTGGTATTCTCTCACTTAGTGTAGAGTCCATAACTTAATGATGTTTCAGCTCAAGTTTATTTCAATAATTCCTGACTGAGCTCTGATTTATTCACAACTGCTCTAGGTGAATGAATTACACATCAGACATCTATCTGTAAAGCTTTGTCATACAGGGTATGTGCTAGTCGAGTCGAGTTGCAGTTGCCGTTGCAGTTGCAGTTCCCCGGCCATTTGCAAATAGCTTTCAATGACGAGCGTCTGGCTCTTTGGCCAGGTGCGGCTCTCGTTGACTGGCGTTGGTAGTTAATTGAAAAAGCCAACAAACCATAATGGAAAATCAATCAGGCATTTTTCTATTTCTGATTCAACTGAGGCACTTATGAACTATTTAAAAAGCACTTTGCCGTTTCGCAACTGCATGGACGGGGGTAATTCCGCATTATGCATATTTAACCAGCGGCATTTGGTCGTCTGCGGCGACGTGACTGAAAATTGAATTTGTATTTCATTGGCCGCTCGTTCAGTTGATTGTTTTTGACCAAATTCGATGCATGGCTTAAGGGATGAGTGAGAGACTTTTTGTTCACCTTCCACACCCACACACACACACGCACACACACACACAGAGTAGTCTGTGTGATAGAAACAAAAAATTGGCTTGCTTGAAAGCAAGATACATCAGCCGGAAGAGTCCTTTGCCAGCTATATGAGCCATTCTGTGTGCTAGTCCTGTGGCTCTGGCGCTTGTCCTTGCCCCGGCCTTTGGGTTCGTGTGTGTGTATGTGTGTGTGTGTGTCTGTGCGTGTGTTGCCATGATTGATGCCCAGTTTGCGCGAGATTTCGTCTTAATGCCTTTGACAAATCCGTTAGCACAAAGCGTAGAATGACTGAGCGAAGCTCAACGAAGCAGCGGTTAGGGGGCGGCCGGTGGGCGGTGGGCGGTGGGCGGTGCTTGCCGTAGACGTGGCAAAATCTTAATGACAAAAACATTGGAGCGTCAACTTTTTTCTAGTCGTTGGCCACGTCGTCCTTGTCATAGAAGCAGCCGCCGGCACAAGCGACAAGCTTTAAACTTTGTTTTCCTAGCTGAATCGCATGGAGCTCAATGTGAAGCTCCCCCAACCCCCACCAACCACCCCCCACACAGAGGCAGCGCACAGTGGCGCACATATTATAAATACATCAATTAATATCTTCAAGTGGCCCGAAACGTAATATCTCCGGCTATCAGGCTGTCACATCCGCCGGACCGGGCCGAGCTACGGCGTAGCAGAGCCACTTGGGGGCCGCACTTGCGGAATCGAACTCGGCGCTGAGCCGCTGTGGCACTCGAGTGTGCCACAGTGTCTGGTCCTTGACCCACTGTGGCGCAGCTTTCTTCGTGCTGGGCACCTCAACGACAATTGACAGGCGCTGTCAGCTGGAAGCTGCTTAAAGTCCTGATATGCCCCATCGCTGAACGGAGTAAATGCTGAGCAGAGTGCTTTGGACTAAAAAAAAAGAGAAAAGAATAAGAGAAAAAGTGAAATGGGGGAGAAGGGGCGACAAAGAGTTAAAAAAAGAATAAAACAATTCAAGGCCCTGTCAAGCAACGTGTGTGTGTGTGTGTGTGTGTGCTAATTTTGTTAACGGGGCTAAGAGTTCAGGGCAAGGCGTTGACGGGCGTTGGCCATGTCACATGACAGGGCCAAAGGACAGGAGCGGCTCGAAACGCAAGCAGCGGCTGTCTGATGGGCTAAATGAGATTTTCATGCCAGCAGCATCGAGGCAGACGCAAAATATTTGCTGAAATTTTAAGCGATAAAAGGTTGAAAGGTTCGACATTCAAGCACTCACACACAGAGAGCGTGAGGGAGAGAGAGGGAGAGTGGGGCAACTAGGGGCACGCACAGGCAGCCAGACAAAGGCGAGCTTAGAAGCCATGAAGATGAAGATGAACGCGTTGAGGAATTAATAAGGGAGTATAAAAAGGCAACAGCAACAGAGCAATAGCTGCCAGAGCTGAGCCTGATGGAGCTGCTGGCGCTGCTGGAGCCGATGGAGCCGATGGAACTGATGGAGCCGATGAAGCCGATGATGATAATGATAATGGCGCTGATGAAGCTGACGATGCTGACGGCCGGCATAGCGATGGTCATGCCAAATAGTGCGCAAAATTGATGGCACGACGCGTCGTGGCACTGGGCGCGTGCGACGTCAAATATGCAAATGAACCAATGAGATTAACCTTAAAAGCGAAATTGAAATTTGTAAATTGCTCAAATATGCGAGGTCAAAGTTATTGTTGGCCCAGCCCCGCTGCACAGTAGCTGAGTCTATAAAACACAAATAGCAAAATTGCCGTCACTCGTCGCTTGGCTCACTGATGAACCATTAATAGCTCAATCTGTTGGACAATTATTATTCTCCATTTGATTTATGGAGAGCAGAGCTTCAGCATTGTAAAGACACTCCACTAAGGAGTTCATATCATGTACATGGTTTGCACTGAAATCTCTGTATTTGAGGATATTTAGTATATGGACAATATGGAAAATATGTTTGTAGCTCGAGATATATAAGGAGTAATGTTTTATATATGGTGTCTTTTATACAGATAGGCAGTAGGATTATTGGAATAGATACAATAGTCTAACCTGTCTGATAAATAGTATCTACACATTGACAAATATATAGATTGATGGCCCAAGTCATTAGTATATCATCTCTCTAAGCTAATAGTCCCTCTGCATGTCCCGGAGCTCTTCAGAGGAATTTCACCCATTCATCTATTTCAAAAACTAAATACAGTTGAATCCAGATAATTCGAAATTGCAAGGGAGAAAATTATTGAGATCAATTTTTCGATTTATCGCGTTTAATGATTTATCGGGGTAAAACTTATCGAGACTCGACTGTACTTGTATAATATTATACTCTTACTCTTATTTATATTTGAACTCTGGGGAGCTATCATCTATATTCTATTTACATCTATAACAATTATTACAGAGCTAAGGACTAAGGTAAAAAAAAAATATAATCTTATATTAAATCAATCTATAAATACACTTACGAGTCTTTCATTCGTGGTACTCATATAAATACAATAAAGCCTCCTATCATGTACGTATTATCAGATCGTAGTTGATTGAAATCAAGGTAGAGGGAACGAGATTGAGAGACCGAGAGAGAGATATAAAGAGACAGTGATACAGAGAAAGAAATATAATGAGAAAGCGAGAGAGAGACAGAAATGGAGAAATAATGAGAAGATCCCTTATAGAAGAAGGATGTCAGAGGATGTCGCTGGGAATATGCGAATGCCGTTTGATGGATTCGCTTACTTCTCGTGTTTTGTTATTTGTGCAATTATTTTCATATTACGAATTCAATAAAATGTACATGGAAATTAGCGCAATAGTTCATCATCCTTATAGAGGCATGTTTTGGGCATGTTGCTCTTGCTGTTGTTGCTCTTGTTGCTGTTGTTGACGCTAATGTTGTCGCGGTCGCTGCTGCTCGAACAAGGCGACAACAACCTATGACAGAGCCATCTTTCATGGCATATGACATAAAAAGCATAATTGATTACATTCACACACACACACACACACACACAACACACACACACACACACACACACACACACACACACACACACACACACACACACACACACACACACACACACAGGAGTTGCGTTTTCGTGGAGTACGGTCGATGTCATCGCGATCCACCGTGGACAATAGCTTGATCTTTGTTTTTCCCTGTGAAAGTGGAAAAATCTGTAGACAACGTGGTTGCTGTGGGCGCGACGCACCCAGCGACGGCAAAACAAAAACAATAAAAACTTACTTCGCGGCGGTTTCGCGGAGTACCCCAGTGGTACAATCCGGTGGTGCAAGAGAGGGGGGCAATAGCGTCACTGTTTTTGGCGTCAGGGCTTTTCTCCTTCCCTTTCTTTTTAAGCGCGAAATAATTTGTCACATTAGGCGTCACATTTGTGCAAATAATAAATAATCAGGTGCATTCACTCTAACAGCTGATAGTAGTGCTGGAAATTGCAGCGGACAATCAGCTGCTCACTAACTTTGGTGAGTTGCTAAGTCTCAGCAAAGACAGCAACCCAGCTGCTGGTGTGAGGTAGCAGGTACTAAAAGTAGTGCATACTTTCGGGCTCTCGCTGTAATTAGGTTGAGTTTAAGTTACTGTGGTCTCTAAACTCAAATTATATTAGTAGGCAGTGCCCACTACAGGCTTCACGCCGTGGTAGTCGGAGCAATATGGAGGCCATGATGGAGGAGGAGCTGCAAGCTTTCGCGCGCCGTTCCTCGTTGCAGCGATCGCCACAGCAACAACAGAGGGCGTTGCCGCAGCCGTCGACGTGTAACCAGTCTCCAGTGGCTGAGTGCCAGGCACCCAAGTCTTTAAAAGAAGCGTTAGCTCAAATAGGAGTTACGCTAGAGGGTTTGTCTGCCCTATTTGGGGGGCAGCGGCATATAAATGCATTCATGAGGGAGGAGCTGGCTAGGCTGGTCAGTCTCCACAAGACGGCCGAAGCGTTCTGCAACCGACCGGTCAAAGACTGCGAGGTGCAGACCACACTGGTCAAAGAAGTAGCTCAGAAGGCTAAAACAGCGAGCGTTAGTGCTACAGCAGGTAGTAATACGCCCAAGCGGTCGAGGGAAGTTGCCACTGAGCAGAGGAAAACTCCCTCGAAAAAGCCGAGGCACAATAAAAGCGCAGCAAATCCAATAGAGCCAATGGTTCTACGGGCTGCAGCCGTTAAAACCAATCAGGTAGGCCGACAGACGAATCCGAACAGCTGGACGGTTGTTAAGGGACGCAAGCCGCTGCAAAAACGTTCTAGAAGCGACGCCATCGCGGTTTCAGGTGTAGGTGGTTGCAGCTATGCGGACATGCTTCGCGTGGTCAAGAGCGACCCAAATTTAAAGCATCTGAGCGGCGACGTCCAAGGTATTAGGAAGACCGCTAAGGGGGACCTTTTGTTGCAACTGAGTAGGAAGCCGGAGCATAGCGCTGAGGCTCTGCACGAAGCTGTAGGCAAAGCCTTGGGTGACCGAGCGGTAGTTAAAACACTTACCGAATCGGCTCAAATTGAGATTCGCGACCTAGATGAGTTAGCAAGTAAAGAGGAGATCTTGGAGGCAATCAGGGTGGAGTTGAAGGATAGCTCACTCCCCATTGGGGCTATCAAATCGCTTCGGCCAGCTTTTGGTGGACAGCAAAGAGCTACGGTTGCTCTTCCAATTGGGAAAGCTAAAACTCTGCTCGAGCTGTCCAAAATTAGAATAGGATGGGTAGTATGCCGTATTCGAGCCGTGGAGCAGCCTAAACGCTGTTTCAAGTGCCTCGATTACGGTCATATGGCAGCAAACTGTCGCAGCGACTGTGACCTAAAGGGCGCCTGTTTCAGGTGTGGAGAGATGGGTCACAGTGCAAAAGCATGCACCAAGCCACCAAAATGTAGCCTCTGCATCCGGAAAGGTGAAAAGCAGACGGACCATTCAGCAGGCAGCTTCAAATGCCCATCTTACCGTGAAGCTGCTCGTAAAATGAAATGTTAAGGTTCTTGCAGCTTAACCTAAATCATTGTATTGCTGCCCAAGACCTTCTTGAGCAGACCGTTAGGGAAAAATGTATAGACGTAGCTTTTCTCAGTGAGCCCCACCACTGTATAACCAGCTGCCCTAGGACATGGTCAACTGACGTTAATGGCAAAGCTGCGTTGTGGGTATGCGGCAACTCAACGAACGTACTTTCGAATGTTAAGTCATTCAATGGGTTCGTACGCGGCCGATATGGCAACTTATGGCTTTACAGTTGCTATCTGGCCCCCAGCATGCAGCTCAGTGAATTCACGACGGTGCTCGACGAGCTTGCCGAGGATGCTAGGGGTCGGAAGGCCATTATAGCTGGAGATTTTAACTCCTGGGCGTTAGAATGGGGTAGCCTCACAACAAATGCCAGAGGTCGTATCCTACTGGAGATCTTCGCAACACTAGATGTTGCACTGCTCAACACTGGGCACGAGTACACCTTCAGTCGGGCGGGATACGGATCTGTCATCGACATTACTTTTGTCACTTCATCCCTCTTTCGGGGAGCAACATGGAGCCATTGCGATAGCTATACGGGCAGCGATCATACGGCACTTCTATTCACATTAGGTGAGCCACCTGCCAGGGCGTCACCCTTGTGGAGGGAGTCGTATCGGCTAGATACTTTTGATCCCGCGGTCTTTTCTGAGGCCATTCAGTCTCTGGGCACAATTGGTAATGCTGAGGCCAGAGCATGCCAAATGGTAGCCCAAATACAGAGTGCCTGCAATAGCAGTATGCTACGCCGCAAGCAGTTCACGCGACAACAAGAGCCTACGTATTGGTGGAATGCACAAATAGGTGACATTCGTCGCAAATGCATCCAGGCGAGAAGAAGCTACCAACGGGCTCGCGGTAGGTCTACGTTTTTAGAAAAACAATTAGCTTACCAGGCAGCTAGAAGACAGTTGAAGAGGGCCATTCGGGCAAGCAAAAGAGAATGTTTTTTAGAGTTGTGCGACTCAGCCGAATATGACCCTTGGGGCAGGGCATATAAGATAGTAGTTAAAAGACTATACGCAGGTAGACAGGTGCAGCCTACGGATCGTCTGGAGCTTAAAACGATTGTGGAAACGCTCTTTCCAGAAAGTTTAAGCTCCATTCACGCCCCTCGGTCCGAGTCTGCTGATCAGGGCTCAATGAGCACTGAAATTGTTTTAGTCACAGAGGAAGAAATTATATTAACTCTCCGGGGTCTTAGAACCAACACTGCTCCAGGGCCGGACGGGATCCCAAATCGTGCGCTAAAGCTAGCCCTCGCCTTGCACCCTAATACGTTCGCTGAATTATTCAACGAATGTTTAATACAAGAGACGTTCCCGGCAAAATGGAAAGCCCAGAACCTGGTGTTGCTACCCAAGGCTGGCAAACCACCAGATGAGCCATCCTCATACAGACCGATCTGCCTCTTAGACACCATGGGAAAGATGTTTGAGAAATTGATCTGCTCCAGACTGGAGACTGCGATTACTAGCGCCGGAGGCCTGTCACCAAATCAATTTGGATTCCGGAAGGCCCGGTCAACAACGGATGCGCTAAACAAAGTTGTTGGTCTGGCCACCTCCGCCATTCATGGCACAAGATGGAAGCATGGGACGAAGCAATACTGCATTATTGCGACCCTGGACGTAAAGAATGCCTTCAATACAGCTAGTTGGGATATGATACTGAATGCGCTGTCACAATATAATATCCCTAAATATCTTAAAGAAACAATAAAGAGTTACTTCAGAGGAAGAACACTGGTATACAATACGAGTGAGGGTCCCCAAACTCATACAGTGTCAGCTGGAGTACCCCAAGGCTCAGTGCTGGGGCCTCTCCTATGGAATATCATGTACGACGGCGTACTGCGCTTGGAACTACCAACAGGTGCGCACACCATCGGCTTTGCTGATGATGTAGCTGTCGTAGCCATAGGAAAGGAACTCAAAGATACAGAGGATATGTGCAGCGAAAGTATCAATCGCATACGAAGCTGGTTGACTGGAGCTGGGCTCGAGCTAGCGGCACACAAAACTGAAGTTGTCCTAGTCAGCAGTCGCAAAAGAGTGGAAACTGCCAATATAAAGATCGGCAGCGTCACCATTGCGTCAAAGAGGGCGATAAAGTATCTTGGTGTCATGATAGACACAAGATTAACTTTCCGCGAGCACTTAGAGTATGTGCAAAAAAAGGCAGCTGATTCTTGTAGAGCTCTCTCGAGAATTATGCTTAACACGCGGGGACCTAAACAGCAACGACGTCTCCTTCTAATGAGCGTCATTAGGTCCGTCATCCTCTACGCTGCGCCCATATGGGCAAGAGCGATGGCAACGCCCAGCTACAGCCGGGGCATTTGCGCGATCTATAGACTGAGCGCAATCAGAGTCAGCTGCGCTTTCAGGACTATCTCCGATGACGCGGCGCTCGTCATAGCTGGTATGGTACCGCTGGAGTACTTGGTCGCCGAAGCCGTGGAGCGAAATTCGCACGCGCCTGCCCGACCCAACGCTATCAGGGCGAACAGCATTGCACGATGGCAAAGGAAGTGGAATAGCTCAGCTAAAGGGCGGTGGACGCACAAGCTCATCCCGGAGCTCGAACCATGGGTCAACCGCAAGCACGGCGAGGTAAACTTCTACCTTACGCAGATCCTCTCGGGACATGGATGCTTTCGGAGCTATCTGAAGCGCTTCGGCCACGAGGAATCTGACGAGTGCCCCTGGTGCGAGCGAGGGCACGTGGAAGACGCCAACCACATTCTTTTCGAATGTGGACGGTTCCTGGAGGAGAGGCGTCGTCTGGAAGAGGCAGTGGGCCGCTCCATCAGAGCGGACAACATTGTCAACACCATGCTGGAATCGGAGGAAGCTTGGGAACAAACAAGCACCTTCGCGGCCACAGTGATGATGGAGCTCCGCAGAGTCGAGCGAATGAGAAGTCGAGCTGTCCCAGGCTAAGGTAGCGCACAGTGCTTGCGAAGCAATGCTTTACGGCCGTCCCGCAAGCATCGCGCACTATCCTAGCCACCACGCAACTTGCACCTTGTAATATTAAAATTGTTAATAAACGAATATAAAAAAAAAAAAAAAAAAAAAAAAAAAAAAACACACACACACACACACACACACACACACACACACACACACACACACACACACACACACACACACACACACACACACACACACACACACACACACACACACACACACACACACACACACACACACACACACACACACACACACACACACACACACACACACACACACACACAGATATCCGGATATCCAATGCCCAATGAACGAAATGTCACGCGTTCACACACACCATAGCTCAACGAGCCACGCCCCCAGCGAATGGTTTAGGCATAAGTGCGACAGTGTTGGGTAACAGCGTGGCCAGCTCATGATACGTCATTCAATTATGGCTCACTTAATGCGCAAAATTTGCCTTTATTTGGGCCAAAAAAAAAATTGAATCTGCCTGCGGCCCAAATGGCATCAGAGCCCGCTGTTGCTGTGGCCAGCATGCGAATGAGTGTGTGTGTGCGTGTGAGTGCGTGCGAATATGTCAACTGAGTGCCTGAATCAAGTACTATTTAAATGCTGGCTATTCACAAATATTTAGGCACACAAATGCAGAGCGGCCAAAGCAGGCGAATCCATGCCAATCCATGCACAATCGCAGCCCAAGTGCCGCCAGGTTGGTCGACCTGAAAGCAGCTGAGCAATATGTGAGTGCCCAAACGAATGGCATGCATGCCATTCACAGGCGCATGGCAACTATTCACACATCGCGGCCTCTTCGCGCTGCAAGCCAAGTTTATTATTTGCGGCCATGCATTGGTGGCGCAAGCTATGTGAATGCAGTTCGCAGTGCCAGCTGCGCTAACTAGCCGTTGCCGTTGCCGTTGCCACGCCCACCCACTGGCGTACGTGGGCGTCGGTGGCTGGTTAACTGAGTCAACTGGCGGCAAACGTCAAACGGCTGCAATGGCCGGAAGTTGCGCGCCAACAGGAAGTGACCCCCATTATGCAAAAGTATATCTGTGTGTGTGTGTGTGTGTGCGAGAGTGTGTGTGTGTGTGTGTGCTCAGCAAAATGTTTTAATTATGTTGAAAATGTGCAAAACAATTTCTGTTTCAAGGTATGCAGCGGGTGGGAAGGGGAAGGGGAAGGGGGCGTAGCGTGGGCGAGGCATGGAGCCACATTGATGTAAAACAAAAAGTGTTTTTTTTTTTTTATTGCTTAGCTTCCGGTGCTGGGCGAATGGGCGGCCAAAATGGACGCGTGCCAATATATGTGTAGCCATATATACACATGCATGTGTGTGTGTGTGTGTGTGTGGGAGGCGTGGCCGTTGTGCTGGCCAGTGGCGTGCATGTTATACAAGTTTTATAACCCAGCACGAGATGACAATTGCGAGCGGTAATTATTTAACTTGATTTATTTACATTTGTCAACATGGTCGGTGAGGGGTGGGCGAGGCAGCTGGCACCCAGCGCCCAGCGCCCAGCGCCCACCCCTCATCATCAGCTACATAATGAAGCTGGCCACAATTTAATTAGAGCAACATCTACTTCACCTGGCAGCAGCAGCAGCAGCAGCAGTTGCTCAAATGACAAAGCAAACGTCGCCGGCGTTGAGCACGGCTTGCCTGTATTTGAATGCCGTTGTAAACAGCAGCAACAACAACAACAGCAACAACAACAGCGACATGATGTCAAGCATTTTCCAAGTACCTCATTTTGTTTATGAAGCAAACAAAATGGCGGCCAGGACAGTCAAGTGGCACTCGGCTCTGTCAATAGGAAGCAGGGTGAGAGAGAGAGAGAGAGAGGGGGCGGTGCGGGGTAGAGCATCCTCAAGTCTTGCCAGCTGCAGGTCGCCTGCCGCTGACCGTAAGGCCATAACAAGCAACGCGCGAACGGGCGCTGTCCAAGCGAAAGATGCGAAATGCAGGCTAAGCCGGCCAAGATGGGCGCCCCTTTGGAATTAGCCATGAAATTAAGTGAGTGCATTAAACGAGACATTTGTGGGCCAGCCAGCCAGCCAGCCAGCCCGATGCCATCCCGCTCCAGTGGCCCAGAGAGCGGATGCGTTTCGAGTGCGATTCAAATAGTTGGAGCGCCTTCAAATTGTGCCCACATCTCATGGATAAAGCAGAGCGAGAGCACGAGAGAGCAAGAGAGCGAAGGTCACTGCGAAAGAGCGCGTGTTGCGTGTGGGTGTGGGTCGTGGACGCACTGATACCCTGTAATTCATATAGAAATCAATGCAGTTCTCATAGAACGGAGCAATGTTTGCTGGGGCTTTCCTTTGAAGTGTGCTTGTGCCTTTCCAATGACAGACCAATAGATACCCTATCTATGTATAAACCTGAATATATGTGTACCCTTTTTGATATGTTGTGCTGCTGCGAATTTAGATATAAACTGAACAAAAAAAAATAAAATTTCTTTTTCTTTTTCTAGCTTAACTTCACTTTAACTTTTATTTTTTGGAGGTATAGGCTAGAGTTCATATATCTCTGCATTCATAAAGGACAGACAGACGAACATGGCTAAATGAAGTTAGTCTTTATCTTGATCAAGAATCCATATACTCTATGGAATCTGCCACGACTTCTTTTGCCTGTTACATACATTTTCCAGTTTCATTGGAATGAGGTTAAAAAAGTTAACAGTTAAGTACCTATTGTAAGCCTATACTGCATCTCATGAGTGCCTATGCGCGTGTGTGTGCGCCTATTAAGTCTTTTATGTAATAGGTGAATAAGAGTTCCTTAAAGGACTCATGAGATCTCGTAGCTAAACAATTTATAATTTCGTAAGGATAATGCGGACTCAGGACACGCTAACAGCAATAACGAATAAGATCGTTCTGCTTATGTCTACAGAAATAAATATCTTACAATTTCCCATCAGCATCTGCATTTTTTGTGATTTACTAGATCAGTGCGACGATCGCCCGGACGGACGCACGATTCAATTTGTCAATTATCAATTCGTCGTTCCAATTCAGAATATACCATGGGAGCTGTTACATGCATTTTCCCAAAACTTTTATACCCTCAAATACAATTTTCAATGCCCAGTGTATAAGCCCCATATTTACCCCGTACTCAAATTTTGTTTTTATTTAGTGTGTAAGTGTATGTAGTGTAGTGTATGCTGAAGTGTCCAGTGTATGCTGCTACATATACCCAATACATTGCTGAATCTATAAAGGTAATTGCTCTATAGCTTATAACGCGAGCGCAGGGTATTGCGCAGGTGCACCTCCAGCTCCAGGCTGACGTCTGGGGGCACCGATTTGCTTGCTGTGGGCATGATCTCCTGGATGACGTCATTCATTTTAGCGTCGATGCCTCGTCTTTCCCAAATTTGTCGCACCTTCTCGCGAATCTCGTCCTCCCAGCCGTATTTCTTGAGTAGTTTATACAACAGCTCATGTATGGTCTTCATTTCGTCGCGTCGTATGATTTGGTGGGATTTCCAGCATAGGGGTTTATATTCATTCTTGCTGGGGCCATTTGCATTGGGGCCGCTTTTCTCATAGAACCCGCTGCGGCTTTCCATGATTTTATGAATAATTATATAAATTTAAAAAATGATTTATTTTGTACTCATTCAAACTAGGAAAGTTTCAAATCAATCTCTCAAGATTAGATACGATGTATGTGGAATGCCGACGTGATTAGATTGGCTATGCCTTCTCTGTTTCACGTGTATTTGTTGAAACATATTTAGAATTAGCTTCTAGTATTAAATAGAAACAACAGAAGCAATACAAAATGGATTATAACATTACTCGAAATTCAATAAAATAGGCATGAATTTCCTTTTCAAATTTGGAGACTCTAGCTCTAATAATTTAGGATATATATATATATCATGTAAGGGATTTCCGATAATATTTTTAAACGATAATAAAGATACTTGCATAGTTATCGATTTTTTAAAACAAAATCGATATACGCGTGCTATACACGGACCTAAGAAAAACAATTTCAAATCTCTAGCTGCTATAGCTTCTGAGATCGACGCTGCCAGACAGGCAGATGGAGAGGGCTAAATTGACTGAGCTCGTTGCCCAGGGATCTGCCACGCCTTCTTCTGCCTGCTACATGCTTTCAACAAAACGAATATACCCTGATTGCCATTTTTAGTGGGTATGAATAAAGGGTTTGGCTATAGAGCAGAGGAGTTCATAGAGATGGTGAAATTTGATTGTGCTTCCACTTATAGCATGTGGGAGTTCGCAGATCTTTGGGCTGCAGCACCCGGATGCGTAGACAGGCTGATTAGGTCACAATCTTGTCTGTCTCGGAATTTTTCGATTCTTTTCGATTTTGTCCGCAATTTCTGGCGCCTTAAAGTCGTGCTCGATGCTTCCGGCTATCATGTATCGGGGGTGGACTTCCGCAACGTTTTGGCCTGAAAAGCACGCACGGATGGCGA
Source organism: Drosophila navojoa (assembly GCF_054131105.1). Classification (NCBI taxonomy): domain Eukaryota; kingdom Metazoa; phylum Arthropoda; class Insecta; order Diptera; family Drosophilidae; genus Drosophila; species Drosophila navojoa. The sequence continues at coordinate 24,979,089 of NC_142895.1, forward strand.
GAAAAGAAGCTCGGAGCTTAAATGAAATTTCTAGAATTCAACATACGCATTGCTAAACTTGAGTTAATATTATTTTAGATATTGAAGCCAGTCGTCGATTACATTGTCAAAGAACTGGCAGATACAGAGAAATTTCGGTAACTCGATTCATGGGATATACATATATATTTATACATATATCGACTTCTTCAAAGGTTCCCTAACTTTGATGACATTTTGTTCTATTTGACAATTAAAAATACTTATTTTTTATCATTATTTGGATTGGATTGATGATGATATTTATTCCATGTAACTATTGGATCTAGTTCTCATTTCCTAGCAGTCTGTCAATTACAAACCAACCCAACCCATATGTGTTCGTCCCTTTTCAGTGGGTATTCGATTGTATAAAAGCAAGCTTTCATCATTTTATTATAGTTTCACATTCGGTTTTCACTTTCAGTTTGAGTTTGAGTTGAGATGAGTTGAGTTGAGTTTTCTCATGATATATGACCGCATTATGCCGGCAATCCAACGGCTTATGTACAGATATGTATATATATTTATATGTATGTATGTATGTATGTATATAAACATTATAAATACAAGAGCATTATGGCCAAATGCGAGAATGCGGTGCAACTGGCGCACAGTGCGTATGAGCAATATATTTTAAAGCTACCCCCCAACAGAAGCGAAAAGAAATGTGGGACAGACAAGGAAACACACAAATCACAGCAGTGGCAGGAGCAGCAGGAGTGGCAGGAGCAGCGCCGGCAGCTTCAGCAGCAGCTGTGACAGAAATCAACTGCCAAGGCGTTGGCGAAGTCGGACAGGCTAAGGCTATAACTGAGACGGGGAGATAGGGCTGAGCAATGGGTAATAGGGCACTAGGATCTGGGAACCACTGGTGTATTAGTGGGCGACCTGGCAGCTGGGTCGCGTGTCACCTACATGCCAGAGTGCCACAGTAGTCGTCGTCATCGTTGTTGTTGTTGTTGTTGTTGTCGCCTTGCCAGACGCAGTTATCACAAAATTGTCTGCGTGTGCGTTGTGAGAGAATTGCAGGCCGCAAAAAAAAAAAATGCAGAAGACATTGCAAGGCAACTGCTGCGAGCTGCGAGCTGCGAGCTGCGAACTGCTGACAAGGACAACGTGCCACACGGGGGCGCACGCACAAGGGCACACGAAAAGAGGGCGAGGCCGACGGCGAGGGCGAGGGCTAGGGCGAGGGCGAGGGCGAGGACACACGGCTGTGGCACGGCAATCGAAGAGGCAGCCAACTGCTGCAAAATAAGTAGACAATGAGCCAAAATGGCAGCCAAAAGCGAAGCGAAAGCGACCGTAAAGCAAAAACCGAAAGGATAATGCTGCAAAAATGCGACAGTGCAAAAAAAGAAACGAGAGAGAAAGAAAAAAGTAAAGTGGCTAACATTAAAGAGGCGCATAGCGAAATGGCAATCGCCAAACGGCAAACGGCAAGGACAACACCCTAGGGGGCGTGGCCCTGGCTTTGGAAAGCAGAGCCAAGCGGAAGAGTTAATAATAAAAATCTAGAACTATCTGTAGAGATAGAGATAGAGATAGAAATAGAGATAGAGATAGAGATAGAGATAGAGATAGAGATAGAGATAGAGATAGAGATAGAGATAGAGATAGAGATAGAGATAGAGATAGAGATAGAGATAGAGATAGAGATAGAAGAATAGAGATAGAGATAGAGATAGAGAAGAGATAGAGATAGAGATAGAGATAGAGATAGAGATAGAGATAGCGGATAGAGATAGAGATAGAGATAGAGATAGAGATAGAGATAGATATAGCTAGAGATTAGAGATAGAGATAGAGATAGAGATAGAGATAGAGATAGAGATAGAGATAGAGCTAGAGATAGAGAGAGCTAGAGATAGAGATAGAGATAGAGAAGAGGATAGAGATAGAGATAGAGATAGAGATAGAGATAGAGATAGAGATAGAGATTAGAGATAGAGATAGAGATAGAGATAGAGGATAGAGATAGAGATAGATGATAGCGATAGAGATAGAGATAGAGATAGAGATAGAGATAGAGATTAGCGATAGAGATAGAGATGAGATGAGAGAGTAGAGATAGATGATAGAGATAGCTCGCGCTCGCGCTCGAGATAGAGAAGAGATAGCTGAGCTGAAGGAGAGATCGAGATAGGCGCTAGCGATAGACGATTAGAGATGCGATCGCGCTCGGCGCGCTCTCGCCTAGCGCTCGCGCTCGCGCTTCGGCTCGCGCTCGGGTCCGAGCCTCGCGCTCGCGCTGCGCTGGTCTCGCGCTCGCGATCGAGATCGCTAGCGTCGCGCTCGGCTCGCGTCGCGTGGGTGCATGCTAATAGGATGCGTCATTTGAACATGTTGGTTATGTGTGCCATGCTCCTAATACGCTCAATTTGAAATGTTGCTTTGTTGATGCCCCCGCAACAACAACAACAACAACAGCAATAACGACAAAGGCAGCATCAGAAATTGTCTAGCTAGAAATGCCGAGCACATTGTTAACCCCACTTCATTGAGAATGCTAATCGCACTCATTACACAAAATATGCATGTAATAATAGCTAAATCAGCAGCGCCAGCGAATGGAATACTGAGAGCAGCTCAGATGCCAGAGGTCACTTTCTCTCGCCTCGTGCACAGCAGAAAAATGGGAAAACTAACTTTGAGCTGCATACATGAGGGATTCCAATGTCGATTTAGTTCATAAGCCATTTAAGACCCGTGCCAATAATAATAATATAATGTGATTTCAGATCTATATTATTAAGAATATTATTTGTGTCAAAGCAAATGTCATCAATATGTAAATTTCCTCAAGTCTTGTTCTCAGTCAAAGGGAAGTTGTATTTGAAATACGTTGCGTATTTCACCTTGCATAAAAATCCAACATATATATAAATATTCAGTCGAGTCCCGATAGTCCCGATAATTCGTACCTCGTTTAATAAAAAATCGCAATAAATCGAAAAAGTCCCATTCGATAATTCTCGATAATTTGAATAAAATATAGCGAATATTACTCACTGTACTTGGATATGACTACAGTTTATTTCTACGGATTGGGGATAAAAAGAGATCAGAACAATGCTAGACCGCTTGAGTTTCAATATAGCTTTTCTTCATTCCTTATTCGCTCTCATACGACTCCAATTTAAAATGCAGATCCAATAAAAACGATTCAATAAATCAATTATCTTTAATCTGTGGCCTTGAGTTTATCCTCGTGCACGTGTCTAGACCTATTGCACGTCCTTTTCAGATCAACTGCAATATACGAAATGCGAGTGTCTTAATCCCAGACTAATAGATCTGTGTTTGCTGAATGTTTTCTTAATGCATTGCAAATGGGTTTTCATCAAGTTGTTCTCAAAAGCCTAAAGGAAAATATCTGCTTCGCCGGCTGATTACCAATTAGCCAATCAGTGAAAAGTCTTTTATGAATATAGATCGAGCTGGATGAAACTTTGACCGCCAAAGCGGCGATTCATCAAATATTAAGCGCTGCAAGTTGCATGAATAAATTGCTATGCCCAACGCGAGGCGGCGCGACGTTTCATGGCCTACAATAAAAACGGCACCAGCAGCAGCAGCAGCAGCAGCAACAACAACTACAACAACATTATAACGGCTCATACATTGTTGCTGTTGGGGTCGTGCCTCTTTGACTGGCATGCCGCGAGCGCCGCCTAATGAGCGCTCATAATGAGCGGCGACGCAAAGAGAGAGGGGGCCAAAGGTTGAGAGGATGTCGGCTGGAAGGTTGCGGGCCAAGCCCTGCCGGGTAGCAGGGGGGCGGGCGGGCGAGCTGTCATGACTGCTGAATGACTGACACTGGGCGTGGGAGTGGGACAGGGACAGGGACTGGCACTGGGGGCTCACTGTAGTACGACTGGGTGGCTCTCATTGTTGCGCTGCTAACGGAAGTTGTCAGCCGCCGTTGACGAAAAATCGAATTTTTCGCTTTCTCAATTTTCGTCTCTGTTCGTGTTTTTGCAATGCATTTAATATGAAAAGACAACAGGCGAGGATAGGAACAGGTCAGGACAAGCGAAAGCGAAGCCTTGCGCTGTCAGCCAGCCAGCCTCTGAGGCAGCCAGTCAGGCACGCAAGGACAATGCCCAAGCGAGCGTCTTAAACGCTGTCAACGTTGGCTTTTTGCTTCAAGTGCCAGGGCGAGCACGTTGAGCAGGATGGCGATGGGTAGTGGGAGTGGGAATGGGAAGGGAACTGACGAACGAGGACATGAACGTGAACGTGAGCGGGAACGGGAATGACAATGCGAACAAGAATGAGCTGGAAGATGAGCTTAAGAATGGGAATAGCAACTAGGAACAGAGGCAGGCTAAGGTAAGGCAAAAGGTGCCCACGGGCACAGTTGCCCGTGCTGGCGTCTCCCCCCCCCCCCCCCCTCTCTCTCTCTCTCTCTCTCTCTCTCTCGCTCTGGCCTTTTACGATATTTTTCTTTTTAGGCAACGGCTGCTTAAATTGACACTTGGCATCTTTTGTTGCATCAAAAACGTGTCGTCGTAGCTCGCATCATGCCACCTGCCTAGCTGCCTTGCTGCCTAGCTGCCTAGCTGGCTGCAGGCCACTGTGGGGCTTCTTTTAAATATTTGACAGCTCGTGGAGGGAGGGCCGGTGCTTTGGCAGCATTGACTGGTCTGGCAGCGGGGTCGCGTTTTCCGACGACAGCGCCACGTTGCATGCATGACATTTTCCCAAATTACTTCCGAAATGCTTTTCACGCCTCCAATGCTCATTTCACGGCAGCTGCCCGTGGGGGGGCGGGGCGGTGCTGAGGCAACTTTAAGCGCTCTGGCGATAATTCAATTGTTAAACAGTGTGGCAACGCTGGCCACGTTGATCGACTCTTTAAGCGGCAATTAAGATCACGTTAAGAGCGGCTCCGGCTTTCCCTGCCCACTAGTCACCCGTAAATCTTGTGTAAATGATGTGAAATATCCAGCCAAATGAACATTTCATGCGGCTCAGCGCCGGGACGGACAGTCATTTTCATCTAGGCTATATCAAAGGGCAATTAAGTCCGGGGGATTAGCGCACGCTCAGCCCCGAATTATAAATTAAATTATGCGTAACAATGGCCAAGGTGAGCTGACGGCCCGCATGTCACTGCCAAGCGGGAGGGGGTTTTCGAAAAGAGAAAACCCGAGCATAAGCCCAAAAGCGCCTTTGAGCCACGTAAACAAATTGAAATTCACAAAATGTTTATGAGCCTGGAACAATTTTTCATTTTTTAATATATTTATTCTTATATTTTTAATTTGTTTTTCTCTTCTTTGTTTTTGTATTTTTGTTGTTGTTGTTGCTGTTGTTGTTCAGTGCTGTCGCCAAACAATTCAATTTGTGCCCAAAAGAAACGCAAAACGCAAAATGATAATTAAAATGAATTTGCATAAGAAAATGTTGAACAACTAGACGAACAAAGGACAAGAGGGAAAGATTATTTGGCTCAAACGAATGCCGAAATACCCTTAACCAGACTATCCCATCAGAGTGGCGTGAGGGCTGTCCAAAAATTTACAATTCCAGAGACTAGTTTGCATAAGAAGGCAGCTTAGACAGCTAGACAGCTGGACAGGTGGACAGCTGGACAGGTGAACAAACAGACAGATGGACAAAGGCATCTCTGACTCGATTTCAAGTGAAAGAAAAGTGAAACGGATATTAGAATATTTTTCTATACAATAGATGTTCCATACACCCCACAACCCTTTGTAATGTCTTAGATATATATTTTACTCTTACTTATATATCGTACGTCTAGTTGAGTTCGCTCTCACAATTCACCCGAATGACTTAGTATAGCTCGGCTTCTGTTTGATCCGTCAAGGTGCTATTGTAGCCTAGGCAGGGCAGGGTATGCCAACCAAAGGGGATATCCAAGTGATGCCCGAAAGCAGCTCATTTGAAATTTTCACAAACTTTTGCAGCAACAATACCCAAAAAAAAATGGGAAAGGAAAGGAATGGAAAGGAAGGGAAAGGCAAATGAATAAACAAAAAGTTCTTGGAATGCTCTGCCAGAGTCGAAGCGACAAGTGGCTGAGGTGAGACGAGGCAAGCTTGTGGCAGCTCTAGTTGTATCGGGTATTCCGCTGGCAGGGTATTCGGCAGTCGACCTGGATCAGCGCTTTGCTATATTTTGAATTTTATGCGGACCTTTTATGGGCAAATCTCGTTAATTCTTGTGAAATTCGTTCGTCTCGAACAACAATGAGTGAAATATTCTTAATAACAAGCAACGATTATATAGCACTAATTAATTTGATTTCTACTCATTTGCAGAGCTGGTAAAAAGTTGATAGCAACAAAGCCAGAAAGGCCCGGCAGAGGATGAAACAGAGGCCAGGACGGCGGGCATCAACAGGAGAAGCAGCAACAACAGCAACAGCAGCAACAACAACAACAGCTGCAGCAGCAGAAAAAGCGAAATCCCATTTAAAGAATTTTAATCGAATACTGCCAAGAAACAAATATATGTATTTACAAGATATATATACACGGAATAAATAATAACAAAAGTCTAGTATATATAGTACATACATATGTATATGTATATGTATATGTTGTAGTGAATTAATAGATATACACACATATATACAAACAAACGAATATGCAACTAATTTAATTATATAAATTTATCGACAACAACTGAAAGCTAAAACAATGCACAATGGGCATAAACCCAGTAAATCGTTGAACAATATGTGACAATGGAAAATGAGTTCTAATAAACATGTAAATAAATGCTGCCAAATAAACAACAACAACAACAACAACTGAAATGCATGTAACGCACAAAAACAACAACCAAATCGAGACAGAGAAGTTTGCAACAGAGAACAAATGCAACAACAACAACTGCAACAACTGCAACAACAACAACTGCAACAACAATAACACACAACATTATTAACCAGCTCTGTTCACAACTGTAACAGCAGCAACAACAAGGTCGCTGCCACGCCCCAGAACGCCCTCGACACCAGCGCGCAGAGGGAAATGAGATGAAGTGGTTTCAAGTGACCATAGATATGATTCTTGTGCTTTCATTTATATCAAGTAAGTGCCGCATACTCGTATTTATTAACTCGCCCCTGTCCCCCCCGACACGGACAGCGACCACGCCTCTGCCTCATCTGTCGCCTCTTGACGATGGCAACAGTGAGAGCAAGCCTCGACCCAATACCAAAAATTCGACCCCCTCGAATAGCTCGAATGGCTCGAGTGCTAACGCAAACAAAGCCAAAGGCAAAGCACTCGAAGCGAAGCGCAACAAAAACAATCGCCTGACATTGCTCTGGAAACATTCTCGTTTCATTTCGGGGGCTGTCCATTCAGCCACTCGAGTGATTCAAGTTGGTATCTTCACGGCCCCCCACCACCAGCACCACCACCACCACCAGGCGGGCGGGCGAGCGCAGGCGGGTCGCATTGGGGCACTCGCCTTCACTGGGCCTTTATGCCAGCAACCTGAAGCTGAACCTACTAACCTACAAAGCAAGTAGTCACGGCCCACAGCAGTCGGGCGGCTGCAATCGACTGCAAAATACTCGTTCACGATGCGAAAATATTTCAAAATTATCGAGAAACTCAGGCGGAACTAGAAATAGAAACCATTATCCAACAAAACTTGATTGATGACAAACAAATGTAGATATGGAATTTGTTTATTTTCCACGTCTTCATTGAGTAAAAGATATTAACAATTTATATTATATATCATACTACTTGAGAAATAAGGGTATATATCTCATTGTAGTTGGGATAGAAGAGCAAATAGTCATATTAGTTGAGATAAAAGAATATACATATATCTCATAGTACTTAAGGTAGAAGAGTACATTTCTCATAGCACTTAGACAGAGAAGTATATATCTCATAGTAGTTGAGAAGGGTACTAGAAGAGTATAAATGTATCCCATAGATATAGATAGAAAAAGTTGTATCTTGTATCTTTGTATTGTACTAAAGATAAAAGAGTACAAATCTTACAGTATATATATCATACTACTTGAGATAGAAGAGTACATGTCTCATAGTACTTGTATAGAATATTATATATCTCATCAAAGTTGAGATAAAAGAGCATATAGTCATATCAGTTGCGTACATTTATATATCAGAAGAGTACATTTATTATAGTACTTGGATAGAGGAGTATATATCTTATAGTAGTTGAGCAGAGTACTAGAAGAGTATATATGTGTCTCATAGTACTTGAGGTAGAAAAATATATGTCTCATTGTACTTAAGATCGAAGAGTATATATCTCATAGTATTGTACTTGGATAGATAAGTATATATCTCATTGTACTTAAGATAAATATACTGCTCTAAGTTGTTTATATTTTGATTGCCTTTATATCATTATTAGCCTTGGCTAAGCCACTTTATATTCATTTCATTTCGGAAGCCCATACTGAAATAATTTCTGTTTCGGTTTTCAGTTTGAGTCAACTACTGTAACTACTCTCTGATTCAATGCTCTGGTGTGCCTTATGCTGGGCAGTAGAGCTGATTGACGTGGTAACGGCATCAATCGACAATTAGTATTCCCTCTACTTTCGAATTGCTAATTTGTCATTTACGAAGAGGAAGAGAACAACTTAGTGCAGTTTGAAACTTATGCTTGTAGAAGAGTAGATTGATGGGCAATACAAGTTTATGTTGACTTCGTCATATCTTGATTGTTTGAATCGCGATTGGGTATATAGTGTGATATAACTTTTGGATGTTCATTTTCTATTTACATAGTCCACACATTACAATAGGGTCAATCGAATTTAGTGGATTAGTTAGTGGGGCTATCATTCCCCCATTATCGTCAGCCTCGCTACACCCCTGCTTGGAACTAAAATCATTATTTAATCGAATTCACGTTTACAAACTTTAGAGATAGAGCTATACCTAAAAGACAATTCTATTTTGAGCTTTTTGTTTCTCTCTCTAAATAATTTCTAAGTCTCATTTTTGGCAAATTAACTTGAGGAATGATAATTGTGGAAGCTGCATTCTCATTGATTTGATAGTCATGCCAATTAGTCGTTCTATTTTATTATATATTTATTACTATATTATAAGCCTCCTATGCAAAAAGTATTGCAAGTCTTCATATGAAAGTCTGGTATATGAAAGTCATCAAGCCTTATACTTATATCGATACATTTAATATAATCATTAAATAGTATAATACTACGATATCAATTGTTCTAAGAAATAAGGTTCAATATCGATTATTATCGATAAAAATGAAACGGGATCAGTTACGAGAAAATATGAAACATTTTTATTACGTATAGTGTGCATGAATATACATGTCAGCGGACAGATTGACAGACAGACATGGCTAGATCCACTCAGCTCATCGCTCTGATCAAGAATATATCTTAGGTTTCTACCTCTCCTTCTGCTTCTGTGTGTTACATACGTTTCCACAATAACATGATACCCCACTTTCCCATTTTCCCATTTTCAATGGACTCGCCACTTAGAGGATCCATAAGATCACATATCAAACATCTTCTCATCACTGTGACATCAAAATGCCATCAATAATACAAAGGAGAATAGGAAATGTCGGGGCGGAGAAAACAAATCTCCGGCGATGATAATCATTCTTTTATAAACATGAATGCGCATACGAGTGCCCGTTTCCCTTGGCTCCTGTCGATTGTTATTCGACGCACGCACACGCGCTTATTCACATATTATTTGGCACTTGAGATGGCCGAGGGCGAGGGCGAGGGCGAGGGCGGGCGCGAGAGCCAGGCGGTCCGAGTGGAGTGGATGCAGGGCATTGGCAGATTAGGAGACATGTTGTCTGGACGCATACGAAATGGAAAGTGCAAATGAAATCGAGTTTTGGGCGTTGGACGTGGCCAACTAACAGCCAAGAGCTAACAGCTCGCAGTTCGCCAAGCGACGAGCGTCGAGCGCCGAGCGCCGAGCGCTGCCTGCAGCAGCAGCAGCAAGGACAATGCCAGCTAACAGCAGGATATATAGAGACAGACGACGGGCAGACACAAACGACACGCCTCCGACTCGATTTTGGACAGAGTCCGACGCGGACTCGGACTCGGAACCGTACTCGGACCCGTACTCGGACTCGGACTCGGACTCGGACTCGGACTCGGACTCGGACTCGGACTTGGTCGCCTTGCCAGCATTAGTATTTAGCAGCATCCATGAAATGAGGCCGCAGCTGTGCCAAGCTAACATGTTGTCTGCCTGCACAGACGGAAACTAGCACAAGGCAGCCACGCCCACGCCCACACACACACACGCACACATTGACCCCGGCTCAGTTGTCGGACGTCGCCACCCACTCTGTGCGTGTCGTCGATTTGATTTTTTTTCGTTTTTCGTTTTTCGCTTTTCTTTTTTCCTTTTTTATGAGCGTCGCGTCGCCAAGGCCAGCATCGCAGTTGACACCGCAGGCGCTGCTGGCGTCGCTGCCAGCGTTGCGCTTAATGGCGCGGCAACATTTGTGGCTAGCTGCGAGAGGACAACTGAAACCGAATCTGCAGCCGACAGCAAACCCTAACCCCAAGCCCAGGCCCGACCCCAGACCCCAAACCCGAGCCCCAGCCCAGACCTACGACTAAAACTGAAACTGAAACACAAGCTGAAGCCGAGCTGGAGCTGGACTGCAATTAAAGGCAATCCCTCGCCTTGAGGCCAGCCAAAAAGGAGCCGCAGGACCTGGGGCTAACGCGAATTTATGTACATGCGCCCCAGCTTACGTCTGCCTGTTTGCTTGTTCTCGCATCGTAAATAAAAATGCAAAAGTCTTCATAAATCTTGAATATGTGCGTTTGCACTCGTAGCTCTACCTCTTTGTTTCATTTTTGCCCGAGAACGGAAAATGCAGTTGATTCGTTTCGCTGAATATAGAAAAATATATTATCATGAGAGAGGAAAGAAGTAGGGAATAAAACAAAAGAGAAGAAATGTTAAGCAAGAAAGTAAAAGTGCAGAAAAGGAAAGAAAACATAATAGAAATACAGATAGAGAATACAAGGGAAGGGAAGAAAACTTAGTAGAGGAGGAATAGAGGTGGGGAAATAAAGAATAAAACTGGAGAAAGCAGAAGTAACAAAAATAAGAGAGAAAGAAGGAAAAATGAAATGGAAAAGAGAAAGGGAACAGTAATACATGAATACATGAGAAAAGACAACCACAAATGTGAAGGGGATCTCTTCAATCTCTTATTTTTTAAAAGAGGCAAGATCTTCTTCTATCTTGCCTCCTCCTCTCCAATGTGAAAGAAAAGAAAGAACTGACGCTATCAATCACATTAGGGTAGATCTTAAATAGAGAGAGATCTTACATCTTAGATACAAAAGATCGTTTATACCCAGAACCTATTGAAAATAGGAAATCGGGGAAATCATTGCTAGATTTGAACCCTATCTATTCTGAGTTTTCCATGCAGCTGACTGCGTTCGGTCACTGTGCAGCGGCCAACTTTAGCCTAGCCCGGCTGTAGGCCCAGAGATAGCGCTTAGCAGCTATGCTCGGTAAGCAATCCGGCTGTGCGTCAATCATCTATCAATCAGTCAGTCAGCCATGGTCACAGATTTACAGCCTACAGGGCTGGACGGCTGATGAAATGGCCTCAACTTTAGTTTCAGAGCATATGTGTGAACAGAGCAGCATTTGAGCACTTAACATTCATGTTGATATGTGTTGCTGTTGTTGTTGTTGTTGTTGTTGTTGCTGCTGGTGTTGTAGTTGGTTTCATATTAGCATTCGATGTGGTGCGTCTCACCCACTTTGGCACATTTGGTGAGTGAGGCTGGCGAACGAATTTCTTTCGATTTAAAAAGCCATAAATTCATGAAGCACATGAAAAGCTCCGCTCCACTCGGCTCCTCCTCCTCCTCCTTCTGTTTCTGCTTCTGCTGCTTCGCATCTTCGGGCTGGCAATCGAAATCTCAGCAGCAGCGCCCAAAGGCAGGCAGCACAATTTTTCATGTCATCATTTCGGCTGGCCGGCAGACACCGCAGCAAACATAAATAAATAGCACTAAAGCACGCTATACAAGCAGAGGGAGAGGGCGGGCGACAGGGCGGGAGCAGGACGCATCAATAGCTGCTGCAAATGGCTGCTAATGCAGCAGCAACAACTGCAGCAATTTTTACAACGTCGCCGTCAGTTGCCACGCTCCAGTTTCCGCTTTGTGGCCATTAAACGAGCACACACACACACACACATAACAGAGAGAACGAGTGTGAGAGAGAGACACACACACACACATATACAGCTGTAGGGAGTGCAGTTTCTAGGTGAGGAGATGCAAGTAACGCCCTTAACAGCATCAGCATCAGCAGCCAGACGACAACTCAGAGCAATTTTCCACTGCCGCTGGCGACGTTTTTCTTCTTCGCTTTTTCTTTCTTTCAATGGCTACACTGCACAACAAGAGCTTCTTACTTATGCTTTGACATAACCCAGACAAAAGTCAGTTGGAATTCAAAGCACATACTGAAGCGGAATTTAGACAAGAGCCAGAGATCAGAGACAGCTCCTTAGTGCAGAGACAACAACAAGTTTGATTTGCTCAATACGATTTGCCCAGTTCATTTATAAGAAAAACACGCCTTACAGATCAATCATCATCGTCCTCATTTCTCCTAGACTTGCCCAACTTTAGCCAGTTGAGAATTCTATGATTACGAGTATATCATTTGGAAAAGCAGAATCAAAGCACTTTGATGGAAGTGTGTGTATGTATGTGTAATATGTATAAATGTGTTTGAAGAACTAACGTGACTTTCTTTAGAAATAGATAATCAATAGATGAGCTTGCAAAATGTTTCGAAATCAAAGTCTGAACTTTCGCAAATTATTATTTAAAAAAGAAATTTTTTTTTAGATTAAATATTATATCTCAAATATTTTATAATAATGCATATAGAGTCTAGACTTACGCTTGAATATACATATGCTATATATGGCTATTTGTAAGTTTTAGAAATTATTATTATTATTATTATTATTATTATTATTATTATTATTATTATTATTATTATTATTATTATTATTATTATTATTATTATTATTATTATTATTATTATATTATATATTTAAAAAGAAAAAAAAAAAATATATATATATATACATATATATATATATATATATTATAATTTGTAATCTATGAAATTCATTTAAATTTAAATTTAAAAAAAATATTTGTGCTTTAACATATATGAAGTTAATTGTTTAGTTTTTAATATTATTGTATATATTTTATTATATATTTATCGGCTAGCTTTTTAAATATATAATATATATGTATAATTTATATATAATATCTAAATGCATATAAGCTCAGACTTGATTAGGATTACCGCAGTCTCAAGTTATATCAAATAAATCTATCAATGAAGCTAAAATTTATTGCATTAAATTTTATATTTTATTTTAAATCTTATAGAAGATCTCAGCTAGAGCTTTCATGGAAATCATTTTAGAATTCTAATTGAAATCATAATTCCAATGTTTAGCAACTTTAGTACACCCAGAATACATACATATATCAAGTAGATGGATGAAGCTATCCAATAGTTAATTTCCAATAAAGAAAAAATAAGTAAGCTCAATTCGAAACCTAAGGAAGTTGCATAAATATAAAAATTTCACTAGATAAAGTCTACTGGATTGTCCCTTGTACCTAGTAATACGATTATTCCCCAAGACAGACTGCCCTGAATCCAAGATAATAACTCTGAGGTCCTTCAGCATTCACCCATTTATCCCGCCTGTCAATTGTAGCGTATGTTTGATTCGTATACACTCTCATTCGCTGTCGCTGTATTTCATTTCTTCTCTGTGCATGTGGGTGTGTGTGTGTGTGCTGTGGGTGGCCGTGGGATATGGTGTAATTTGCGCACTCAGCTCCCCCTCGTCCATTTGTAATGCAATTGCCACGCCCTGCGGCTGCACTTACGTGGCGCTAATATAGAAAAGTGAAGTGCCACGACGACGACGCCACTTGCAAAACGGGGCGTGCCACAGACTCGAGCGGCGAAAAGCACCAGCACGCCCACTTTTGTAGCACAGTGGCAGTGCGACAAATTCATTGCAGTCGCTGTCGCTGTCGCAGTCGCAGTCGCAGTCGTCGTCGCAGTCGCTGTTGCAGTCGAAGTCCAAGTCGAAGTCTGCAATGTCTGCAGCGTTGTCTTCATGGCCAACATCGATGTTGCTGCTGCTGCTGCTGCTGCTGCTGTTGTTGTTGTTGTTGTTGTCATTGTCGTCTGCTCGCTTCAAGTGCAGCAAGCATCAGAATTTGGGTCGCTTGCGTCGCGACGCCGCAATTTTTGGCATGATTCATGAGCGCAGCAGCAGCAACACTAGAGGCAACTCGCAAAAAGTGAGCGAGAGAGGGAGAGGGAGAGGGAGAGGGCGAGAGAAAGAGCCAGATAGAAACATAGAGATAAACGCACTTGCAACGTGCCACCTAACTTTATGGCACAACATGGCAATGCTCTAACCACAATGCCCAACAATCGAAGCATTTGCGTTAACTTTACTATGTGCTCGCTATGAAGTGCCAAACGGGCGAACGGAGGGAAGGAAGCGTACTTTCGAGAACTAAGTGGCCAGCGATGTCTATTCGATGCATGTAGACTACGAGATACGCCGCGATTTGACTCAGACTTAAGCTTCTCCTACTCTTTCTTGTCTTAGTATTGTGTGATGATTAGTCTCGTAAGACAAATCAAAGATGCCTCAGTCCTTCGCCTAGATCTCAAGCATCTCAAGACGCTTTAATACTTCGCCTAGATCTCAAGAATTAATATTTAGTCTACTAAAAGAATATTTATTAGTTCTACCAGAAGGAAAAGTATTTTAAGATTAGAGTCTATGGATCTAAGAAAAAGACTTAAAGGAAATTTGATGGTCCTTCTAGAAGACAAGGTTACAGTTAAAGTCTATAAGTATTTCAGTCTCTAACCTTAAAGTACTAAAAGATGATTTACCATATCTCTCAAAATATAAATTATCTTTGAGTCTAACCTCAATCTTTTTAAAGAAGTTATCCCAGCTCCTCTAGATTTTATCCTAAACATTTTATGGAATCTTATTTTGTCTGCTTTATGAAAGAACTCAGGAATGCGATATAAAAGGAAATTCTCATGCTGTGGAACATCTTTTGTATATGTATAGCCTCCATCTTGCTGAGTATCTCACGTCTCATTTAATCTTGTATTATTTATGCAACGCCTCACTAAATCAAGACGAAAGAGCAGCTCTGCTCGTCACCTCTGCCATTATTAAGGGAAATGAATTAAAATTTCCACACGCAAAACTCGGGCTGGCGAGTTCCTAAGGCGAAAGTGAAAATCGTCGACAAAGTCAATGCAAAAACTTTGCACAGCAGCCAGAGTCAAGAGCAGGAGCGAGCGAGGGAGCGAGAGGGAGCCATTCGTGCATGCAACCACAAGGGGGCTAGGATTGGGGGCCACTCTCTCCCTCTCTCTCTCTCTCTCACTCTCTGTCCTCCGGCTCTGCTGCTGCACTCGAAGCCTCTGCTCCTCTGCACTCCCCAATCGCCGGCCTACTTGTGTCATTGAAATGTGATCAGCGATGTCGTCGCTGTCGACTTTCACGGCCAAATTTGAATTGATGTTGCTGCCAGAGTGTGTGTGTGTGCCAGTGTGTGTGAGTGTGAGTGTGTGCAGTTGCATAAACTTTGCTTCAACATTTACCCGACTTAGTTTGTTAGCCAGCGAACGCAAAAGCTATTGAAAACTTTTAGCGCTTAAGTACTCTGACAACTCCCTCTTTGGCTCTCCACCTCTCCCTCTCCCTCTCCCGCTCGCACTCTGACTCTTACTCTTTCGCCTGCTCCTTCTCTCTGAATGCCACCACATTCTCGCACTCTCTTTAATAAACTTTTCAAATGCATGATTGATGATGTTGCTACAGCCTGCCACCTGCAGCCCCAGTTACAGCTCCCAGCTCCCAGTTCCCTGCCCACTGTTGGCTCTCTGACCTCTGTTGAAAAGTTTTGCGCCGTTTTGTAAACGCGAGTCGCGTACCACAGCCAGAGTTGCCAACACGCGCTAATTGTTGTTTGAAAATGCGCCAATGTAATTACACAAATGAAAATGCATTGAAACGAGTGTGTGCGAGTGTGTGTGCGTGTGTGTGTGCGTGTGTGAGAGAGAGGGAGAGAGATTCAATTCGATTTGTATGTTATTTACTGCCATGCGGCGGCCCGCTTCTGCCGCTGGCAGATTGAATCGAGTCAAGCTGGAATGCACGAATGCTCTTTGATATACAATAAGTGCCCGGGCACTCCTTTGGCCTCTGAGCCGCCAATAAGTTGGCCTGAACGCTGACTGCTGAAAGTCATTAGACGGCCAGCCAATTGACCTCTGATATCTGTATGTGTGTGTGTGTACATACACACATACACATATTGGCTTCGCTTCATTGCATAGTCCATCCTCCTGGCAATTAGCTCCATAATCGAGGCTGACACTCGAACAAAGCTCCAGCAATTGGAGATTACCTAATTGTCCAGCTTCGCTTGAAGCGTCTTCTATTTCAACCTTCTTTTCGTTATCAATTTATTTATTTCCCGGTTCATTGCGACAACTCGTTCGTCTGCTCCGCATTGATTTACTGCCGTCGAAGCTAGTAAATTATTATTATTTCAAAAGTATTTTATTATAATTTATTACAGGCATACATATTCATATATTGCAGGTAAATGCAATTCATTTATATACTGCATAAACCGTTATCCCTCTCCTCTGGAATATTCATCATCATAACGAATGTATTCCTTAAGCTAAAGTCTGATTGAGTCATAGGTGAAAGCCTGCAGATATTTTTGGTTGAACTTGATTCGATAATAAGACATCATATGAAAATATCATGATAAGATATATAGTATCATGGTATCAAGATATCAAAATAATAAAGAGGTTATAGATTGGATTGGATTGAGATGATTTTCATATGACATCATAATATGATATCATGATATTTCCACTTTATGAACTGTACACGAATACTACGCACTGTGATATATACATATTATAATATTCTATTATTCTCATATATTATAAGATTTTGTATTGCCTTAAGATCTTGGCCCATTTGTTATCATGATATCATGTTATTTTGATAACTCGATTTTGAGATTATTAGATTATTAGAGATTAGAAAAGCCATCAATATCATTTGTTTTGAGCTATCAAAATCTTTTTTTAAGCTGGTCATCGAAAAACTCAACCTGATATCGTAGTATTTTTTTATGATGAGCTAAACTGATATTTGGTTTGAGTTTCCGAAGCATTACCATATAGTCCATATATATAGTATCAATTATAATTATAGTAATGTAAAATATGTAATCCAATATGAATACAAGTAAATAATAAATATATATAAATATATCTAAAATATACAATATAGAAGTAAATCTAGTCAGCTGGCAAACTCTTGGAAGAAACCCACTAAATTCAGCTCAACCTGGCATAATATTTATATTCATAATATGATATCATATACAATATGTATTTATTATAACATTAACTAAACCAAATACTTGAAAGCCATTAAATTCTTTTTACGTCTTTTTTAATCGGAATTATTAAATATCATAATTAAATTATTTTTCCTCATAACATAAAATCATTGTAAGCTATATTGGATCATGCTGCAGATGCTACCTAGCTAAGGGTCAGCATTAGTTAGGGTATTACTAATCTATCTCATTCTCTACGCGCCCGCGTGTGTGTGTGTATGTGTGTGTGTGTGTGAAATTAGATTAGTTTTGTTTGTTTGGCCAGTGCAAATTACATTTGGAGTAACATTTGGAAAGCAATTGTGTTTTATTTTGGTGTATTTGGAATTTGGTATTTGGTATTTGGCATTTGGCATTTGGCATTTGGTCTTTCGCATTTGGCTTTAACTCGCATGCAACATTGTGCGCGAATTGTTGCATGTTTGCCAGCTGCAGTTGCAGCTGCAGCGGCCAGGCAGCCAAACACTTTAACCGCCAGTGGCCCACTCGCTGGCCCCACTGCCATTTGGGCGGCTCGGCCTGGCATAAAATTAGGTTATGCGCCGCTTTGGGGCTGCGCTGGGGCCGTGGACAGCCGGCTGTGGGGCTGTGGAGGGGTTGGCTGGCAGGACAACTGACGATGCGACGCGGCCAGTGCGTTTTGATAAATGAAGCTGTTGTCTGTTTTTGTCGCTGCTGCCTCCACTGGTCGGCCAAATGAGCCCGGGCGCCACGCCACGCCACGCCACGCCAAGCCACGCCCGCTGCCGGCGCAGCCATTTGGACAATTTTAAGACCCGGCAATAGAATCGCAATGCCAGCCAGAGGAAGTATGACTAACCGCAAAAGGAAGACAGCTCTTGACAAAAACAAAAAGTAGCAGAGAAAAGAGGCAAAAAGAGACCCGTTTTCCTGCAGCAGTCGGCCATAAGCGACTGACGGATGCTCGCGCCCATGCCCACAAAAATTAACAGCAAACGCTCAGCCTTTAAAAGCTCGCAGACAAGTTTTTCCACTTTTCGATCGAGGCAAAAAGTTGCCTCAATTGAAAAGTCAAATCGTCTGACAACAAATGCAAAAGCCAAATATACTCGACTTGCCTTCAAGCAGAGCGAAAATATATGATGCAGCCAGCAAGCGCTGCAACGGAAATGACAAAAACTGCGACGGCGACGGCGGCGCTGGCAGCGCTGCTTTTGAGTGCAACTGAAATTTGCATTTATCTTCAAGTTGAGTTTCCTTTTAGCTTGCACGCTGTCTGCTTATTTATTTAGTTTTTTCTTTTCTTTCTTTCTTTTACACAGTTCAGCCAAGCACACACACACACACACACACAGAGTCGCTCGCTCGCTCTCTGATTGCAGCTGAAATATGTTTTGACTGCTTTTAGGCTGGGCTTACGCCATTTTCGCCTAAGCACTGTGGCAAGTGTGTCGCCAGTTGCAAGTGTGCAAATGCAACGAGTTGTCATGCCCTCGACACACGCCCGCGCGTCCCGCGTCTCCACGCTCGGATGCAATCCTGGCAGCATGCATTTTTCATGTTACACAAACACGGCTGGCCGCCACCAAGCAGCACTTATGCAGGGCACAGAGTCGACCATACGCGGAGCCGCCGGGCTAGGTATCCTGCGGCGCTGCATTCCTAGCCACTGCCAGGTCGCCCTTTGTTGTTTTAACCCATGCATAATTTGATGACAGCAGCAACAGCAGCAGCCACAGCAGCAGCAGCAGGAGCAGCAGGAGCAGGAGCAGGAGCAGCACTGTCCGCAAAATTATGAGCGAATCTTTGGCCAAAGCTAGCCAAACTTCAACCGAGACTCTAAATGGATTATAACAGTTGTGGAGCGCTGGGGTGGGAGCAGTTGGCTTTATTACTAGAGGTGCTGCGCGCAGACAGTTACATTACACAGCTTGGCCCTAACGTGGCGGTTTCTATAATTTAATTTAATTTAATCTCTACTCATTTTGCGCCAAGCAGCAGCCGTCTCTTCCTTTCACCAAAAATCCTTGCCAGGCATAGCCACAGGCTACCCGCTACCCGCTACTCGCCTCTCCTCCCTCTCAACTCGCAGCCAACAAATGCGGCTGGCGCTGATGCTGGGGCTGCTGCACTCGTCGTCCCTTAGGGGCTCATGCATATTCAAGGAGCATTTCATGAACTCATAAGCACGCCACTCGCATCGCCAGCACCGCCTGCACCACCAGCACTACTGGCACTTGTTTCAAAATCACGCCACTGGCTCGACGTGCTCGAATTCAGCGTACCCTGCAGCTAGCGTTGAGTCAACACGTTTGTAGATGAAATAATGCGCACACAAAATTCTTATTGTTTATTTTCTCTTTCGCTAAAGATGGATATTCAATTGCTCTCGTGTCTATCGATTGGTTTTAAAATACCTTTCATCGTAATTGTAAGCTGCTGCATAACTATCGTCACTATCGACTATTGTTAAATATCTCTACTCGCTATCGATATCTATCCTGACTAAAGCCGGCATTTCAATTGCAATCGGCGCTCTCGATTTCATCGTAATTAATTGCTCTAAGCTAACTATCATCACTATAAATATTTATTAAATATCTCTACTCACTGTCGATAGCCTTTCACCTCTAATTGCTATTGGCCTGAGATTTTCGAAGCATCGTTGAGGATAATTGCTAAGTTGAGATATTTATTTAATGCAAGTACGATACAAATACTAAGTTTATATATGAATTTTCTATTTTACCCAAAGCCTGCAAACTTGTGTCTCTTGCGAATGCACTTCATAGTCGGCAGATATCAATTACATTCAATTCAGTTGTAGTACATAGTTATTATACCCCATTGGCCAATTTACTGGCTTGAGGGTATGTCGAGCAGGAGAGCTGCGAGTAGACCAGACCAAGGTGTTGGACTGGCTGCTGACTGTTGGTTGCCCGTTTTCAACTGCTGTCCGGGACGTTGGCCCTACTTTGGTTGCTTGCTTGGTGAGTTGGCTCTCTTTGTCCTTGCATTGATCAATGTTGACATTGACGCATTGCCACAACAACAACAACAACAACAATAGCAACACCAGCAACAACGGCAACGGCTTAAGTAATGATAGCAGCTCAAACGATATCCCCTGCTGCTGCTTATTGATCGATGATGAGGGCGAGTCGTCGCATCAGTCGACGAGTGGCCGTGGCAATTGTACATTGACAATGACAATGACATTGGCAAACAATTACGAGCGTTATTGGCTTGATATGCCAAGCAGCACGCCTACAGCAGTCAAGAGCCGCACACACATCAAAGATACTTTTGGATATGCCGGGGAAACGTTTGCTCATCTTGCATTATGAATAATGCCATAAAACATCTCACAAATAAGATTGAGCAGATACACTTACATTTGCATACACACTTACGCATACGCAGTTGCTTATACACACAGATACTATTACAGATACAGATACGTTTGCAGCGAAAGCCTCTCTTGTTGGCTGATGGCACGCTAAGTGACATTTTGAATTCTGTCGTAAGCACTTAGCAGCAACTGTATCTGCATGTGTATCTGTATCTGTATCTGTATCTGTATCTGTATCTGTATCTGTATCTGTATCTGTATCTGTATCTGTATCTGTATCTGTATCTGTATCTGTATCTGTATCTGTATCTGTATCTGTATCTGTATCTGTATCTGTATCTGTATCTGTATCTGTATCTGTATCTGTATCTGTATCTGTATCTGTATCTGTATCTGTATCTGTATCTGTATCTGTATCTGTATCTGTATCTGTATCTGTATCTGTATCTGTATCTGTATCTGTATCTGTATCTGTATCTGTATCTGTATCTGTATCTGTATCTGTATCTGTATCTGTATCTGTATCTGTATCTGTATCTGTATCTGTATCTGTATCTGTATCTGTATCTGTATCTGTATCTGTATCTGTATCTGTATCTGTATCTGTATCTGTATCTGTATCTGTATCTGTATCTGTATCTGTATCTGTATCTGTATCTGTATCTGTATCTGTATCTGTATCTGTATCTGTAACTGTAACTGTATCTGTATCTGTATCTGTATCTATATCTGTATAACTATATCTTGATCTATATCTGTATCCTTAAAGTAAATGTATCTGTATCTGTATCTATATCTTTTTCTATATCAACATCTGCAGCTGATGTCAAGTAAATTGAGTCTGCTAGATGCTCACTAGATACTTTACGCCTGATATGCGTCGCATTTTTATGCACCACAGAGTACGCTGTGGGTGGAGCTCGGTGCGTGGCCTGTCAGGGGGCTGAGGCAGTCATAATGCTTTAAGCTTGAGGTGGAATTGCTGGCCGGGGCTGGGGGTCGGGGTTGATGTTGAGGTACGACAGAGCCATCTGCCATTTGTATTTGTTTATCAAAGCGCGAACTTTTCTCTCCGTGCTGCTGTACAAATTTGTTAGCAGTTGCACTTCAGAGCAGTTTCTCCCTGTCTCTGTGTGTGTGTGTGGGTTCTTGTATTTACTACTTTATATCTTGTGGAACGCATATTATAGTTTACAACTTGCCTCTTTTTGTCATGTCAGCTAAATTTGCACATAGCGCTGCAAGTTTGTTGTGCTTGTGCATGTCGTCGTTATATGCGACGTCATTCAGTCGGCTTTATAGAGAGAGAGAGAGAGATGTGTAAATGGATGGCTCGCAGAGCGGATCGGGGTCACCTTTAAATGCAATCTGTCATGGCACAACAAATGCACTACTAATTGATCCATTCAGGTGTTAATGGCACAGCTTCTTGACCCGCCCATTCCATTCAGTCGTCAGCTGTGCCCCAATCCGGTGTGCAGCTGCTCGGGGTCCTTTGGATGATTTTCACAATTTGCCAACCGGCTGGCCTGCACTGGGCTGGGCTGGGCTGGGCTGGTCTCTGACAGGACCCATTTGATAGCCATTAGCTGGCCAAATTGGCTTCAAGCCGTAGCTTTAACGAGCCATTGATTTTGAGACATACTTGCAGCTGCACTTAACAGTCTATGGCTGGCAATAGCTTTTCATTTGTTTCAGCACACATTGTCTCTCCTCTCTCTCGCTCTCTCTCTCTCTTCCTTTGCTCTCTTGCTCTTTATTTACCTGACAGCCATAGCCGCTGACTCACTAACCGCAACACTTAACGCACACACAATGTTGTTTTCTCAATGGTTTTCACGCTTGGCAATAACCGCCAATTGCTCATTTGTCTTCCGGACACTTGCGTGTGCGGCATTTAAAAGCCGCAAAGTGCGCGGCATGTCTAACGGTACAAACAAATCAATTTGCCATAATCATCAAGTAAACACACACACACATGCATACGCACACGCACAGCACCTACATACATACATATATGTATGTATGTATGTATGTATTGTAGCTGTAGTCGACCCACACTTGCGGCTCCACTTCGACAATTCGCCCTCATCATGGGCTTCTGGGAGCTGCTGAGTGACAGCCAAGCTCAGTGCTCGGCCAGCACTTGGATGCGTGCACACAGTCAATGCAATCACACACACACACACACACGCACACACACACACGTGCACAGCTATCTTTTGTACAGTGAATTGGCCCTTTCCCGTTCAGGCAACGACACGAATTCGCAATTAAGTGATTTTATGGTCGCGTATTTCAATTTATTGCCAATCGGGCGTGCCTAACCTCCAGCTCCCCACACCCACTGCCGGGCTGCTGCCTACACACTGTTGACACATTGACATATATATGGGTGAGTGTGTGTGGGTGGGCGTGCGGGTGGGTGTGCGGGTGAGTGTGAGTATTGAACGCAGCACTGCAGCACACAGTTTGTTTTTTTTTTTTAACATTTAGAAATATTAGATTTATTGGCTATACACCCACACACACACACACGCACACACATCAGTGGCACACGCAATAGAGGCATCTCTTCTTCTTTGCTGTCAATGGCTGCATTTCCTCTTCCGCTTATGTGTATGTGTGTGTGCGTTATCCTGTCAGAGAGCGAGAGCGACTTGATTACGTTGTCAGTGCCAGCTAAACTCTCGCAGTGGCTTACGCCAGCTTGACCCATGCGGCAACGCATCTGCTCATAAATGCATCGCCTGTCTGTTACCTGTCATGGGCAATTATCCAATTATCCAATAAAACTGCATTGCTTCCACCTCCAGCCGAGGCGCTGTGCCTTGATTGAAATTGATGTTCCATCAAATTGCGAAGGCGCAACAACAACAAAATCAAACATAATTAAATAAATCTCACATGCAGCAGAGATCAACAACAACAACAACAAATGAATACTTAATGGACGTTTTCAATATGCGGAGATTTAAAAAATTCCGTGTGAGCTGCCAAAGGCAGTTCCGCATATCGATATTTATCGATATTGCAAAATTGGGTAAATTAATTAGCATATGTATTAATGTATTATTAATAGTCAATTAAACTTATATCTTCCAGTGGTCGTAAATTCGCTAGCAATACGGGCTATCAAGTTAATAACAAACTGGCTTATCGATTACTTTCAGATATTTTGTTTAACGGATTACATCATTTATGAAATTGGTTATCAAATGTCTGCAGTCTAGTCGATATTTGTTAATGCATGTAAATGAGCTAAAAATCTTTAAGCATATATCTATACAAATAATACTTCATTGTTATCGATATCGATAGACTATATTGAGCTTTCTAACTTAAGTTTCATATGAAAATTAGCTCAGCTTATCAACAATAATATAAAGCACTGCAGTGATTTACCAACAGAAATCGATACTTATCGATTTGTGTATGCTATGTTAATCCGTGTCCTCAAATCGATCAATGTCAATCGTAGACGTCAGCTAATCATCGATCTTCCTCTTGAGCTCCTAAATGGTCTCTTTAGCTCATACACTCCCAGTGCCCATCCCATTCGTATTCCCATTCCCGTTCCCATTCGCATTTCTATTTCTTAATGGTATTCGCATTGCCGACAAATTCACATTTGTGGTTCTTACACGTATATTGTTTCTAGTCGACATTCATTCATTTGCTTTTCTTTGTTGTATTTGCGGGCTCATCAATTCAGCGGAACATACTTTATTCCGGCTCATCCATAATTCAGCCATCAGTCCGTTTGCCTTAGTTATTGAAATTTATGTAACTTTTTATGTTATGCCCGAATGCATTCAACATTTTTTCGTACTTTGACTTTAACAAAAAGACTCTTTGTTCGCACATATGTATGTGCGTGTGTGTGTGTGTGTGTGTGTGTGTGCGTGTGTGGGTGTAATGTGTGTTCTTGTAGCTGTATGTGGCGTTAAACTAACGATTTTCGTGCAACACGATTTATGTGGCTCGCATGCATATTTCGTACAGGATATATATTCTGGCAATCAAGTGCTCGTCACTAGGAAAACTTTTACCAAGTCTAGTTGTAGATGGCCCCAAGAGTATTTCACTGTTCTTCCTCTAGCCTCTTGCCCTTCATGACCAAGCTATTCATGCTCGATTGAGGGCTACCCTGTATTTCAGCCCAAAGCCCATCTTGATGGATGATGATGAATCTTTATTGATTTTGTGTGCGTGTGTGTGGGTGTGTGAAGGGATTCAGATAATAGTTCCGTATATCTAGCATACTCACACTAGTTACTCAAGTGCTGAGCAACCTCTTCGGGAATTTTATTGAGTACAGGGTATAGCTTATAAAAATGGAAGCCAGCTGCTGTTGCTGCTGCTACTTGCAACGCATAAATGCTAAAAGTGTTTCATGTTTTTCGCGTGTCAATGATGACACACACACACACACGCACACACACATACTTACGTGTGCGCTTTTACGCACATTAGCAGCGTTGGTGGCTGGTCTCTTGGAAGTGGGCGTGGCACTGGCTGGCATGAGCACACAAGTTCAATATGCGCGCCCTCGACTCGTTAGAGAAATGCTTTAACTATGCGAACGATAGAATTGATGCTTGCTGCTCTCCCTCTCTATCCCTCCCTCTCTCTCTCTCTCTCTCTCTCTCTCGCTGTGTATGTGCGTGCCTTGAATGTTTTTTACATCCGTTTCGGTTATGACTCTCTCTCTCTCTCACACACACACACACGCTCTTTGAATGCTCCAAGTGAAATCGGTAGCCGCCCTATGGCGCACATTAGCGCGATACTGGGAACGGAATCAAGCGAGAAGTTCCGGATACAGCTAGAGCTTCCTATCAGCCATACCGCGCATACCCCATCTGGCAGCAGTCACCGACTCGCGTCCTGCGACTCCTTCGACTCCTGCGCTCATCAAAGCGCTGTCATTAGAAACTTTTGCCGCGTGACGATTTGGCGCAAAGGCCAACATTTTGACACATTGGCAAGAAGGCGTTACCGGGCCGTCAGCCGCTGGGATGGCAACTTGTCTTGTTTTTGACGCATGGCCATAAAAAATGATGATGGGGATCATGCTCGTGCTTAAGCTCAATTCATCAGGCAGGACGCAGCACCTACGACACCAAGGACGACGCCGAGTGCGATAGACCGTTAAAGGATAGTAGAGCAAAGTGCGCCAGCAAATGGCGAATGTCCAGGCAGGCAGCTGGCAATGGCTGGATAGTTGATGGCCGTCACTGGCACTCGTCAAAAAAAATATATATATACATATATGTGTATATATATTTATTGCCATTTAAGCTCCGGACGCATTTACGACTAACAGGTATCAAGCAGGAATCTGACGTGGAACAATCAGACAGCCTCTGGACTAGAGCTGCAGCCCGATGGCCGTTGAATGGGCCACAGATTGAAAAACGGAAGCGTCCAGAATGAATGAGTGATTGCGTTCGATTGCATTTGAAAGCCGGCCGATGCCAGCTACATACACATACATATACATATGTATATTCACGCAGATCGGATGCCGTATAACTGCGATAAATGTAGAAAAAAAGGAATTAAACAAAAACTGAAAAAGCTGAAAGCAAATTGCAGATGCGAATGCAGTTCAGTTCAGTTCAGCTCAGTCTATTGATACAAAAGCAATTTAATAACAGCTATTTGTATACACATGTGTACATATATGGACATAGATATGTATATGTATATATTTTTGCATTCTAATTTGCTGATTCAACAATGTCATTTTGATTACCATGAACCCGCTTCTGAAAGCATTTCAATTAACAAATCTCATAAATTGTGCGCGGCACGTGAAACACAAACAAAATTGAAGACACTCGTAATCGAATGAAATAAATTCATGAATTATTCAAAATGAAATTACGAGTGCTTTGATAAGTTGGCAAGTGAGCAAATTAATATGTAGCTAGCTGAGTATCTCAGTGTCTAGATGATGATTCCATGTGATGGGAAATACAATAGCTCTTCGATTGTATTCCATGAAAACAACAATTTTCCGTATCTCTGAATTGAATAAATATTGTATCTAAAGCAACTAAAGTGTGAATTTAATCACACTTGAGTATATAATACATATAAATACTAACTTATATAAACTAGAAACTCACTATTGAGCAGAGTTGTGTAAATATTAATCATTCATATTGTTATATAATAATATTGTGGAAATATTATTAGGAGATTCCATGAACCCAGCAAAGAGTTGATGCTCCAATCATTCCATACATACACAAGACACACACACACACACACACACACACACACACACATACGCAGGCACGCATAAGCACGACCTCTGCTAGCTGCGCAGTTGACGCAACGACTGCACTGGGGCAGAGAGAGAATTTATTTGTTGGATAAATTCTTTTGTATGGGGAGCATGCTCATCAAACTTTTAGAACGTGATAATAACGTTCAAATATGTGTTTACTGTTTTATTAGTTTATAGTATTTCATGGTTTGCTATATATATATTACGGTATTTTTGTATTTGTCACATGCATCTACACAGTATTCGGAATACCTTGAAAAACAATATCAAGTTATCGATTATTGTCGATACAAATTAAATGGAATGAGTTTTCGGAAAAAATATGATATTTTATATGGCATATACTAGTACAAATGCAATATTTTAAGAGTATAGCTCTAATATCTTCTGAGATCTCGGCGTTCATACAGACGGATGGACAGGAAATATATTGACGTATTATATACGTATTATAGGTGCGTCACGCCTCCTTCCGGCTATAATATATATTTTAATAAAACCTTTTCTCATCTTCGAAGGGTTCAGGGTGTAGCTCGAATTTAAGATGAACAAATTGATAAAAACCCTATACGAGTATAGCTGACTGTCAGAAGAAGCTATATATGAATATAGCCGAATAATATGCCGAAATGAAATAGATAGAACTTCTGAATAACATAACTCTAGTCGAGGGAAGTTGGTTAACAAGAAACAGATTTTATGCTCAAGTCGAATGCAATGTGAAGCCGATTTCGATTTCTTCTATACGTTGCCTATATAGCTACGAGTGCAGCTTCGATAGTCAGCCATTGTCAGGCATTCAGATCTAATTTGTTTGAGCAGGTAAACATAATAATGAAAAGCTAAAGTGCAGCCGATACGGGTGTCCGTCAGTTCCGTTCAATTTCAATCATTCCGTTCAATCGGCGCGTCCTGCCGGAAATCAGCTCGGTGAGCGTTCGATTGGCAGCTGAGCGAATGCAGATTGTTGCATTCTCCTGGCCAACAGGCGATGGCCCGGCTGGTGCCTAGGTCGCCCGCCCCCCCCAAAGGCCGCTGCCACCTGCAAATTATTCCTTTTTTCGTGCTTTTTTCTGCCAATTTACGCTTTATGCTTCACAATTTGTTGTTGCTTTGCCATGGTCAACAGAACTGGCTGGGAATGGGCAGGGAAACGGGAATGGGAATGGGAATGGAACTGTAAATGCGAATGGAACGTGTTTGGGTTGCCCAATGCGCTGCCTCGCCAGCCCTTGACAATGGCCACCTAGTGCTCCGCAGAGCACCTTGTGGCCGCCGCAGTGTGGCACATGCCACAGCAGTGAGGGCTTATGCACTCGACGCATGTTGACGAATGCAGTAAGGAACAACGACAGCAGCGACAACAACAACAACAACGACAGCAACAATAACTGCAGCGACAACAACAACTTTGTCAACCACAACCGCAATCGCAATCGCAATTGCAATTGCAATCGCAATGCACATGGCCAGAAGGCGTGACTCCCAACGCCCACACGCCCATGCCCGCCCACATGTCGCCCATTGTGCGACGCAGTATTTTATTATTCATACGCCCCGTTTGCATCTCCCATTGCAGTTGCAGTCGCAGTCGGTGCTGCAGTCGCTGCTACAAATTCCTGCTCTTTTTTAGCCAGTTATCATGCACATGTATTCACAATAATTGCGTGTAAATTTCAAGCGTTTAAAAAGTCAGCGCACAATCGTCGACAAAACAAAAACACGCTTGTATGCTCCACTTGAGAGTGCTCGACTATGAGATGACTGTCTCTTCCCTCCCTTTACGGCTTACAACATTGTTAACATGCGTCCTTAATTTATTTGCATTTCTGAGAGAGCCAGAAGTGGAGACAAGGCTAGAGCTAGGGGTAGAGGTAGAGGTAGAGGTAGAGGTAGAGGTAGAGGTAGAGGTAGAGGTAGAGGTAGAGGTAGAGGTAGAGGTAGAGGTAGAGGTAGAGGTAGAGGTAGAGGTAGAGGTAGAGGTAGAGGTAGAGGTAGAGGTAGAGGTAGAGGTAGAGGTAGAGGTAGAGGTAGAGGTAGAGGTAGAGGTAGAGGTAGAGGTAGAGGTAGAGGTAGAGGTAGGTAGAGACTTGGGCTTAGACAGCGAGAGAGAGGTATTGGCTGGGAATGAGACTGATATTAAATAAAATGAGATTGAGACTTTAGTCTCTTCTTAATAGGGACTGAGACTGAGGGTAATACAGCGACAGAGAGAGATTGAGACTGAAATTGAGGCAGGGAATGGGACTTAGATTGCGAATGAGCCTGAGACTGAGAGAGGAACTGAGACGAAGACAGGGAATGGGACTAGAAATTAGCTAAAATGAGATTGAGAATGAGAGTTAAGCTTCACTTGGACTGAGACTAAGAGAGAGAGAGGGAGAAAGAGGTAGGGAGAAAGAAAAGGAGAGCTATAGAGAAGAAGGTACTGAGACTGAGATAAGCTAACATAAATTCATACTGAACGAGACTGAGCCTATTAAACTGAGACCTGTCTCTAGAGGGCCTGAAACTGAGACAGAGTGTAGTACATAATTGCATAGAGTAGCTTCTCAAAGTGCAAAGAGATCAAATTACCGCTGATTCGAATTATAAAAAGCATTTTGCCTGTCAGTAGCTTGCGATGCCTGCGAATCACACAGTTAGCTCTCATATATACGGAAAATACATACATACGAAATATCATAATATTTATGAGCGAGCTGAATGATAATAATAGTACAAAAAAAAAAAGTTTTAACCAATTTGCAATCCAAATTTGAAGTTCTTGGCATTCTATACCCTCTCTCTCTCTCTCTCTCTCTCTCACACACACACACACACACTTTCCTCAGTTTCTCTACCTCTCTATCTGTCTCTGTCACATGACGATTTTCAAAAGACAACTCGTTAACAGTGGCTGTCATTGCCGTAGCCGTTCATTCCGCTCCTGGCAGCACCCGGCAACCACCTGCCCATTGCGAGTGCGGCGTGGCCTTGTCTGCCCGTGCGAACGTTTTGTTGTTAAGCCATTGGAATTTATGGCGTTGTTTACACAAAAATTGCATTCGCCTTGCAGTTGAGTAAACACACGACTCGCCAACAAGAAGAAGAATAACTAGAGGAAACAGAAGAAGCCGAGGCAGCATCCAAAGCAGAGACAGTGAACAACCAAAGCTACACGAAAAAAAAGGAAAAAAGAAACTAAAACTAAAAAACAAAAAGAAGTTATGCACGCCCTTTACAAGTCTGACCGATCCGGATATACCCTGTATTCTTGCTGCTGGGCTATTTAATGGAATAGCCAACAAATTGAATTCCCTCTTTAGAATGCCAAACTAATTCTAGCTGCAGCTATTCACTGAGACATTGCTGCAGAGAATCGCCTTTTGATGCTAATCAGAAATAAATATATTCAGTTGACCTTGCCTTACCAATTCGCAACTGGCTAAGGGGTATGCCAGAAGGAGAGCTGGGGAAAAAGACAAGAAAAACACACAATTTGGCAAGTCAAATTGAAAGAGCTGCGCTCCAGCGTTTCGGAATATCAAAATTTTCAGCTAACGGCATCCTTAATGAATGCCAATTACTACTGAAGGACCTGCAACTCGATTATGTTAGTAAAAATGCAGAAAAGAACGTAACAAAGAGAACCGATTTAAATAACGACTATTTTCAATTGCTCGCAATGAACTGAAGGACTCGCAACAACAGCAACAACAACTGAAGTTAACTCGAGCAGAAGGTGTGCATACTTTAAATCATGGCCAGCTGCTGGCTGTTGAAAGGAGCTGAGCTCAGCTGGGCTAGAAGCCGCTGTACTACGGAGCGTATACGCAATGTATATTAATTATTACAATGTTGCCCACACACACGCGCACACACACACGCACGCTTACTCACTCATTCACATAAATTTGAAATAACCATATCGTATAATTATATAAGCTGCACAACGACCCAAATGTGCGATGCCCAAGCATTAAATAGACGACGACAAAGATGAAGAGAGAGAGAGAGAGAGAGAGAGAGAGATAATACGAGTTTGGAATGTGGAAATGGGTAAAGAGACGTCCGACTAGGGCCATGTTGCTGTCATTTGTGGGTCGCAAACAACGAAACTGCATTTAGGTGTAGCCAAGAACTGTCAGCCAAGAGCACACAAAGAATCCAAATCGGCCAACTGAACCTTGCCAAAAACTCGCATAAGTCTGCTAACCAATTACAAAATTGAGATCAGAGATGGGAATCGGAATCGGCATCGGAATGGCAATCATAATGGCCTAGGTATTATTAGAAAGAGACAGACGACAGTAGTACCTGAAATAAAATTATACGGCTTTAAGAATATTTGCATTCAATTTGTTTATACATTGTATGAAACGTTTTTTTTTGCTCAAAGTAAATTCAATTAGACTAAAGTTGAACTCCTAACGGAAGAATGCCATGAATAGTGCCCAAGACAAGGGCTAGGATCCCTCCAATTGAAAATAGAAGCCGAAGCAGTATTTGGTATTACTTCTGAAAATGTCTTGAGCTCAATTCATACGAATTACCCAATGAGCTCTTCAAGGGCGGATCCATATACATACATATTAGAAATGTGAAACCTTTGAAGTTGAACCAAATACGAAATGCTGAACTAATTAGAATTTGAGAGCTGCGACGGCGACGGCGACGACGACGGTAATCGGATTTGGTCAGTGTGTCAGGCAGAAGAAATTAAATTGTTCGCCTGGCTTTTGTCTATTAACACAATAAGCCAAGGACATTAAGTTGTATGTGTAAACGGTGTCTGTGCGTGGGTATACTTGTATGTGTGTGTGTGTGTGTGTGTGTAATAATTTGTCACGATAAATGTGCGACACGCAAAGCAATCATAAAATGTGCTTTTTGGTTACCTTAATGTGATTGTCAGGCCACATGTAAGCATTGAAAGCAGTCAATTAGCACTAACACAGACGCACACACGCGCACACGCGCACACATGCACACACGCACACATAGACAGCCGAAGTGTGCCATATAAAGTATACGGCATGTGTACCCAAAACGGCAGGCGACAAAAGCGGTCGCCGCAAAGGTCCGTTTAACTTAACGTTTCCCACGCGAGCGACAACAGCGTTAACCCACAAACAGTCACAGACACACACGCATACACATATATATACACACATGCATACATATGTATGTATATACACCTTGTCAAATGAATGGGTAAACGGGCAAGTTGTTGGCTAAGAGCATTCCGAGCTGCCTGCCCAACGGTGCACTGAGGTCTTAAAGTA
Source organism: Drosophila navojoa (assembly GCF_054131105.1). NCBI lineage: Eukaryota > Metazoa > Arthropoda > Insecta > Diptera > Drosophilidae > Drosophila > Drosophila navojoa. The sequence continues at coordinate 25,011,548 of NC_142895.1, forward strand.
GACAATGGATTGATGTAGCTCTGGAGAGGCATAAAGTGTGCCACAAAAAACATAGGTAGTTAATTTTTAACAGACTCAAACGAACTGACAGACAGACGGACGGAAGTACGAACGGACTGAGGGAAGGACGCACTTTCATTTTCGCTCAACACTTGCCACACGATAGCCAACTCAAAGTTCAAAACGAGCTAGAGTTTATAAGGCTCACGCCCATTGGCACTAATTGCCAGCAGAGCTGTGGCTGGAACATGTCGCGCACATCCTGGCCTTTGCCTCGGTCTCTCTGTGTGTGCGTTGCAAATGAACGGGAACTGCAGGTGCCTTTTAATGATGCAGGAAATGAGTTAATGCGCCCATCAGGGCCGCCAACAGCGTCTGTCAGCCAGGCCTGGACACCAGCTCAGTCAACCGTTTACGTCGCCCCATCCATCGCACCAGCAGTCGGCCGCATGCAAAGCGCGCCCAGCTGATTGGCATCCGTGGCCCCAGCAACGGCAGATGTTATATTGTCGCCAATGTCATTAGAAGCAAGCGTTCACTAATCAGCTTATCATTATTACATTGACGGAGAGCGGGCCGAGCAGAGCAGACGGCGCAGCGCAATAAAAATCCTTGTATTGAAGCCTAAGCGCATTAGGATAGTTTGCCAGTCTCAGCCAACGTAATCGACAAACACAGAGCCAATGTGGGCAGACTGACTGGCCGCAGCCCGAATACACTTCAGTTTTATAGACGGCGTCCATCTGCAAGAGTCGAAAATAAGTCAATATGCTATCGCCTTTTTATAAAACTAATTCAAGTCCTGTAATGTACGCGTCCCATTGGAATTGCTGCTGATGCTCTGCAATGCATTGCTCCAATTAATTATTTCTGATTAACAAATAAAAATCAAATTGTTTTGCTATTCGCCTGCTGAACGCAAATGGTGTGCAGTTAAACTGTGCAAAGTTTAAAAAACCAGGGCTGCAAGCTAGTTGCTTCACGCGATAGTTTCAAATATCGATTGGCATAACAGCTCATGGAATAAGCTGAGCTTTAATTTTAATTAAATATTAAGATAAATACACAAATAAAATCATTACAACTAAAACTAATGATTAAAATTACAACTAATTAGTGAGACGATAAATATTAATATCAAACAGCATCCATCGATCTATCGCAATGTCCATTAAAGCTCATCACGACTATCGATATAAATAATTTGAAATTTTGTAATTTTTTGCATGCTTCTCTTTCTCTCGATCAATTAACTTTATATTTCTGGCTTAAATTGAATATTTGTGACTACGAAGTATTTATCTAATGTAAAGAAATTCAGCAGACTTGTAAAAAGCTGAGAAAGCATTCTTATCAGACAATAACCTTAATATCCATCTGTTTATTTATGCGGAGATATAAATATTAACTTTGAATCACAAGTTTTGAATACAGGCGGCTGGTCGAGTCCATAAAAGCAGGATTTTTGTTGCCCTCGATTGATGGCTAGCACATGTTGCGATAGACTATTTATGCCCAGCCCAGCGACAGGGTATTATAACAGTCGGACGTAAAATAAATCAATTAAAAGATTTCGGGTTTTTCGGGACGCCGCGCATCGAAATAAGCCAAAAGCAAAGCTAATTAGTAAAGTCCACAGGGAGCTGACAGATGGGTAGGAGCGGGGGCTGAGCTGGTTCTGGGTCTGGCTCTGTTTCTGTTGCTGTGTCTGTGTCTGTATCGGGGCATTGGGTGTGGGCGTGGCTGGTCAAGCATATTGTGATGCCATTATCAGCGTATCATTAATTTAATGTGTGGCACATTAATTGCCGCATTGCGCATACACAGCAATATGCGCTGCAAGTGGAAATGGCAAATGGAAACGGAAATGGAAATCAGAATGAGAGAGAATGAAAATGAGAGCAGAGAGCAGAGCCGTCTGAATGAAGGGGAGATGGGAGAGGGGAGAGTGACGCGAACATAGATAGTTGATAAGAATAATAGGCATAATAATGCGAACTGCCTTGATTTCTAAACCATATTAATTGGATGACTTTGCGTATCTTTGTTGTATTCAGGCAGCACAGCGAATCCGGATGCGAAGCGACTCTACGACGATCTGCTCAGCAACTACAACAAACTAGTGCGTCCCGTGGTGAATGTCACGGATGCGCTCACGGTGCGCATCAAACTGAAGCTATCGCAACTGATTGATGTCAATCTGAAGAACCAAATTATGACCACCAACCTATGGGTGGAGCAATCCTGGTACGACTACAAGCTCAAATGGGAGCCCAAGGAATATGGCGGCGTCGAAATGCTGCACGTGCCCTCCGATCACATTTGGCGCCCGGACATTGTCCTCTACAACAAGTGAGTTGGCCCCATTTACTAGCCCTAACAGCTGACCATAACACCAAGCATCCCAATCCCCACCAAACAGCGCTGATGGCAACTTTGAGGTGACGCTGGCCACAAAGGCAACACTCAACTACACAGGGCGCGTCGAGTGGCGGCCGCCGGCCATTTACAAGAGCTCCTGCGAAATCGATGTCGAGTACTTTCCCTTCGACGAGCAAACATGCGTCATGAAGTTCGGCAGCTGGACATACGATGGGTTCCAGGTAAGTTTCCATCAATCAATCGAGCTATCCATCTATGCATCTACATTCCAACTGGGAGAGTGTGAGAGAACTACGAATTGCTCTTTAATGTTTCCAATCTGAATAATCGATGTGTTGGGCATAAACACTAACCATAGAACACTGGACAAGTAGAGATAACTTTTTCTACCCAGGGCATAAGGAGCATACGGGACAGTCTCGGATAGTCTCGGGCAGTCAGTGTATTGTATGGTCTTACATTACATCTGTCATGAATAGACAATTAACATAAAAACTAAATATTCGCATAGTGAGGAGAAATATCTGAACTGAGTTTCCCTTTACCTAAAACAAAAATATTTTGTTTTTAGCTTACTTCCGAATTTCAGGTCTAGCTTTTGATGCGCTTCCAAATCGTGATCAAGCGTATATAGACATTCCCTTACGTCTTTTTATAAAGCCAATGCACATTCCGAGTTTATGCAAATATCGTAAATTCCGTTGGCTACTTTCATTCAGGTCACGACTGTTCGGTGCAGCTGGATTATATGAGTTGTAATCGAGATAAAATGTAGAAGAATTATCGAGCTGATAGAGCGAAAAAGAAGGAAGAACAGAGATGGGAACAGAGCTTAGCTTTTCTATGCCATTTGCACTTTGGAAATTGGGCGCCTGTGGATGAGTTCTCTGAACAGCAGCAGCAACGGGAACGGATCCTGCGGCTGGTTTAGTGGCTATAAACCCAAATTCGCTCATAATTCGTTGTTGTGGCATAGAATTTCTCACATTTTATGGCCGCACAGAGGAACGGGCTGCATAAAATTGTCTCTGGCGACTTGAAAGCACACCGAGAGAGAAAGAGAGAGAGAATAAGAGCAGGAAGCTAGAGACATTTGTGTAAACAAATATAGAACAGGACGAGCCAAGGGACAATAAGGTGGCCTGACACCTGTCGGCAATAATAAAGACAGACACAGACAGCGGCGACAGTTGAGGCCTCGTAAAAGGCGTTGTGCAGGCGAGGCTGCAGCTGGCGCTGTGGTCGTACATGGGATATGAGGCATCAGGCGTCAAGGAAGTCTGTGGCATGAGGCATGTGCCATGTGCCATGTGCCATGTGGCATGTGGCACTGGCGTGGGGATGGCGTTAATGTTGCCACCCGGCAGCGACTTGGCAGCTAATGAAGTGGCATTAGAGCGGCATTCACTGCTCGCTACGACTTTGCAGCTTAACGCAAATGAGCCGACAAATGGCCCGCAGCTCTTGACAGCAGCGCAACAGCAACTCTTTTTAGCCGGGCCTTTGCTACCTCATGGTTAACCGCACATGTGGTGCTCTGCTCTGCTCGGCTCGGCTCAGCTCAGCTCGGCTCCGGCATTGGCGGCCATAAAAAACTCGCACTGCATGTGCAGCAATACCTGTCCTTGCCGCAGGCGTAATGTTGCCCTGGCTTTAATCAAATCTTGTTACCCTCAATGATGCCAGTCTGTTCAACAAGCTAATGTCTCTGTGCGTGCATGTGTGTGCATGTGTGCATGTGTGCATGTGTGTGTGAGGTAGTTATGCAATTCTCTTAGCTGAGCCGAGGCAAATTGCTGCTAGTTGTTGCGTAATGCAACTTGCAGAACTGCTGTTAATTTGCATAGCTCACACGCACAGACAGCCGTCAATCACACACGCACACATACGCACGCATAGCAGCGCCCGCTTTTTGCAGCATACTTTGCGGCGCACAATGTGTAAAACGAAAAAGAAGCAGACGAAGCTGCGGTAGACGTAAATTAGATAATGAAGCTGTGTAAATGTATGCGAAAGCAAAGAGCGACGTGAGCAGCTAGGTGAAAAGACCACGAAAGGAGGAAGAAGAAGAGCCTATTGGCACAGTGGCAAAATGCGTGAGAAAAAAAGAGAAGGCGGCCGCAATGCTAAAGATGATGAAATGTGGCAATAAATAAGACTGAAAATAATTGTAGAGAGCAGAGTGAAGACGAAAGCGAGAAGCGAACGAAAAGTGAAGGGAAATGAGAAATGGAAAGTCTTAAAGAATCACAAGATAAACACGAAAAGCCAAGGGAGCAACAGAAAACAAGACCAAAATTAAAAAACTCTAAGAGAGAAACAAATCAAGGCAGCGAATGAACGAAAACCCGTAAGAAGGAGAATAAAAAATCCAGCAACAATAAAAGCCAAGCGAAACACAGCAAAGATCAAGCAAATTGACAACAAAAGCGCGAAGCAAAAAGAAGAGACAAAATCGTAGCGATATGCAAAGCGAAAAGGCATGAGAGAAGCCAAACAAGAAATTAGTGTCGTCAGTTAGCAACGATAGTTATTTAAGAAATATCGATAGTCGATGTTAGTGCAATGCGATGAGTAGTCGATATGCTCAAGAGTAAAACTGCAAATAAGCGAGAGAGAGAGAGACAGAGAAACTAAGAACGGTTGCTGTTTAAATACAATAAAATTAGCATGAAAACTAAGTGAATAAAGGCAAAAGTGGAAATCCACAAAAGAAACAAAAAGGGAAAAAACAAAATGAATAACTAACTGAAAGCCATATCAATTTAATAAGATATTCTTACATATGCTCATCCATAATTGTTTTACATACGAATTTTATCTAGACTGCGTACAGCTCATTGTTTTTTATTGCTCAGCTCTCAGTACTTGTAGGTTCCCTCTGCTTCTTCTTGTTTATCTCTAACTCTTCTACTACATACATACATAGCTCTAATTTAGGGCAGCTGTTCACTAGCCAGGCCCCCTTCTGCCCCTTGTCGCAATGCTTAACGAATACATTAAGCCTTCCACTCGCAGCAGCAGCTAACTACACTGGCCTACACGCATTGGGTCCACAAACTTGGCAGACTTTGACTTTAATTTGCTAAAAAGCCAATCTTCATTTGGCATTAAAAGCCAAGCCAGGGCGCTAACAGCATTTGACATGGCACGAAACGCACAAAAACGTGGCTATCTGTTTCTTGACTGAAATTTCTGACTCGCACACACTAAGTGTGTGTATTAGTGCGCGTGTGTGTGCGTGTGTGTGTATTATTGTCATTGACAACAATTGTTGTAATGTTGTTATTGTTATTCGTGTTGCTGCTGCTGCTGTTGTTGTTGTTGTTGTCGCTATCAACGCCTCATTGTTTTTTTTGTTTTGTTTTGTGTGGACGCGAATGTGGGCATCGTTTGTGGTCCACATAAATCAACCGCAATAAGCGGTATCAACAGCGTCGTATCATAGCATATTTATAAACTCTCCTGCTGTACATATAGAGCACGCCGTAGCGCACACAGCGGACAACAAAGCGTAGCCCGTTGGCACAGTTGGCTGAAGCATGAGGCGAGGGGCATGGGGCGTGGGGCGTGGGGCGTGGAGGTATGAGGCACGCGGCACGAGGCCGGAAACAGAAACTGGACTGCTTAATGGCCGCTGGGTTGGCTTCATTGTGAATTGAAAGCATTTACAATTGTCTGTCAACTGTGCCCCAGTGGCGAAGCATTCCCAGCTCTGTCTCAGACTGATGCTCTCCCTCTTCCCCCCTCTCGCTTGCACTATCTCTCTCTCTCTCTCTGTCTCTGTCTCGCTCTTTTTACCTTGTGTATAGCTTCTGTCGCAACAAGCAACATCTTTCGGTGTCGGAAATATTTCAGTAAATCGTAACTTCCTTATAGTGAAATTTCCGCTACCACTTAAAATAACAATTTCCGCTTCAGCAGTTTCAGTTACATTCACACAGTTACAGCTAACGGTAAGAAGTGCTTATAAGTTTGTAGTTGTAGCTGCAACATCGCAACAGTTGCACCTGGCAACGTACATCCTGCCTGATTGCACCCGCTGCCTGCCCACGTTGAAAGCCAGCGAACGCCGATTGCACGCCTAATTTTATGTGAAGAAATCCAGAGCACACCAAACCACGCACAGTGGGGCAAACAGCTGCAGTTGTGTTTGCTAGCACAAGAAATCAAAAATCTTAAAGCAGTCAAGTGGGTAATACAGATACCAAAGTTTCGATCGATAATTAAAGTGAAGACCAGATGAGTGCAAATTTGAAGAGCTCCAGGGTATGCCAAGCAACGCACAGTGGAACAAACTACCAAGATTGTGTTTCGTATAACAGCAAGTAACGCATAGAAGACAAGTTTTGTAAATCTCTATTGCCAAATTAACTTGCTTTCCTGACTGAATGAGTATTAATCGATAACTAAAATGAAAGCTAGAAAAATGTATGCAGAAGCTTATTTAGATCTATCAAGGCTGGCAAAAGAATTCATGTTATATTCCCTTTCAACAAATGTGAGCAACTGTCAGAAGAAATCATGGTAGTTTCCATCTAGTTTATATAGATTTTTTCATCAGACTTGCAAATTGTATCGATACTACGAGTAGAACCTGCATGTCGTTCATCTCTCTATCTGACTAAAGAGACGAACAGAATATACATATATCAAATTTTAATTGTTCTTCCATCTCTCATATCATGAATATCGATTTTTATCGATTTAATATATTTGTATGTGATTTTAGGAGCATTGCTCAATTAAATGTTCTGCAAAGATCACTCTTACGAAATGCTTTAAGATGTTCAACGCCTCAACAATTCGAAGCACACCTTCAATAAAACTAGGGTATCTCAAAGTCAAGCACTTGACCTGAACTTGCTTTAAATGAAAATTGAAACGTGCCTAGAGAAATATCGATGTAAGCAAACGAGCAAAATGAATGTACGAAACAAATTTCTTTCGCCACGAATATCTCCAGCACTTTAAACACAACGATAAAGTGGATAGAAAAAAGTAAAACCTTGAGACTAGAGGGCCCGATGAGCAATCTGAACGCAGTCAGCTTTATGCCAATTACTTATTATAATTCGCGCTGATGGCCCAATGGCAATGTGTTGACTCTGCATCAGCATGCACTGTCGCCTCATTCACATGTGTGAGTGTTATGTGTGTGTGTGTGTGCTCATAGGCTCAATTTTTACAGTTGATTTGACACAAAGCGGCATTAGCTTAAGCGCCCCGCCCACCCAGGTGTGCCAGTCGAGTTGACTAAACAGTTGAATCGACTCGATGCGACTCCACTTCACTCCACTCCACTTCACTTCACTCCACTCGGCTCGCCTCGCCTCGCCTCGACTCAAACTCCCATCGCCACTCAGCAAATCGAATTAACGTCACTTTTCAAATTTCACGCTATTCTCATCGTGCACACCTCTGCTAAAAGAATTGCCATCCCCACTGGCTCTAACCGCCAATCGACCAACCACTCGACCCTAGGCCCTACTCTACGACCCATAAGCAGCTCGCCCCCTAGTGGCACTTCCTACCCTGTACCTGTGTACCTTTCTCTCTCTATCTCTCTCTCTCTCTCTCTCTCTCTCTCACTCTCTCTCTCTCGCTCTTTCTCGCTCTCTCTGTCTCTGTCTGCCTCTTTCTGTGGATGTTAGCTCATTGAGGTGTAAACGTCGCCCCCTTCCATCAAGCTCACATCGAAAATCGCATCAAAAACCGAATATGAAAAAAAAGAAGTGATCTGACGAACTTCTAATGCCCTAATTAAATAATAATAATATGAAAACTAATACTACTAATAATAATAATATTTATATTAATAAAAATAATATGAATAATTATAATAATAATATAAATAATTATAATAAATACGAATAATAATACTACAAAATGATAATATGAATAAATAAAAAAATATTTAAAAAAAAAAATAAATTATATGATCTAATGAAGCGATTATCAAATTAGTAAAAATGTAATTTCAACAAAAGATTTTATGTGCACAATAATAAATGAAAAATTAAAAAAAAAAATTAACTAAAAAATTAATAAAAAATAAATTTAAAATATAATAATAATAATAAACCATTTCCCACAAGCTCAAAAAATAAACAATTTTTTGTACTATATAGTATATACAAATAAAAAGTACTATATATACAAAAATACAAGTTTTATATATCTAAAAAAGAAAACCTTTCAAGATTATACATATATATGAAATTTTATGCATTTAAAGATCTGAAAAAATCTATTATATTTTAAATGTGTATACACAAAATCCGTTTTATATAGGTCATATGAAAAATGCATTATTAAATTTAGATTTTAAACGATATAAATTTATTAACTTTTTATAAAACAATTTGATAATCAGTAAAAAAAAAAATGTTTACTTATCCAAAACATTGATGACAAATTACAATGATTTCCATCTTTTGTGACCAATTTCAATATTTATTAATATTAATTTATCAATATCGAATAGCTCAGATTCCAATTTCAGTTTCAGTTTTTCATATGGCATATTTGAGGGAGGCTAAATTAGTGAGAGAGAGCTTATAATAGAGTGAGCTAATTATAGAGCTTAAAAAAATAAATAAATATGTAAATAAATAAAGAATGCTAAAACATTGACTAAAGTACCATAAACAGATAGAGCAGTCTCTGTTAAAGTTTATGGTTTATGCAATTTATATTTGATTCCCTCGATTATGTATGTATTGCTCTTTTAGTTATAATTATATATTTATGTAATCTGATTGCTGGCACTGAGCAGAGTGCAGAGTGCGAATCTGATGTCTTAGCTGCAATCGCCTCGGCTCGGGGGCGCAGAGCATTCGAGAGAAACACGAAACAGCTGGCTTCAGGCTTCAGGCATCAGCTTGTGCCAGTTGTGTGGCTGGCATGCCAATTGCAACGATGTCCTGAGCTGTCCTGTCCTGTCCTGTCCCGTGCTGGCCTGTCCTTTCCTGTTCACATCCTGCACTTGTTCTATACTCGTGTCCATTCTCTGTCAGCTGCAGTCGTGCCGAACTAAGCAAAACTGAAACAGAAATTGAAGTGCAAACTTGTCTGGCTTAGCTTCGGCTTTGTACACTCCAAATGCTCTCAGCTGCTCCTCCTGCTGCTCCTGCTGCTGCTTATAGCTGGCGACTATTTGAATACTCTGACTTGGAATGTGAATTAATTTGGAGCTCTGCAATCACTGGGTGCAGCACTCGCCAGCCACGCTCTGCAGGGTATGCCAGGTGCGGTGCCGGCCACGGCGAGTGCGTGCTCCATTTCTGTGTTTTACTATTTCGGCAAGTCGAACATGCTATCTGCTGATCCAGCCTCGCACAGCAGCTCAATTATGTGCGCTGTCAACGTGTGTAACCCTGTAATTGTCTAATCACTCTCGCTCTAGCTCTGTCACTCTCACTCTATGCTATAGTTATTCTAACTCTTGCTCTCTCTCTCTTTTATATATGCCAGGTGGATCTGCGTCACATCGATGAACTGAACGGCACCAATGTGGTTGAAGTGGGCGTGGATCTGTCTGAGTTCTACACGTCCGTTGAATGGGATATACTTGAAGTTCCTGCAGTGCGGTAAGTTTTCAAATACAACAGTAACAACAACAGCAACAACAACAGTGAATCTACAAACAGCAACAAAAAGAGCTTTGGCAGCTGCTTTGGCCAACTTTTGGCCGCTGTCACAAAACACAAACACAAATCTTACGAATGTCAGAGCATTTTGCACAGGTCAAGGATGCTAACAACAACAACAACAACAACAAGCAAAGGCAACAACAACAGCTACATAGAATTTGCAATGACGACAAGTTGCTGATGATGAGCCCGAGTGCTGCTCGCAGTGGGCGTACTTATGGGCGTGGTCGACAGTTTACCGCCAATATTTACACTTGTACATGAGGCGTCTGTTTCTCTTTTTTTTGAGGGGGGGAGGAGAGACCTTAGTTCCCATCGCCCGTGCCCCCTCACCCACCCCTCAAGACTCCACAAATCGCAAGTCTCTGTGAGTCGGCGAAAAGTTTTTAAATTAAAAAACTTTGGCGCCGGCTGCCAAAGGAACAGCTTCTGGACAGTGAGTGTATGTGTGTGCGTGTGTGTGTGTGTGTGTGTGTCGCACTTGTAAACAATATATAGAGATGCCTGCTTAATTGCCACGCCCACAATGCCAGTACCTGAAGCAGCACGCTTGTGTGCACACATCAGCATTTGCTGTTGCTCTTTCTTGGACGGATGAGAGGAGCTGGAGCTGGAGCTCGACCTGGAGCTGTAGCTGGGGCCTAATGTGCTTAGCCCCAAATACAAAAGGCAACAATTTCAAAGTGTTTTCGCACATTTTGTTGCGTCGCGCAAAGTGCACAAGAAGTTGCCGCCTTTGAACAGCCTCTGAGAACATTGGCAAATTAAAAGCCTAAACACACACACACACACATACACATGCACACATATGCCTACACCTACACACTCATACACTGCCAAGCCGTGCCCCTCGAGTGTGTGTAAATTTCGCTACTCATTTCAAAAGCTAATCAAAGAATCAATTCATGCAGAAGCCATAGCAAATGATTTGTAACTCTTGCTGAGGCACGAAAGAGGAGACTGCTCGACTAGGAAATACCCTGTACGCTGCTAAATTGTAGTTGGACGGTATACCAATCATTCTGCGCTTGTATTATGCATATAAAGTAAAGAACACTCATGCATAGGCCAGCACGCGCTCTGCTAACTGCGCAGTTGACTGCGCTTGAACTGAAATTAGGGATATACAATGAGAAAGAATGATTTGCTGAACAAATCTTCTTGTATATAAAGTCTCTATAGTTCAAACTTACAGAACGGGATAACGGTATGTGTGCTTATAGTATTTTTTTAGTATTTTTTTTAGGGGTGCACCCGGGCGTAGGCACCATGGTATCTAAAATCTATAAGTTACAAATTCTTTGGTATGCATTAGATGCATCCACAGAGTAAATCTGTAGTCACTATCTCTAGCAGCATTTAAATTACGTTTAAAAAACAAGGTAAATATCGATCACTGTCGATAACAAAGAAATGAGTGTAGTTATCGAAAATATAAAAGAAGCTCATACTACATTTTGTATTCATGAGTGTACATGTAAAATGTCAAGTCTCTAGCTCAAGTAGCTTACGAGATCTTTGCGTTCTATCAAAGTGAAGAACGGGTGATCGAAGCCAGATCAACTCAGTGTATCATGCTGATAAAATATTTGTTTTATGGGGAGTACCATGCCTTCATCTGCCTATAACATATATTTGATAAATGCTGCTGAAACTCGCTCACCATATGATATATGTCTGTATACATAGAGATATTTCGTTTGTACAAACTCAAATTGTCAAACTATTGTCAATCACTCAATCATAGATTGTTTTATGTTTTCCCTACTGTTCAACAACAATATGGGGCAAGAGTCCATTGAAGATTACAATTCGTTTCTGGAAACGTAAATAAAACCTTCACTATTATTCAATCAGTCAATCAGTCCGTGATTGAGGAGAACCTCATTGCTCACCTGAAGCCACTATATAATATTTACTATACATATTTAAATGTCTTTAATACTAGTTTTATATGAATATATCATATATAATATATTATCAATCGGTCAGTCACTCTACTAGACAGTCTAAGGCTTTTCTCATAGTTCAATTCATCCCATACTCTTATATTATATTATATTTTATATGAATATATATATATTATTAATCCATCAGTCAGTCAGCTTGACAGTCTAAGATTCAATCAGTCTCATAGTTCAATTCATCCCATACTCTATCAATCAGTCAATCGCTCATTCAATCAGCTATTTATTTTTCTTGTTTTCCCGATAATTTCACTTTAAATTATGTCAAAGCAGACTTGAATATTTCATTTACAGCCGCTTTAAATGAAGCCGGATAATCAATCAGTCAGTCAGTCAGTCATTTGCACTTGCCATTGTTCTATTGTGCCCACTGTGCTTCGCTGCTGTCGGCTTAAAGCAAAGTTTCAATGCCAATCAATCGGCCAATCGGGCGCTTTGATTGAATCCCAATATTTGCGCAAAATGTCTGTATATTTCATTTAATTTAAAGAAGACCCAATCAATTATGAACTATTGTCATCAATTGTGCAAGGCCTTCAGCACTTGATCCAACTAGTCCCCCCCTTCCCCTCCAAACAGCTCCCCGCTCTGCCCGTTCCACTATCGTATGCAGCTATTGTAATGGCTGCAGTTTACGGATTAGCCGCTTGGCCGCACTGAGCTGGCAGCGAGGATTTCACCGGCGCGACAAAGTCCAGCGATAACGGTATTAAGCTCGATGTGTTTGGTTATAGCCAACAACAACAACAACAACAACAGCAACAACAATAGTGAAATGCAATAATTTTGATTACATTCGCATTTCGCGTTCGCAATATTGTTGCTACCTTATACAGTTAAACGCCCTTGATTTAGTTCCCTTTTAGCGCAAGCTTTTAAATTTTTTTGTATTTTCATTTTTATTTCTTTTTTTTTTTTTTGGAGAGAGTTGCCCCAACTTTCGAGCCCCCGGGCAAGTGAAACGCAACTGAAATGAAATTTAAGAGCAGAAAACAAAAGTTTTTATTTTGCTCGAAATGTTCATAAAAAATGGGCAAGTGCTCAAGATGTCAATGAGCGTGTGTGCCTGACTAATAGATACCCTGTATTAGCTTGATGCGTTCGGGAATTGAAAGAGTCTTGAGCTTGAGATTTAAGATGGACTGAAGAGTGACAGAGGGATAGAGACACAGAGAGAGGGAGAAAGAGATAGAGAGAGGGAGAGAGAGAGGGAGAAAGAGAGAATGAGAGAAAAAAATAGATAGAGAGAGACAGAGAGAGAGGAAGATGAGGAGAGAATCTAATGTGTCTTAGTCTTAGGCCTTAGTAAACTTTTTTAAAGCAAAACAAATTTTATTATAGTAAATTTATATAAAATGCATTTATACAAAATTTGATTAAATTATATCGATTTTGAAACAGCAAATGGTATATACCGTATGTATCATAATCCACATCCACATCTAAAATAAATAAACAATATAAATATATCCTGATATATTCCCTTTAATTTTCGATACTTGTACCTTTGCTTCGTGGGAAGTTCAGATTCACTAAAGATCGTCTTATTGTGGTTACAGGGTATATGTGTTCGGTTACAAAATGTGAAAGGAACCGAGCACACGCTTTGTTTTTTGGCATTGTTGCTCTGGTTGTTGTTGCTGCCGTTGTTGCTGCTGTTGTTTGTTGTTATTGTTGTTATCAACGTTGTCGTTGGCACGCGCGCCAGCCACAAACATGTCGCGACGCACAGCGTCGTTACGGGTGTCCGTGAAAGTGTTGTTTATGCCCCAAGCAGCAGCAGCAGCAGCAGCAGCATAAAGGCCACACACACACACATGCAACGCACTTACACACACACACACACACTCGCACACAACAAGAAAGAAGCAAACGCTCACCTGCTGCATGGCGTGTGCGAAATGCACTCGCTGCGGCACATTATGTGTGTGCTTGTGGCAAGCAGCCATCAGTGTGTGTGTGTGTGTGTGTGTGCGTGTGTGGCGCACACTTGCCACCAACTATTTTCAAGTTGCGTGCAAATCTTTTGTGATTAATAAATCGCCTTGACCTCAGCTGCAATTCACATGAGCAGCGCCTCAAGCCAAGCGCAAGTAAAGTTCTAAAAATATTTTACATACAATTGTTGTTTATAGGGTATATAAAGTCGACTCTCGATATTTCAAACCTGCGATGTTTCGAACCCCCTCATTATCGAATTATGTCCGCGTAGTCGCTGGAACTGTTACTCGTGTTAATGCTAGCAGCATCATTCGATTGCTCAGCTTTGCTTTCTATTGATGCAATATCGTGCTTGATTTGAGATCTGAGTTCAGCAGGTGTGGTACCTCTCAGTTTCTCAATTTCATTAATTTTCTCAATGTAACAAATTTTCTAAATGTTTTTTTGTTTATAGTTAACAAATATTTCCATCACGATTATGTATAAGCAATGTTGATCATTATCATCATCATGCCCATCATTAATTGCGATATTGCGCAGCTCTCTGTCTCTCGGTATCTCTCTCTTTCTTTCTCTCTCTTTCTCGCTGACTCTCTCTGTCTTTCTCTCCATGTCTAGCACATTTTCCCCACTGTCCGTGACACAGCACATTTTCTGTCCCTGTCTCATGTCTTTTTCTCTCTCTCTCGCTCTCTCTCTCTGTCTAAATCTGTCTTTATAAGCTTGTGTCTTTCACTTTCACTTTCCACATCTCTCTCTGCCTCTCTCTCACTGTATACATATTTTATCTTTTTCTCTTTCCTGTCTTCTCTCACCCTCCCCCTTTTCTCTCTCCTCTTACTCTTTCTCTCTCTATCTCTTCTCTCATACTCTTTCTGCCTATATCTTTCTTAATAAATATCTATCTGCCTTTTTCTTTCTATTTATATTTGTTCCTCTCTTTCTCTCTCTCTTTCTCGCTCTCTCTGCCTACCATTTTCTTCCTCTCTGTCCATCCTTCTCTGTGTCCAGCTTTCTCTCTCTCTAGAGATAGATCTCTATCTCTCTCTCTCTGTTGAGCACTTTTGACCTCTCAGACAATCACTGTTTATCTCTCTCTCTATCTCTCTATCTATCTAATAGTTTCTATATCGCTTTCTACATCTTCCTATTTCTCTCTCACACTGTGTTCCTTTTTACATCTTTCGACCTCTCCTTTTCACACTCTCAAACCTCTGTCCATCTCTTCCTTTCTCTTTTTCTGATTCTCTTTCTTACTCGATCTCTAGCCGCTTTCCTTCTCTCTCTCGCTGTCTCTCTCTGTTTCGTACACAACCTAATTTCAGACCGCTTTTGACAGCAGGCAACAGCGTGTGTCAATTGAAAGCTTTGTGTTTTCAGTTTATCTATTGTTGTCTGTACAGGTGTCTGCGCTCTCTCTCCTCTCTCTCTCCCTCGCCCTAGGCCTCTCTCTCTCTCTCTCTCGTTTTAGCTATTTCAATGCCTGTCCGTCTGTCCTCAATCAGTGTCTGATTGCAATCTTCGGCGCTTTACCAAAGTGGGCGTGTGTGTGTGTATGTGTGTATGTGTGTGTGAGTGTGTGCTTCTGTTGTACGTACGTGCTGTTACGGCCACGCCCCAACGCTCAACGCTTCAGTTAATTTAACTGTCGATGTTGATGCGCATTAAAGTGAATCCTGGCGTAGCTCGCCGTGCCGTGCCGTGGCGTGGCACGGCGTGTAGCTCGCTGCGACTGCGACAGCGACTGCGACAGCGGCAGCGGCAGCGACTGCTTCATCGCAAAATTACGCTACGTGCTGTGAATTGTGTTGCAGCATTTTAGGCGCAGCCCGGCCGCTCGCTCCAACCAGCCAACAGCTGCAGACAATAAAAGGACCTGCTCTCGCCTTGGCCCGCACTTTAGATCATATGGCCCCTGGCCTTGGCCCAGCCACCGCCACTGCCCCAATCTACCTCCCTCTCTCTCACACTCTCCTGTCCATGGCACGCATCGAGGCAAAAGCCGCAGTAGCGTCCGCCTCTGGTTTGTGTCACGCACTTGTGGCATAATTTACTGTAGACTGCGGCACACACGCACTCACCCACACACACACACACGCACACACACACACCCACACACACACACACATACACGCACACGTGGCAGCTGCTGTCAACTTTTTAATTCCTGTCAATGACTTGAGCCCCGTTTGCGCTTTGGCTTCGCTCTGGGCCTTTTGACGTTTCGGTAGTTCGGCTGGCAAAATGTATTTGAAGGCGGTGTTTCTGCCATGTCATGGCCGTAGTCATTATGAACAGTTAGGCATCCAATTGGCTTGCAAACATATGTTTCAAATAGTCGAGCGTCTGTCTCATTTCTTATTTCGCAAGCCCTTAGTGACAGCAACTCCCTCACTCACTCACTCTCTCTCTCACTCCCCCTCTCTTCCTCTCTCTCTCCCTCCAGCTTGTGTAAAGTTTAGCTGACATGCAGCAATTAGGCCTCTTTTTGCAGCTCTTTAAATAACATCAATAACAATCGCTTGGGGAGCCCTCAAGCACTTGGAACTTTTTGTTTTGTCTTTAAATTCGATTTCGATTTTCGTATTTTGTTATTTCTTGAAATTACATAATCCAATAAATATCCTTTGTAAAGATAGATTGAGGTGAAAGAGAGGGAACACATGTAGACTTTCTAGACAAAGAAAAGAAAGCAATAGCAGCTAGAAAGATGCCACGCCTCTATAGCTGGAGCAGAGGTCCAGGAATTATCTAACTGAAAAGAGTGAAGTTGTAGTATATGATTTATAGTCTTTAGTGTTGTCGAGCCCTCAGTGAAGACATATTAATCATATGGAAGGTATATAATGAAAATGATTGAGTGATTGATTGATTGACAGACTGATATTAGGTATTCATTTAAAGTTAGCACGAAATAGATACTGTGGAAAGCCAGTATAAGACTTGAAGCACCAGCACTATGGCTAACCATCGATAGATACACATCTATCGATAGTTAACTTTATCGATGACTGAGGCGTTCGATACTTGGCGTGCCATAATGGCAGTAGAAGAAGAGAAAGATTTAGAGAACTGAGTGGAAGCTGAGAGAGTTGAGTTTAGATTTGATGAGATAAGACGATATTAGATAAGAAGGAATTAAAGCGAAATAAAATTACGAAATAAAAGCCTCCTACAATACAAATATGTGAGGGAGGACCTGCTCTCGCCTGGGTATCCTCAATCACAGACTGACTGATTGATGCTCACCCCGGTTGACTGATTGAACGAGAGTAAATGAACGAATTGCAGCCCCTAATGAACTCTTGCCTCATATTGATATCAAAAATGCGCTTCAGTTGAACAATAGGAAAGACATAAAACCATGATTGACTGATTGATAATAATTTTTTGCTTTAAGCTCGTATAAACGCATGGAGATGTTTTGTCATTTTATTTCATACTCGAGCCTTGGCCATAAAACTAAGTAATCAGTAATTTCCTCTAGGCCCCACATCCCCACATCGCCTACCAGGAAAAGCCCAACACCTTTTTTCTCATTTGGTCAAGCACGCCTACCTCCTGACGCCATCAAGTGGACCTTGAGAGAGCAATGGGGAATTTACGACCGTTCGAGTACGGCAATCACTTCTACTTTATGCTCTATTGGAGCCATGGGACACCATGGCAATAGACAGAACTCATTATATAAGCATTTTAAATAAAAATCCCTGCTCTTCGAGCTGAGTTTAACCAAAATTGTTGCATTCATATTGAAATCTTCAATAAGCTATTGAGACGGTGTTAATCAAAAGTAAATGCTCCGAATTGAAAGTGCTTGAGCGGAGATGGCAGCGAACCAATCCACTCGATTCTTGTAGTGAACGAGCATACTAATATAACGGAAAGTTCGAATATGCTGTAAACTTCAACTAAAACTATGTTGAGAACTGCGAGAAGTTTTGCATTTGCATTCGATTGAGTTGTAAAGGCGTGAGAAGTAAATTTCTCATATTTTATCAACAATTTTTAATAAATTGTCACTGGCAAAGAAAGCAGAATAGAGAAAGAAGAAGAGAAGTGAGAAGAAGAAGAAGCAATACAATGCAAGTTAAAGTATTTGCCTCAATTTCTCTACAAGTTTTCTTTTATTTATTCGATTACGTTTATCAAAAGCAAATTCTAATCTTGCTCACACTCTCTGTCTCTCTCTCTCTCTCCTTCCGTCTCTCTCCCGCTCTCTTTCTTAATTGGAACTATTGCCTCAATTATGTTTGGCAAATTTTGTTCTATGAACATTTCAAAATTCCACGCGCTTCTTAAAGTTTTCCTTCTGTTCTTTTCGCTTTTCCCTCTTTATGCCCTGCCCTTTGCCCATGTTCATTCCCGTTCCTTATCTCTATTCCTGCCATGCCTTGCTCGGGCTACGGGCCCTGCGGCTGTTTGCTCCGATGGCCACAGTGCGTCATGCCTAACGCCACCTTACGTGGCACAAAATCAAAATGCCTGGCACATTCGCACCGTTGCCCTGCTCCAGCCTATCGACATGTACTTTAGCTTTCACTTTCACTTTTTCCTTCAGTTTCTGTTTCACTCTCACTATCTCCCTCACTCTCACTCTCACTTTCACTTGCCCGCCTCGGTGTGGTTTGATGGCTTGATTAGAAGTCGCCAGGCGTTGGCGAAGGTGAAGGTTGCCATCCAGCGCTGCGCCTGATCGATTAGAGCCGTAATTAGCAAACTTTCAAGTGAGCCCCAGCCCCCTCCCGTGACCTGCCATTGGCCAGTCAACAGGCGAGCCGCCCCCAGTGGCCCCAGTGGCCCGACTGAACCTTTTAATGGCTCCAAATTTCCATTCAGCTTTCCGTCTTTGTCTCAAGTTCAGTTATTAAAATTCTATTACTTGCATCGACTGCTGCCATTCCAATTTCCACTGCGCTCTGTCGATTTCCCAACCAAATCGAAACAAATTACCAACAACAGCAACGAAAAAATCTTTAAAAGCGCAAAGAACTTGGCACAAAGTTGTAGAAATCAATCAAGCGTTGCGCCCCGCCCGATCTTCTGCTACAGCACCCACACAGGCCAAGCCCCTCCCCCCACCGCTGAAACGAACCCCTTGATTTTTTTCGTTTTCGTCTTTTTTGCTGCTTTTGCTAACTGGGCAACAACAAGGTGGCAATGGGCGCCTAAGGCTCGCCGCAAATTCGCTTTGAAGCGCCGCCTGCATCCAGCGTCGCCTCGTTCTGCGGCCATTTTATGCGGCACTCGTCCCTCTGCTCTGCTCCGCTCTGCTCTCCTTTTCATTCCTTCATTTCGTCTTTCACGTCTTTTTTATGCTTCCAATCATTTGGTATTTATGCGTTTGGTTCTTTCTCTTTCTACCTCTCTCTCTCTCTCTCACTCTGTCTCTCTCTTTTTGCTGCCAATCAGCGTTTTAGCCATTTTACTTAGCCACAATCAAAATCTTTGCCCTTCAACCAAACTGTTTAAGCACTTTTGGATTTCCACCTTTTTCCGCCAATCCCATTCTATGGATCTATTGGACTGCTCACTCCTTTTATTTTCTGGTTCAATTTAAACACGATTTTTGTTGTTATGCAAACTATTTTGTGATATGATATGATATATTCTCCATTCTCGGCAGTTCCTATGCTCATGAAGCTTCAGATCCTTGCTGGCAAAGAACTAAACCTTGTGATTTTTGACATCCTCTTATGAGGTAAGGTTCTTCTCATCCAAAACATTTTGCAAAGACCGGAAAAAGTATTAATCCGAAGATGCTGGAGAGTCTGGAGAGTTAGCTGGGTGTGGTATGGCAAAAGTTTTAAAAATGTATGAGGTTCTAATACACCTATTCTATTGACCAATTCAGGCAATAGGTATTAATCTTGGAGTTTAATCTACAAGTATTCGTATTCTATATCATGTGAACTTACTTCTTGTAGATATACTTTCATAATTAGAGCATACATTTACATGGGTGTATTTCCTGAGGCGCAACTCTCTGGTATTTGAAATACATTTTCGAAAAGTTTGACACCTGAACTGGTAGCCCAAATCTTAAAGCTCTAACTTCAGTGTATTCATTACATAGAGCCAAATAATAAATCTGTAGCATTAGTGGTATTTGAGTAATGTTATACATTACAAAGAAAATTATAGTTTCAAATAAAGTTATGTATTTTTTAATACCCAAATAACCCTAAATGAATCTATCGTTAATTCAGAAAAAAATAAAAAAATAAAAATAACTAGAATAATAATAATAAATAGGTTTATTTGTAATCTATTCACATTTGCTTATACCAATCTTGGATTCAGTCCGTCGCTAAGAGAATCTAAGCATACTCAATCGATGAAACCACTCTTCCATAATATTCCAGGCTCGCTTCGGCTAGACAAACTCCGAAATTCCGATTCTTTTTTCAGCTGGGGAAGTAAACGTTTCCATATGAAACATAAATTAGTTTCATTTCGTTCGGTGAATATGTTTTCGCAATTCCAGCAATATTATTAATGTTTCAAGCATAGCAACAACAACAGCAACAACAACAACAACAACAAGAACAGGAAAAACAAAACGAATCCTTTTCATGTTTGCCTTTTGTAGTGAAAGTCGAGGACTTTTAGTGGAATTTCCGCTGCTGCATGTCGTTCGCTTTGTGCGTTTTCGCTCCTTTAGCTCATGGGCATTTTCATTACGCATACGCCACATCGTACGAGGCATTGATGAATTGTTGGCACTGCCACATGGCTGCT
Source organism: Drosophila navojoa (assembly GCF_054131105.1). Taxonomy (NCBI): domain Eukaryota; kingdom Metazoa; phylum Arthropoda; class Insecta; order Diptera; family Drosophilidae; genus Drosophila; species Drosophila navojoa. Next base: position 25,032,234 of record NC_142895.1, read on the forward strand.
CCTGCTCCTGCTGCTCCTGCTGCTGTTGGTGCTGCTCTTGCTGCTGCCAGCCTCCAGTCACATCAACTATTCCTTTTGTTGCCATTATCGTTGTAGTTGTTGTTGTTGTTGTTGTTGCTGTTGCTCGGTTGCTGCCTGATGTTTGATGCCGTTGAATTTGCCCACGTGGCGCCACCATCTATAGCATCGGCAGCAACAACAACTACGGCGACGACGTGTCCAGACGTGCCCAGACACGCGCTCGCATTGGCTCTCATGTGTGCGACTCCTGCTCCCATCCACCCACTCGAGATAATACCAGGCAGCCAGCCAGCAGGAGCAGCAGCAGCAGCAGCAGGAGGAGTATCATTGGGGCTTGGAATTGCTGGCGTGTGCCCTGCTTGGCTTTGCCTATTTTATGATTTATTGTATATATTTTTTTTTTCTCAGCTGCCCCGCAGCTAACCAACTAACTCAGCCATCACAGAGCTTATTACGCTGACCTTTACACACACACACGCACGCACACACTCACGCTTAAGTAAAAATAATGTAGAAGCAAAAATTCGCCATGTCGATGCTTTGAAGCTTAAGAGTTCTCCAACTTCTCCAAGTTGTCTATGCGAGCCCAAATGGCTATTGGGTGTAGGGGTCGGAGGGGGAGGGGGAGGGGATGAGGGCTAGTTGGGAATACAGCGAGCGATCCGAAGAACTAGAGTGTCCAGCTCATTGAGTAAAGCTCAGTTAAGCCTTCTTATGCTTGTCTTTATTAATTTACTGTTTTCTTTTTCGTTTTTTTTTTTTACTTTTTCGCTTCTTTTGTATTTTATTACCCGCTTTCTCATGCTTCAGTCAAACTTGATGCTAGCTGACAAATTACTTTTCGTTTACGCATTTCTTCTTTTCTCTTTTTTTTTCTTTTTTCTTTATTTATTTTGTGCATTTTGTGGCAATGCCACGCTGAATTCTAGGACTCGGCCCAGATGTGCATTACAATTGCCAGTTAAACATAAAAGTTGCGCTTTTCCCCACGAAAGCGAGAGGAAAAAGCTAGCAAGCGAGAGAAAAAGAAACAGAGAGAGCGAGAGAGAGACAGAGACTGTTAAATGTATTTTTCTATAGAATTTAAGGCAAAAGAGCTCAAGCCCAGTTGCATGGAGAAAATGAGTTATAAAACTACAAGAATTAAAAGCAAGCATAGACGGCGCTTGTTGGCAGTGCTCGACTAGAAGGTACCCTGTTGAGCTTATTTATCTGGTATTTGGATATAAAGTGTTCTCACATTAGCAAGCTAGAATCACAAAGAGGCGTACCTTCAACTTGAGCCTTGAGTTTTTATGCCCTGAAAATTAAATGCAAAATACATTTTAAGGTATATTTGTATGAATTTTAGGTATGTATGTATGTATATTCTTGATGAGGGCGATGAGCTGAGTCGATTTAGCCCAGTCTGTATGTCTCTCCGTCTATCTATCCATATGCTCGAATGCTTCGATATCACGATTATATTGCACAGATCGAGTTTGTTCATCGATAGCTTTAATCGTTTTTTTTTTTTTTTTGTTATCGAATAAAAAATCCTATAAAAAATTCTTTTATGAAATTATATCTCGAACATCAATAGAGCTAGGTTTAAGTGTATATAATACATACAATTTTGATTTTTGGACACCGTCCTCAACACCAATCCTTTTCCACAAAATTTGCAATTAAATAACTTTAAATATTACAATCTTGTGGCATAATTATTTAATTAATAATAATTAATTAATTATACACATATGAATGTCATTATCACATTCTGAAGGTATGATTACGACAGTCCATCTGCAAGAAAAGTTATTCAACAAATAAATACCCATTACATATGTAGCCCAATTGCCAGCGCCGTCTCTGCGTCAACTGCGCAGTTGGCAGAGTGCGTGCCTGCGTATATATGGGTGTGCACGCATATGCTGTTTCATGATAATTCTAGAAACGAGGCGTAGGACGGATTAGAATATCAGACAGGCATATCGAAGAGTTCAGGGCATCTCATAGTAGAGCAGTCTCGCCGAGAGCACTCTTACTTATCTGTGATTGAGGTATATAAAAAGCTGGGTAGTCTTCACTCTTACCGCCGCTTACTGATTAAAAAAAAGCTCTTTTCTGGCGCTAACTCGTACCTGGGCAGCAGGAGTTATACTACTTGCTGATAGTCTTCTACAATGAGCGCTAGCTGAGCACCGTCATCCGTACGCCGGCATCCAGGCTATAATTCTCCAACCGTAAAGCCTATTCGGCACAATCGCAGAAGGCATTTATCTGCTATAATCTACTAGAGGCTTCACTAGGCTTATACATATGCCTATATACCAATTTCCTCACTTATCGATAAAAATCGATAGTCTAAAACGGCTCTTAAAGCACGAATTGACTACCACGAAAGGTATTCCCGTGCCAGAGACACAGATTGTAAATAATTGGAATGCTTTCCCCATGCTTTGCGGTAACACTCAGTCAATCCTAGCTACTTGGTAACACTTAGTCAATCCTGGTTACTTGGCTCATTTGCAAACAGCTCGCGTAGCCACAGAGAATACGTCAACTAAATTCCGTAATGAGCTTCCCCGGGCGGCAATACACAGTTCAGTTATGCTTATTGGCCATCGCAAGTGCCGTTATGACATCATTGAACAGTTCGAAAACCACCGTCTTGCGGCGACCGGCTTAGACAGAAGCCGAGCCGAGCGGAGCAGAGCTTAGCCGACCCTTGCCGGCAGCCATAATGTGGCCATCATCTGTTAAGAGAGTGTATAGAGCTCACCTAATGGAGTAAACTACATGCTAAACACTTGCTCTGCGATGGTAGACGAGGTAGCTGGGGTAGTTGGAGCTGCTGGGGTAGTTCGAGCTGCTGGGGTAGTTCGGCTGCCCAGCTCTTGGCCACAATTGAGTTTGAAGTTTTTAAAGATTTTCGCCTTGAGCTGACTTCGGCATGTTTCGTTTTTTATTTCTATTTTTTTCAACTCTCCCATGGGCATTCGGCTGACATCTAAAGTTTTCTTGAATAAATAACGGTCGCAACGGAACTGTCCAGCGCTTAGCTGAGCATATTTCACTCATTTTCTATTGGTCATTCGATAAGCATCTGTCGAAGCCCGTTCTCATCGTCATCATTATCCTTGTGCCTGACCACAGTTCATATATGTATGTGTGTCTGTCTATCTATGTGTTGATACATCATCTGCCAGATACAGTTAGCTGTCCTGACAACGAGCACTACCACAGTGAGCAACTACTAGCACTACCCCTGCCCCTACCCCTACCCCTACCACTGCTAGGCCCGGCCAGTTCTTGTTTGTTTATTATTTATTTACAATATTTTCTTATTCAAAATGAAGCCGCAAGCCGCTCGGAATTATTGATGGCAAACATACGAGTCGTCCGCTGGGCCGTACCCGGGTCGTACCGGGTCGGGTCAACTAAACCCTTTGCCCACTAATATTCTCTAGCTGCCAGGCATTTCTTCTTTTACTTTCCTTTTGCTTTTCCTTTGCCTCTTGCCTTTTATTTCTCATTTCTTATTTCTTATTTATTTTTTCATTTTTTCCTCTCCCCCCTCTCTCCATCTCTGTCGCTCGTTGGTTTTTCTCTGTTTGCCCCATGCGCCCGCTTCAAGAGTTTTTCAAGTGCGGTCGCCAAAAAGTTCTTGACTCAATTTACGAAATTTGCTTGCTTTCTGTTTCTGTTTTTATTTTGTGTATCGTATTCTTCTCCTCCTTCTCCTTCGCTCGCCAGTTAAAGATTATTAACTTTTAAATTATGTAGACGAGAGAACTGGCAATAGGCGGCGCGGTCGCCGTAGTGTCAAGTTCATTAGCCAGCAGGTGGGGGGTGGGAGGACGGAACTAGAGAAACTGGCGACCCCAAGACTCGGAGACTCGGAGGCTCGCGGCGGGCAGTCGGAGTTGGGGTCAGCCTTTGGAAATTATTTGGAGCTTTTTCAATATTTATCGTGGCATTGATGATTTATGTGCTTTGGGCTTGCCACACACACACACCAACACACATACATACACATTCATGTATACATAATAAATGTATGTTGGCTCTGCGGATGTGCTGTCTGTGAAGCTGCAAACAACAGACTATAATAAATAAACATTTACGAGCCATGTGGCATATTCTAACCAATACATTGACTCTCTTTGTCTCTCTCTCTCTCTCTATCTCTCTCTCCCTTTATCTGTGTGACTTTATAGAAATGAAAAATTCTATACGTGCTGCGATGAGCCATATCTGGATATAACATTTAACATCACCATGAGACGAAAGACGCTCTTCTACACGGTCAACCTGATCATACCCTGCATGGGCATCAGTTTTTTAACGATTTTGGTATTTTACCTGCCCTCGGATAGCGGCGAAAAGGTGAGTCTCCATCTTCCATCATCTTCCATCGAAATTGTCAACATTTACAGTCAACCAGCAGCAGCAGCAACATTTCTCTTTAACAGCTCCATTTTTATTTCATTGACTATTTATTTCTCCCCTTATTTTATATTTTATATTTTAATTTGTATTGTCTTTCGGCCAATTGCCATAATTTATTGCACACACAGTTTTCACACAGGCCCCCATTTCAATGTGCTTTTAATTAAAATAAAAAAAGAGAGAAGGAAATTAATATATATCTAGTTAAACAAGGGCCAACTAGCTGGCGCGCAAATACCCTGTAATTGGCGTAGCAAGCAAAAGCAGCGAGAGCTCAAAGTGCCAGAGAAATTGCATTGATGTGGCAACTCTCTCAGCGCTAGTCAGCGATATTTATCGAACGTGCTTATCGTACTAGAAGCGTGTATACAACATTATTCGGTATACTCCTTCATGTAAGTGAAATGGGTATATCAGCTATGTGCAATTTCTGTCTTACCATGCAATTCGATGGCCGTGAATGAGTTACAGTTAGTTAAATTGTTACAGGGTATACGGGTCTCACGCTCAAATGCGAATAAAAAATGAAAATGCATTTCCACTTCTTTCGCGTCTTTTTTGTGCTATTTGCCGCCATTTAACTTTGAATAAATAAAATTACACGTTGTATTCAATTTAATGTGAACAGATATGCACACACACACACACACACATACAAACACACATGCAAACACACATGCAAACACACATGCGAACAGCGAGCGTTTCGCGATTCGCTCTGTGCATTTCTCAGCGCTCAAAGCGGTCAAATAAAAAATATATATAAAAAAAAATATTTAAAAAATACAAATAAAAAAAAAAGATTTAAAAAAAAATAGAAAAAAAATTAGAAAGGTTTTTTTTTTTTTAAAAGTTTCAAATGAAAAGGGGAACAGCATAATACATAAGTATAAATATTTACATACTGTGGGGACTTATGAATAAATTACGGCCAATTTTCAAAATAAATAAAACGCAAAAATAATTTGTATGTGAGCGCGGTTTTATGAACCTCTAGCCTCGCTGTCGCAGTCGCCGTCGCCGTCGCTGCCGACGTCGACATCGGCATTGGCAGAGGCAGAGGCCATCATGCATAATTTGTGTAATAAATATTGACAGTGCATTTGATGGGCAACGGCAATTGGCCGGTGATATTGGCCGTAAAGCAGCATTCGCCAGAGAATTCACAAATTGAAATTGCACGAGTTAAATAATTACATCGCCTGGCATTTAATGAGAATCGCAAATGCAAACACAGGCAGCGCCGCTTGCCCGGCGACCTCTTTGACTGCACCAAAAGCAATTTACGTGCCACTCGCGGAATCCTTGAATCGCTCTCTCATTGAATCATCGTATAATTGACTCGTCGATTCCTCGACTCGTTGATTCAACAACTCAACAACTCATTGACTCATTGACTGATTTCTTGAATCGTTGAGTCATTGAAACCTAGACTCGCTGACTAAACTGATCGTTGACTCATTGATTCCTCATTGATTGACTCGTTGATTCATTGAATAGGTATGATTCATCACTGATTCCTTGAACCGGTGACTCGCTCACTAACTGACTCGTTGATTCATCAGTGATTCCTTGAATCGGTCACTCATTGAATCATCGTATAATTGAATCGTTGCGTCATTGAAACCTAGACCGCTGACTAAACTGATCATTGACTCATTGATTCCTCATTGATTGACTCGTTGATTCATTGAATCGTTGTCACTTTTATACCTAGAGTCGGTATAATTCATCACTGATTCCTTGAACCGGTGACTCGCTCACTAACTGACTCGTTGATTCATCAGTGATTCCTTGAATCGCTCACTCATCGCATCGTCATATAATTGACTCGTCGATTCCTCGATATTTTGACTCAGCAACTCATTGACTCGCTGATTCCTTGAATCGTTGAGTCATTGAAACCTAGACTAGGTAACTCGCTGACTTCACTGATTGTTGACTCGCTGATTCCTTGAATCGGTAACTCATTTATTCATCGCTCATTCCTTGAATCGGTGACTCATGGAATCAACGTATAATTGACTAACTGACTCCTTGAATCGGTAACTCCTTAATTCATCGTCTTAGTGACTCGTTGACTCAATAACTCATTGACTCGCTGATTCCTTGAATCTTTAACTCAATACGTCGACTTGGTGACTCGCTCACTAAACTAAATCTTGGTTCATTGATGCCTTGAATCGGTCACTGTTGATTCCTGGAATCGGTCAGTCCTTGATTTGGTGGCTAATTGACTCAATGATTTGTCTGATTCCTTGACTCAACAACTCATTGACTCATTGATAATTCCTGGAATTCGTAACTCGTTGATACCTGGAATTATATAGTCGCTTGTTGGTTGTTTGCTGGGCCTATTATCATGATTCATGAGAGAAGTCCAATAGCATCATACGAATCACTTATACTGGGATATAATAGACTACTCTAGCACCCAATCTCAGAGTTTGGAAATAAAACCTTAGGCAATGTAGAATAAAAGAGGAAGAGACAAGTGTATGTATAGGATTATATTTGATGTAGGTAGAACTGAAGTTATTCGCATCAAAACTTGAGATTGTCAAGCGAGTAATCAATGATTTATATTTACGATATGAAAAAGGCCCTAACTAACTGTTATCAAAGTTATGCCAATGATTTATTTACATAGATCATTCGCTCTAGAGTGAATGGAGCTGCCACCAGTTGATTGGATATGTAAATTGGAAATGGAAAGAAAATTAATAGCTGATGAAGAGGCACACTTCCAAGAGTGATAAAAGTGATAACAGCATGTCGCATAAAATTTCTTGCCTTAAGACAGATTTTACGTATAACAGAGCGAAGTATGCCTTGACCATGATTTAGATAGAAGCGAAGGGCAAGATAAGCGTTAAATAGTTGAAAAAGGAAAAACGAGAAACGAGAAACGAGGAATGAGGAACGAGAAACAGCAACAACATAACGAAAAATGGAACGGAATGCGCCTATGGCAACGACATTTCAGTTTCGTCCCGCTCGAATAAACAATTCATTGTGTTGTTTTTATTTTACGAGCCCGAGTCCTCGGGCCGTGCTCCGTTGTTGTGTGTATGATTCGTTTTATGGTCACACATACTGGACCAGCTGGTCAAGTGGACTGATGGACATAAGCACACACACACACGCACACATACACAGTGGGCCCGCACAAATATTTACGCTTAAAAGCGGTTAACATATTGAGCCGAGAGCCAGCAGATTCCAGTGTCTGAACTGAACTGAATTTGGGAATAACTATGGAAACTTTTTGCACGTAGCCCAGTCCCAGTTCCCGTTCCCGGCATGGCCAATCGAGGCTGGAATCGGATTCAGAATTTGAATTGGAATTGCAATTGGCAATTTACATGCATATGCGGCGGAACGCACTCCATTCATTCAATTGCCGGACAGCGTTCGTGTCCAATACTAAGTAGCCGGCCTGGCCTGGCCTGGCCAGGACAGGACAGCAGACCCGACTGGCCAGTCACCCCTTACATTGTTGGTATTTTATTGTTGAAGCAATTACATTTGATGTGGGTCAATCGCCGCAGCAGACGTCGAGCTACGGCTAAATGCGACAGGCGCGAGAAAGTGGTGCACATAAATTGCACACAAAGAGAGAGGGGGAGAGAGAGGGAGACTTTAACATGCACACGCATTTGCATAAATAATGCGCTCGGGCTGTGATCCTTAAACTCGGTGATTTCAGCTTGAGGACTTTGTAAATGTCGCCGCTTGTCAAAAGCGAGTCGCAGCCTTAATTAGTCAGCGCACTAATCGCTTTACAGCACTTTGCGAAACTAAGGCTAATTATCATAAAATCATTAGGCATCAAATTTATGCCACACACACACACACACAATGAAAAGCATGGGGGTTTTTGTGCACAAAGCAGCTGAAGCAGCTGAGGCAGCGCCCAAATTGTTCGTCTCAGTTTCGACATTTAATTACTTTTTCAACACACTTCATTACAAGCAGCTTACACACACACACACATGTACATATATAAATAAAAAAGACTGTGCCTGTGGGCGTGGCTGGCAGCTGGCGCTTTACCTGGGCCACCTGGGCCCCTGACCTGCAGTCGAGCCAGCTGTGTGCTTAGCAGTTAATACAACTTGGCAGCCGCTGACTGCCGTTCGCTCACTCATTCACTCTTTCTCGCTCGCACACACACGCACACACACACACTGGTACATATATCAAATCATATTGAGTTTGCTTTATTGAGCAAGCTGCGAAGTGTGCTTTGGTTTTTATGTGCTTGGCCCCGCAATATATGCTGCGTATATTGAAAGCTGCCTGCTACAGTGGGGCAAACGAGCAATTTATTGGACAAAAAATAATAATAATACTACTACAGACTATGGGTGTTTACCAATTGGTTCAAAATCGAGCTGCTGAATTCTCATCTTATTCAAGAGTTCTTAACAGTGGCTTAACATTTATGTTAGTTAACAGATAATGACTTGACAAGCTCTAATAACTGTTCAACATAACATATATAGTACTTAATATATACGTTTATCTTTAAAATATACTAGCTTAACATCTATTAACAGCTGTTTAACATTTCTGTTGCACAACAGTGGCTTAGCTGCTTAGATAGCCTAACATAACTGTTACAGAAGAGCTGTCTTAGCTTAAAATATATATAAAATATATACAGCTGGGAAACATAAAATAGCACCACTTGCAAATAGAAAGTCTAAGAAGTTCTCCTCGATATATTTATCAATGTATCGATCTACTTATTATTTTATTTAATTTTTATTTTTAAGGAGAAAACAATTCGTTATTGCAACAAATAAAAATTATCACAAAAATATTTAACGTTTTTATATATTTAAAAAAAAAAAAAAAAAAAAAAAAAATCTTAAAAAATACAAAAATAAAATAAAATGGTGTTATTTTATTTTTCGTAGCTGTATATAATATATAATATATATAATATATATATATAATATTTATACGACAAATTATATATTTATTTTACATCTATTATGAACTGTTTAGCATTTCTAGTTCTTAATAGAGCCTATAAGATGTTATTAACGGTTTGTAAAGATAAACGAATTTGTTTTAAGTTGTTTTTATATGAGATGGCTAGTTTATTAGCAATATGAGGATATGATAAGAAGAAACATTTTTGTTAAATAGCCTATGTCAACCTATAAATCTTACAGAAAATATAATATATATCGGAGAATATAGTATATATAATATATAGGTATAGAAGTTTACATAAGACTTTTTAGATATTAATATGAGTATTGGGTATACTTGTTCCTATAAACTATATACTTTGGTAAACCAAGTCAATACATATATAATACATTTCCATGCATTCGATTGGCATTACCTTATTGAATTTTTAGGCATATATCAGAAGTTTTAGTAGCTGGCTTAATCAAATTTCTATATACATTTCTTAAATTTATAAACTAATTCCAAATGCTACAGAATACCTGCACTACAATTTGAATGGGTAATGAGTAGCCAATGGGTATCGAGCGATCAGTTCTGCCAGCTTCATGCACTTTTGATTGTTTTGAGCAAAACAAAGTCAATTGGACCCACAGTGGGTGACAGTGAGGCTTAGTCACTCGGCTCGCTATGTGTTTATTTATATTGCTTGTTGTTGGATCTTCTTCGACATCTTCTGTTTGTTTATGTACATTTCACACATACCAGCGCAAACACACACACATATACACGTATATATATAAAGAGAGAAATCAATGGCAATTTGTTTTGACTTTTTATATTAATAACTCAAGTATAAAATTGCTAAAAATACAAAAATGCTCGCAAATGATTCGAAATTAATTTCTTTTTTTACTGCGCAAATAAAGTGAACATGGAGATGGTTAAAAAAAAACACACACACACGCAAACACGCAAAGAGCATGGCAGAAAGAGGAAGAGATATGTAATTACGTGTTTACATGCTGCTTAACCGAGTGCCATATAAATTAGCAGAACAGCTTCGAGGACATCGTTAAATAAACTCCTCGATTCGAATCATTATTCACAATAAATAAAAGCGAATAGACAGAGTATAAGGGATCTCCAATTTATATGACCGAATCGTATAGAAATAAGAGCCTAGGCTAGTTCAATTTTGTTTGAATGCCTATAAAAGCAAATGACATTCAACTGGTTGTATAGTTATTTAGATATGGGAACGTTTTTGATTCACCTTATTATCCATAGATGACTATAACTTAGAAAAGTTCTATGATTGTAATACGACTTTCGGGAATGCCAATCAGTTATATATAGAAAATGAAGTGAATGAAATTGAACATGATCCATTCAAAACATATTTGTCTTCGGGTCTTGATCCGATCAACTTCCTCAATCATAAAGAATTCATTCATAAGCCGTACCCATATATTCTACCTTCTAAAATATTGTTTCTTTCCTTTAGCTATGTATCCTATGTAAGAACTGACTTTTCTGAAAACGCACTTCAACGCGTATCTAAAAACATATTCAATCAGGAATCACTTGACTTGACTTGACTTAACTTGTCTTGTTTCATGTTTAAACTTGTTTTCTCGTCCTTCAACTCATTTCAGCAATGCAAAAACTCATGCTTTAGATAATAAGCATGCATAAAGCCTTATCAGCAATTGTGTGTGCACAGTCTATGGCGTCAACGACGCCCATTACCATTACCATCCCAGTACGGCATCTAGTTGCTTTTCCGTTCACCTGCAACTCAATTTCCCAAATCCCTTACACTGTTCCGTTGCCCATCTGAAAAAAAGCTGCAAATGAACTTGACTAAAAAACATCACAGACTTTATACACTCCCATTGCGATATCGCCCTCGCCCCCTACCCCCTCTCTCACTCATTGTGTACTACATATTTGTGACTCTGTCTCTCTGTCTCTGTCTCTGTCTGTTGCAGGTCTCATTAAGCATATCCATTCTGCTGTCGCTCACTGTGTTCTTCCTGCTGCTGGCGGAAATCATTCCGCCCACGTCGCTGGTGGTGCCGCTGCTCGGCAAATTCGTGCTCTTCACAATGATACTGGATACGTTTAGGTGAGTGAATACATATATGAATCTAAGTGCGAGTGCGAGTATGACTGTGAATGTGAATGCGAATATGAATGATGTGAATGCGAATGTGAATGTAAATTCCAGGACGCACACGCACTCGTTCGATTTGCATGCCAACTGATAACGGTACACGCTAGCCCCCAGGTGGGCGTGTCGGTTCACCTGTCTGCCGTCTGCCGTCTGCCGTCTACCGTCTGCCGTCTGGTTCTTCCTTGTTTATGAGACAGCTGCCATGGCGGAAACGGATGCAAAAAATAAAAATGCATGCGCTACAGTTATTTTTCTTATTTGAATACCCATTAAACATGCGCGCGAAACGTATCAGCTGCAGCAAGCCGTTGCCTTTGAGGCCTCACAAATACACCTCTAGCACTCAAGTCAAGATAGGTCCAAGAGCTTAGATAATATTACTCAAGAGCTCATAGCAACTGGGGTACTTCCCAAATTATAGAGAGACGAGCTAAAATGGATCGAATCTCGTTTAAATATCGGTAATGTTATCGATTATCAATGAAATTAATCGATTAACTCAACGCGATAACAAATTCAAATCAAATAATTCGGTAATAAATATCGATTACTTTTCTATTTTTTTAAAAACAAACAATCGATAGCCTGATATCGATATCACATGTTAGTAACTACACAAAAATGAGCGTATCTAATATCAAATGAATAATCGATCGATTGCTTAAATACTTTTAATAATATTCATTGAAGCCATACGAGGTGCTTCAGTAACTCCTTTGTGAGCTTATTATCAATATCAAGTTTACTTCACATAGAAAGGCAGATGCATTTCGAATCGTATCGATAACTTAATAAATTTTCTAATTTCAATAAAATAGATCGCCTTATGACCGATTGAAATCGACATCAAATCCAAACTATAGCAGAATAGATCAACTTTTATTTTTCTAATTTCTATCAAAATCGATATGATGATCAATCAAAATCGATATCATAGTTCAGTAACTAATATAATTATAAGCTATTTTATTTTCTACAGAGAAAATCGTAATGGAATTCCACTCATAAAAAATAACAATTTATGTAGGTTGATTTTTAAACTAATGAAAGTGATCGATTAATCTATTAATAGCGATATCAAAATTCCGATTTTAGATCTGTTTCAAATCTTCTTTTAGAGGACGTTTTTAGCACAGAGCTATACGATACTATTGAGCTTTTCAATTTTTAGTCAATGGCCGGTAGAGCTCAGAAAGAAAATATTTTCAACGTGTTTGAGGCGTAAGTCAGGCGTAGGTATCTAGAAGTCTGGCATGCCCAGCTGAAGTTGTCTTAGATGCTGTAGATGTATATTTACATATGTATATGTATATAACTTAACTCTAGCTAGTAAATGTCATAAATCTGTCAATGAACTTCCACATGATTAGGCAGAGAAGCGATAAGTAGTGCATGACCGAAGCGTATCTACGTACCATTGTAGGGTATCTCTCACGTCGTGACCTTTGACTTTGGCTGACGCTCTGGCACGGCCCCGGACGGGACGCGACTCGACTCGACTTGACTTGACTTGACTTGAGTTAAAGCCCGCCTCGACTGGACCAGCGCTCGGCTGGGCAAGTCCAACTCTGAAATTTACAGCCATTTGCCACGCCCCCAGCTGGCGCACAAATGGCCGCCTAATTGTTGTTAAACAAAAGTCGAGGCTGTCTTGGCGCTCAGGGCTGGCTCAGGTTGTGCCGAGGACAATGGCGCAACAGGACTCTGACTTGAACCACAAATGATGTAATTAAGCCAATGGCCATAACACCAACAGTCGGCCAGCCTCAGCCTCAGCCTCAGCCTCCGTCTCCGTCTCCGCCTTCGTGTCTGCCTTCGCCTGTGCCTCTGTCTGGACAAAAGCTAATTAGACAGACGTGGGCGTCACAAGTTAATTAGCCGGACTAAGAGGCCCTGAGACGGCGCACCGACTTAAGTCCCCTTAACTCACCAGCCCCGCCCACTGACCAAGAACTTGCTCTGCTTCAATCTCTCTTGCAGCATCTGTGTAACAGTGTTGGTGCTCAACATCCATTTCCGGTCACCGCAGACCCACACGATGGCGCCCTGGGTGCGCACGGTGTTCATCAATCAGCTGCCGCGCTTCTTAGTGATGCGTCGACCGCTCTACCCGATCAGCGAAATGATGTATGTAAATTAATCTGCCCACCTCCTCTCTCTCTCTCTCTCTATTCCATTTCCCCTCACTCTATACATATATATATATATCGTATTTCCCTTTATCCGCAGCAAGTCGTCGCGCCGCCTCATGGTGCGCACCTGCAATGGACTGGAGCTGAGGGATCAAATACCACCGCTGCCACCGCCAGTGGCTCTGTCCCGGTAAGTGCCGCAGCCTAGCGAAACCCCTCTTCTCTATCTAAAGTTGTCTCCTCCTCCTGCTCTTCCTCCTGTGCAGCATGCATCACAGCCCAAAGACCACGTCGCGCAGCACCTCGCCGCATCTACAGCACCGGGTGCAGGCCATGAGCCTGATGGACGAGCTGGGCACTGTGGGCGGCTGCGGCGGTGCATCGACGATCACTGGGCACCTCAGCTCGCTGTATCCGCCGACCATCTCGACAGTCAATCAGCAGACCTCGACCACCTCCTCCCTGATTGATGCCCAGTACCACAATCAGTATCAGCAGACGGGCGGCTCCCTGCTGGATCATCCGCTGACGCCGACCAAGTTCCGTCAGATGACCTCCACCTCCAGCCAGACGGGCCAAAACGGATCGGGTCATCATCATTATAATGTCGGCGGTGGATGTGGTGGCACTGGCGGCGGAGGTGGTGCCAGTGGCGGTGCTGGGAAGAGCATCTCCACCACAACGCTGGCACACCAGGCCAGCCAAGTAGGTAGCTATCATCTGTACCGACAGCAGTCGAGCTGCTCGGCAAACTTCTCGCCATTGCCACTGCATGCGCACCAGGTGCATGCCTCGACGACCACCTGTGACCTGGGCCTGGGCGGTAACCACAATCCCAATGTGATAAAGTCCACGACGACGGTCAACTCGGTGGCCACCGCCTCCACGCTGGCCGATTCCTGCTGCAGCGGCACCATACAGATCCATCAGGGCATGGGCGCCGGCGCCGCCTGCCAATCCTCAGAGCTGCTGCATATGCACCGACCCACCACCTCTGCCGCCGCCGCCGCCGCCGCGGCAGCAGCATCGGCCTCGGCATCGGCATCAGCATCGGCATCGGCATCGGGCGCCAGCACATCGGCAGCTGCTGCAGCGGCTGCAGCGGCGGCCGCATCAGGGGCGGGTGGTCTCACGCCGCCCCCTCCACCGCCGCCGGCCTGTGATATACTGCCCGCCTGCCAGCGCGAAGGCGGCCCCCATTGCTGTTCGGGGCGTGGCAATGTGCGCCAGCGCTGGCACACCTGCCCGGAGCTCCACAAAGCCATGGACGGCGTCACGTACATCGCGGATCAGACGCGCAAAGAGGAGGAGAGCACACGGGTGAGTCAGACAGCCAGAGTCTTTCAGCTCCTGCTCCTCCTTCTCCCACCTCTCCTGCAGCTGGCATCGAGCATATGTAGTAGGCAGACGGCAAATGAGGCTAAGTGAGGTCGTGGGGCCGTGAGGCCGCCTGGCAAATCCGAAAGCCGCTTAGCATTTGGTGCAGCTTAGCCTAAGTCCCCGTCAGTCGCTGCCGCCGGCAATTGTCAATGCAGGAGCAGGAGTGGGGCGGCAGGGGGCAGGAGCGGAAGGAGATTGGGTTATTGGGCCACAAAATTGGGCGTGCAATGTTAATAGGCCAACATTGGCGGGCGCAATAAATTAGAGCGGTCTTAGTCTTGGATTTATTCGAACGTCAATAATCGATGGGCGGCGATGACACCTAACCGGGACACAGCCGGAACAAATGAGCAGCCGGGCCCGGCGAGCAGTCTGCCATATCGGTTTCATGTCGATAATGATGTCAACGAGAATATGCTGCTCCTGCTCCTGCTCCCGCTCCCGTTGACGCCGCTGCAGACTGGTCAGCCCTGGTCCCTGGTCCTTGGTCCTTGCTCACTCGGTTGACCTCTGCATCATGCATGCTCGGACTATCCTCGCTCTATAGCTATGTCTGTCGCCTGTCCCTCTGTCGGGCGCAAAGAAGGCGTCAAAACTTTTAATGACTTTTCATGCGCCTTATGAGCACGGCCTCCGAGTCCTCCGAGTCCTTGTGTGTAGCTTGCCAGGGCATAATGAATGTCTTCTGGCAGCACAAATGCCAATAAAAGTATTTTATTAAAATTACGCACACATTCAATCATTATTGGAATGTCATGCTGGGCTTAGACCATGCCACACAGCAGCCACAGTGCAGAGCACACGCAGGACATGACACGATAAGCCGCAGGAGATATATATATATATGTATATATGTGTATGTGTTTGTGTGTGTGTGTGTGTGACACAACAAAACATGAGACAGAGCATAATATAATAGAACAGTTGGCGCGCAGGCATTTACATTCAGTCGAAGGGCAGGAATTTCGCGACCGCACGAGTCTGAATCTGTGGGGCCAACAACGAAATGCAATTGAGCCCCAATGATATCCACTTCCATACATACATATATATAAATAGCCAAGGCCACTGACTTCAACTCTGTCTCTGTGTGTGTTTGGCTCGTTTGAAATGATTCGAATCACTTGGCGTCAGCCTCAACCGGAGCCACTCACATGCCCAATAAGCATTCATATCACAAAGAGGCCCCAAAGCAATTCAAATCCTTTAAGTAACCAATCAGCCCGCATCGAACTTTCCATAATTAAAGATATCCCTTTCTATGGAACTGGCCTGGGTAATGCATATACACAGTATAGTATCGTTGAGTGGAGTGTCTCGAGTCAGCTGCTCATTTGTTGCCTGAGGGAGAGAGAGATAGATACAAGTCTTGTCATATTGGAATCGCCCATTTAATAGAGTTTGATTATTCCTCTAATATTCACATAAGTGATATGAACTCGGACTCTTTCATTCATCCGATTCCAATATCTGTTTCCCTCTCTATACTTCCCTCTACTCTCCTACTCTACTACCTTTTTCCTCTCTCTCTCTCCCTCTATATATACAACTTTCTCTCTCTCACTATCTCCCTCTCTCTACCTCTCTCACTCCTGCTCATTATCCCCCCTCTTTCTACCTCGTTATCTATCCATATTTTCTACTTCTGTTTCTACCTCGCTTTCAGTTTCAGTTTGTTTCCTTTTACTTCACCAATTTAGTTCAAAATTTGTTCCCTCTCTTTCTCTCTCTCTCTCTCTCTCTGATTTTCCCTCATTCTATTTCTCTTTCTCTCATTGTCACCTATTTCCTCTTTCCATCTAATCCATCCTAGTCCTCCCTACTTTTATTTCAATTCCTCTCTCAAACTCCATATTCTCCTCTTCCCAAATTGTTCTTTCTTCACTTATATCCATCTCTCTCTCTCTTTCTCCTTCTGCCCCTCTCTCTTCCTGTCTCTGTTGCATATATCTCTATATCCATCCACCTCTCTTCATTTCTCTCACTTTTCATCTATATATCTCGCCACATCTCACGCTCTATCACGTCTCTCTCTCTCCCTCTCTTTCACTCTCTCCCTCCTCTCTCTCTTTCTCTCCCTCTCTCTCTCTCACTCTGTCTTTTGAACACTTGAACACTAATTGGTGTTATTGCAATCATTATATTGTATATTATATGCTTTTTGTCAACAGGTCAAAGAGGACTGGAAATATGTTGCCATGGTACTGGATCGCCTCTTCCTTTGGATATTCACAATAGCCGTGGTCGTGGGCACGGCTGGCATTATCCTGCAGGCGCCCACACTCTACGACACTCGCGTGCCCATTGACATTAAGCTGTCGGAGATTGCCTCCACGACGGCCAAGCCAAATGTGGCGAGGCCCGTGTTGTAAGTCCCGCAAGGACCGAAACACCCACACACACAGACACTTTCACACCCATACACAGATACGGAAACACGCGCACACACACATACATATACTCGTGCCCACATACGGACAGTCTGAAAAAAAAAAACAAAAACAAAAACAAGATGAGAATTTCGCATTTGTTTTACTTTTGTTTTGTATCGTGACAACTGCAGCAATCACGACAACAACAACAACAACAAACAAGCAAGCAAACAACAACTATAACTATAACACAGATATCGTAAAGAAAAGTATTTGTTATATAGTACATACATACATATGTCTGTACTTACATAAATGTATTCATAGGTAAAGAAACGATATTGAAAGAAACCCTAAATAATAATAACTAAAATTGTACACTAATGTTTAGCAAATACAACAACATCTACAACAAATGAAAAAAAAAAAACAAGGCACAAAATAACAAAAAACCAAAAAAAAAAAACTTAAGAACGTAAGAACGCGAGGAACAAATTATACAAAGTTTGACCTTATGCTCTTCCAGTAATTAAATTGGAACAAATTTCTGATTAGTAAATATCGGAAGGAGTCAGTTTTTAGAAATTGTTTGTTTTGATGTCGTTTTATGAACTAGAAACTGTTCACTCACACACACACACACACACACATGCATAAGTCAGTTCGTTAGCTGATCCGCATATATGTAAAAGAACTGATTCCTTTTTCGATTAGCACTTCGTTAGCCGGTCATCGATAGGCGATATCCTTGCAATTGAACTGTAATTGTCAACTGGACTGTAATTGATAATTGTTGTTTTCTGGTACGGCATTTAAAATTGAATAAATATAACAGATGTTAGTCGAAATGTTACTTAGCTAGCTAAACTAAACCAGAATCACCAACAACATGCAACATGCATACATACATACATATATATATTTTTATTTTTCTTTGAAATTGCCAGAGGCGACAGTTGAATGCAGAATATGAGAGAATGAGTTGTTGAGCTTTCGAGCTGCAAATGATGCATGCAAATTAGTGCAAATAAACAGTGTACGATGCGCCTAGCGGCAATTAGTTAGCACAAAGCTTTAGTTATTATGCCCAAGTGTGCGTGTTTCAAGTGTTGCTGTGCGTGTGTGCATCGGTATGTGTGCCAGTGACTGCATGCATGCATATATGCATGTGCGTGTTTATGTGTGTGTGTGTGTGTGTGTGTGTGTGTGTGTGTGTGTGCTTACACAAATACACAGACAGTAAATAATCACCATTTTGAATTCAAATTCAATTTTAGCACACATCAGCTGCGCGCGCGTGCATCGCGCCTAATTGGCCACAGCCGCCAATATTAACCAGCGACATGGCCACAGATCAACAACAGTCCTATTGCAATACATACATACATACCTATTCCTATTCCAGTATGCATTGCATGCATACATACATATGCATACCCTAGCTGAATTTCCTAGCCCACTAGGGCAAATTTAAAGCCTGGCAATAGTTTTTTATTAGCTTCCCCGCCACACATACAAATGTGTGCACACACATGCATGCATACATATGTATGTATGTATGTATGTTTGTAGCTAAGTTATTATCATAGAAGCAGTATTTCGCTGTCGCTGTTATTGTTGCTCTTCTTGCTTTTGTTGCTGTTATAAATGAGCATGAGCATTTAATGTTCGGCACGTCGAGTATAAATTCCTCCATTTCTTTTTTTTTATTATTACTATTTTTTGTTGGTTTTTGTTTTGTTCTCAGTGTATGCTCGACGTTTTTTAATGCACTCGCGCCTCTCATAATTTATGCAAATTTGCAATTGTGCTGCAATTTATGCGCACAATTTACACTGGCTGGCTACCTGAGCCGAGCGGGTCACGTGCCAACAGCAGCAGAAGCAGCAACAACAAAGAGCAAAAGTCTAGGCGCCAAAAAAAAGAGCTTTCCTCTGTCTCTGAGTTTGCAGCGATTGTAGTTGTTGTTGTTGTTGCCTGGTTTTGTTTTGTGTTGTTTGGTATGCTTTGGTTTATTTTATTGCTTCATTGCTCGCCCATTCGTTTATCTGCATTTCCGTGGGCAATAAAAATCAAATAACGTTGATTAAGGCAGGCGGGCGGCGGCTAACAAAAAAGTGTTTTCCAAAAACCTTTTTAAATCCAAAAACCAAGCGAATTCCCACGTTTAATGCTTAGCAAATGTGCAGGGAAATTTTAACAGCCGCGCAGAAATGTCCCAAGGCAAGCTATTGGCACGCTAACAGGATGCTGTTAGGGGTCATAGCTATTCGAACAGCGCGCTGTTAGTGCTCTGTAATTAAGCCATTTTAGTTAAAGATCTAAAATATGATCGAAATCTAAATGGTTTTCTATAGATATATATTACCATAATTTGGTGCATTTTTATTTAAAATGCAAATTAGCAAATGACTAAAATACCGCACAATCAAATTAATGCAAGTGTACTGCTTACACAGTAATATATTTAATTTCAATTCATTTTTAATAGCTAACGAATGCGGTTTGTGCGGTATTTTAATTTGTTGTTTGCGATTAGCCCACGGCGATTAATAATATGCGCACATAAAAATACATTTTAATTGCGATATATTTGACAAATATTTGCAGTCGGTTGAGCTTTGAATTCGAATCTGGGCAAATGATGTTTGCAGTCTTTCGCATTATTGAATTTTTGTCGAATTTTTTCCCTTCATTATTGGCATCTTTTAACGCTGGGCAAACTTTAATTAAATGAAAATGCAGCTGCATACAAAATGAAAAGCCATTAACCAATAACAAATTATTATTTTATGCCACTTATACTATCTGCATATATGCGTGTACATGTGTGTGTGTGCGTGTGTGTGTGTGTGTTGGGCGAGGACACAGCAGAGCAGAGAGGCTATAAAAATAGCGAAAATGTTGGGAAAGTTTTTAAAACACTTTTAATGACGGGCCAAGCGGGCAACTCGCCTGGCTTTCGTCTTGTGCGGCTCGCCTCGCCTCTATTCATTGCTCTCCCATATATACCCTAACCTTACTTACAGTGGGGTATATTCGTTACCTGCGCAAATAACTCCATGTAGTTATATTCGCTTCTATTCCACATTTATTCACTATGTATACCTTAAGCTCAGTGGCAATGGGTATATCTGGATAATAAATCTATATATCTTTCCCTATCTGCCTCTGTCTATCCGTGCATTCATCCCTTGCTCCGTTAAAACTTGGCGTTTTTCAATTTTCATTAGATTTTACCTATTTTACTGGGATTGATAACTATCGATAGCTGTCGATATATATCTATTTCGATTTTTAGCACATCATTTGAAAACATCGTTGACATCGCCATAGCCAAAGCTGCCATAGCAACGCCTGTTCATCGCATTAAATCTGTTCATCCGGGAGCAAAGTTACTTTGGAATACATGTCCACATGATTACTACATAGAGAATAAGCCCAACTCTATGTTAGGTGCAGGGTATTCGCTAGTCGGGTATACCCGACTCGAGCACGTTTACTTGTTTTTAAATAGTTTTGATTTTCTTTTCATATATTTTTTGCTTTTGGCTCTGCTTTTTTCTTTACTTTGCCTCACTTTGGCTGTCGCCTGGGCGGGCAGCTCGGGCGACATTGAGGCCCAACCGCAAATCATAATTGTTGTGGCAGCAACAACAACAACAACAACAACAACAACAACGACAACGGCAATGGAGGTGGAGAGCAACACAACAATAACAATAATACCAGCTGTGGCCAGCACAAAAAGGACATTAGCCTGGCTATCGCCTTGACTGTCTGACTGCGCCGCGCCCAGCTATTACACACGCCCCCTACAAGCCCAGCCTCCTCGCTACCGCGCTCCCCCGCCTCCATCACTCGTTTGCTGTCTGTTGCTTGTTATTGTAATTCTCATTGTTTCATGCATTTTTGCCGTTTGATGCTGCTGCTCCTGCTCCTACTCCGGCTCCTGCTCCGGCTGCTGGTCCCTGCCCCTGTCCTGGCTGCGATGCGTATCACAGCGAGTTTTGTTATAACTTTCCCGCTCAGCCACTGAAAGTATGTTACAGCATTTATCTATTGCCCTGAGACGCGCAACGCGATCTGCCCCTCTCTCTCTTTCTCTCTCTCTCTCACACTCTCTCACTCTCTGTGTGTGGCAATACAAAAGCAATCATAAAGTTACAGCCGCCAAACTGCCTGCTACCCCTTGGGGCGCCATTTCCCAAAAAAAAAAAAAAAAAAAAAAAGAGAATAAATAAAAGTACAGTCAGAGTCGCGCGAGCTCGAGACTTGTTTAAATGGGCCTATCTATAACCACCTAGATAGAGAGTGAGCGAGAGGGGAGGAGAGAGAACTGACAAATTTATTGCTTGCTAATAGGAAAACAGTCCAGAAACGGACAAAGGACCAACTTTTGGCAAACGCCAAGCGGAAGCAAAACTGTTTTTCAACATTTTCGTGTATGTGTGTGTGTGTGTGTTTTTTTTTTTTTTTCATTTAAAACAAAAAATGAAAGGAGAATAAAAATATGTTTTCAGCATAATTTCATTCATTATATACGAATTTCCATTGTTGCGCGCGTGCCGCTCAATTTCGGCGAACTCATTATCGTGCCACGCCCATGCCGCCCCACGCCCCTCGGCCATAGCTATAGACATAGCCCGCAGTTCACCTTGGGCAAACATATTTTGGCTAATTTGATTTTAATTTCATTCGAAATGTTTTTTCCCACTCTCACTCCCCCCTCTGTATATCGCTGTCTCCCTCTCACCCTCCCACCATCTCTGTCTGTCCGTTTGTTATTCTTTGAGTGAATCGCTTTGGTTGGTTTGGCTCGGTCTGGCTAGATTGTTAATTGATAATAAAACAAAGGCAAGCAAATAATTCATTCAAATTGATGAAAACCGCAAGAAGAAGCAGAGACACAAATTAATTGAAATCATTTCCCCGGAACTAAGCAACTGTCGCAGATTTTTGGCCCTAGGCGCACACACTATAAATAAATGCGGGCATTTTAGGCTAAACAATAACGCACACAATTCACAAATATTTGAAAACAAAATGAACAACACAAAAAATAAAAGACAATTTTTAACGAGAATTAGATTTAATAAAAACGTAAAACAAATAAATTGAGAATGCAACAAAAATAGTTAAGAAATTCTGCCCTTCACAGTGACAAAAGCTGATCGCTACGAGCATGAGTGGCATAGCAGCCAGCTGCATAGAGCAGTAGCGGTCGGCGCTGCCACATCGTTGCGAAATTGATTCAAATGTCTAGCGAAACGCCTGAGCACTGCGCACATTGGCTTTTTGAAACGGTTTTCGTACACTCTTTCAGTTTGTTGCAGTGCAACTGGTGGAACTGGCAAACGCAGCGCACATTCCAGTCGCACAATTTCAGCGCATAAGAATATCACTAGTCATTTAAACACTTGAATAAATAGTATATTGACGTGTTGAAATATTTTTTACCAAATCCAAGTCCACTCGAATCTTTCATGCTGGGAAACATGATTTCATCATTTATAGTGTAAAAAATAACAAAACAAAACATGAATTGAGAGCAACGTTTTTCGAATATTCATATTTAGGTACACTCGCAACAAGCGAAGAGCAACAATTTATATGTGCAAAGGGGGGGAGATATAACAACTAAATATAAATTATAACATAAAATATAATGACATAATATATATTATATATTAAACACAAAAACGAAAAAAAAAAACAAACAACAAAACAAAAGAAAACAATTTTTTTTTTAGAAAGTACCTTTAAATGCAAAATTTAAGCGAAACCAAATAACATGAGGCAGATGAATCGGAAGAAGAAGAGGGATGAGAAGAAGAACAAACAACTAACATTAATTTTAAACATAAATTTAATAGTAAAATTAAATGTATTATTGATAAGAAATGGTAAAGAGGTATACACAGCAAATTGTTAACAAAACTTTGAAAAATTGTTTAAAAAAAACTAAAAAACTATTAAAAAAAAAAAAAACAAAACTAAACAAATACGAATTGAATTAATTTGTAAGCAAAAAAAAAAAAAACACACAAGAAATATGGAGGAAAAAAACATTAATAAAGTAACAAAATATACTTAAACGAAAAAAAAAAAAAAAAAATGCAAATTATACGATTTACAAAACCTAAAAACAAATTGTAAAAGTCCCAACACTAAATGTTTTTTTTTTGTAACTTAAGTTTTGAAATTGCTTTGGCATGGCAAGAGTATTCAATAGTCGAGTTGTTTGCCCAGCACACAATGCACACTCTATAGATCCACCCCCGACCCCCATTCCCCACCCCTCAACCACACTTCAACAAAATTAAATCAAACACAATTTAAAAGAAGGAATACAAAACAAAAAATATAATAATAATGAAAAAACACTCAAATACACTCTCTCAAATAATTTGTGGCACCCAGAAAAAAGAAGAAGAAGACAACACAAAGTAAAATAAAAATAAAGTAACGCAAAACACAAGAAAAACGTAAATTTGTTCGTTTGAGCTGTTTGGGAATTTTCTAAAAATGCAAATTGGCAAATTCACAGAAAAAAAAAATTATAATTAAAAAAAAAACAGGCAAAAAGCCAAAACCAAAAACCTAGAAAAAAATAAAATACAAAAACAACAACAAAACTTAGCAAATAGTGAAAACTTTTAAAGGAACGAGAAAAAGCAACAAGAAGAAGAAGAAGAGCAAAGCAAACACGATAGAAAACAGAACTAAAAACAAACGAAAATGATAAGATAAAAACAAAAACAACAACTAATTATTTATAACAACAAATTAATGGAAAAATGAATGAAAACAAAAAAAAAAAACAAAACAAATGACATAAAAGAACAAACCAAAAAAAAAATAAAACAAATTCAAATAGAAATTCTTTTCAAATATCAATAAAGCAAGAATATTAAAAACAAAAAAACAAAAACAAACCAAAAATTATTTTTTATTAACTATAATTACTATTAAAAAGCAGGGCCGGATCTAACCTCAACGTGGCCCTAGGCAACCGTCAATCCGGCCCCGATGAAAAGCCTCTAGATGAGCATGCACGACTACAAAATACCCTGCACCTGGCAGCTCTCATAATTCTAAGCTTATTTTACACTGACACTTACATACACACACTCACACACACACATACATATATATGTATATAAAACATTCTCTATGATGCATCGGATTGATCTACAGACAGATCCCAATCCGAGTCAGCTAAGCTTGAAGGACAGTCTATGATGATGTAGCGCTCGTTAAATTCCATACGGCATGATTCCACCAGGAGCACCTAAATCCGAATATGTATATTCCATATAAAATTCTACAACTGATATCCGATAAAGTTTTTTATCGATCAGCATAAAACAGAAATTGAGCCGCACAAAAATTTCAAGTCTCTGGCTCTCTATCTTCTACAGACAGATGGATGGACTCGTCGATCAAGAATATATAGTATATGTACATATATGGAACCTGACACGCCTCCTTCTGCCTGTTATATATATTTATACAGGGTTCACTGTATACAAAAAAAGACACGCACAGTAGAAATTGTCATACAAGCTGTGCTTAAAAACGAAAATAAATGATCGATAGGAACCGATAACAATGAGCGTATCGATATTTATCGATAACTCTGGTGAGCTGTCGAGCAAACTTGTATAGAATATTTTTAATATTAGGAGTAGAAATTGAAACTTCCGAATCTCTACCTATTGAGTCTCACGGACGGAGAAACGAACAGACAGACAAACGGACAGGACGGCATATGTATATAGTTGGATCAATTCCGGTGACTGTCCCTTATAAGAATATACATATATACACATAAGAAAATTACGAAATAATACCTAATATTATAAATTAAGAGTTTATTGAAAATCTTGGAATAATTAATAATTAATTTATTTTGTAATGTTTAATCATCACATAATAATGCTAAAAATAGACTTAAATATATTTTAAGTCTATTGACGATTGCAAATGCGTCATTGAATATTAAGGTCAAGGCTTTAGTGACATTTCTTGAATCCCCATTTCTAGCACACACAGGGCCGGATCGAAGTCATTAATGTCATCTGACGATGTGTACTAGGTGCCTCTAAAATAAACTTTAGTATCAGAGTAATGAGAATTAAACATTATAATAATTACATACTTATGTTCCTGATTTCGTTCAGGGTGCTGGAGGGCCTAGGGCCCTGCCCCAACACCTATGGCAAAGATAGACGATTGCAAAATAGTCTTAATTTGATATATTATATATATATGATTAAAACTAATATATTATATTAGATTTATTATAAATTATCTCCACTATTCGTAATAGATCCACAGCGGGACAAACAAACATAGTTGAATCAGCTCAGCAGGCGAATCCTATATAGAATCCACATAATCTTGGGGATCATGTGATTATACTCTTAGCAATTTAATTCCCTTAAACTCAATAAAAAGATGCATTGGTATTTCAATTTGTTAATCACTTTATTAGAATTGAACTACAACAGCGGAAAAGAGAACTATTTGTAGAGCTAAGGTGATCTAAAAGCTACTGCTAGATATTCATACTAAGTACATAAATAAGCATTGCTGCGTAGCTCACTAGGCGTGAGAGATTTTCAATAACTAACTAGGTACTACAGAGAGAGAGATATATATAAAGAGAGCGAGATAGAGAGAGAAATAGAAGGAAAGAGAACATGTGTCGAATGTGTGCGAATTGCGTGTGTGTGTGTGTGTGTGTGTGTGTGTGTGTGTGTGTGTGTGTGTGTGTGTGTGTGTGTGTGTGTGTGTGTGTGTGTGTCTTTGATGTGATGTTTTATCTTTTGGTATGTTATATTATATTTTGGTATGTATGTATGTATGTATGTATGCATGTATGTATGTATATATGTATAGTATGTTTACATAAATATAAATGTGCATTAGGATGCGTGCTCAAGACTCGGGAGGTAGTTGGAAATTGTGGCGCATCGAGCACCTTAGGGCCTTGGGGCTTTGTCTTTTATAAGCAGAAGAAACAGTTTTGTTTGTTTGTAGTAGTAGTTGTTGTTGTTGTTGTTGTTGTTTTTGGTTGTGTGCAGTCAAGAACAGAATCTAATCAATTCGTGGTAAGCTCCTCGCTATCATCCTCTGGCTCGGCGCCGCGACCCTCGCGAATACGCTTCAATTTGCGCTTCAGCATCATAACGCCTGCAAAAAGCAATTTAGATAAGTTGAGATAATTTTGATGATATGTGGAGAGCCATACACTTGATGGCCTGATAGGTCTTGGCCGAGGCGGACTCAGTGGCTGGCAGAGGATTCGATGTGGCCTTCTCGTGCGCCAGCTTCACCTCAAGATAGGCCCGCTGCAGCGTCTTGAAGTGCCGAAACTCGCTGGTGTCCTTGATGAGGATGCATCTGCATGGAGAGATGACATGAGAGATGATATGGGATCAATGCATGAGAAGAGAGTTTCGTTTGCTCACTTGGCCGCCGAGCCCTCGCCGGAGCAATCAGAGGGCGCTGTGTGATAGATCTGATGATAGAAATACTGCAGCACCGGTGAGTTCCAGATGGCCAGGCCATACCACACCCAGATGGCCACGTTGAGCGGCAGCTTGAAGTTCTTGGCGAACAGCGTGGGTATGAAGTAGTTGAAGGGCAGCAGATTGATGTGCACATGCAGCCAGGCGGCAATCTTGAGGCCCATAAACACCTGATAGACCAAGCGGTTGCGATTCGAATTCTGCAACGCCAACAATGAGAGGCATTCCGTTAGAATGTTGTACAGCCCCAGCGTGAGATTCAGGCCAACGAAATAGTTTTCGTATCTGTAAATTTGAAAATAGTTCGAAATTAGCGGAATTAGTATGTCTAGATGGCCATCTAGGCTGCACATGCCTGTAGACATCGATGGCGATGAGGGCGAACAGATAGAGGCCCTTGGAGACGGTTTCCAGGAGGTCCGCCTCCTTGAAGTCCAGCATCGCTGCATGCAGATAGAACGTTATTATGAATATTGAGTAGAACTGAAATTTCTCATATTGATGGGAGCGATAGAAGATGAGATTGTCGGAGCTATGGAAGAGCGAATAGCGGCCCTGGTTCTTCATCAGCTGCGGCAGTATCATGAACTCATTGTAAAAGTGCAGAAAGAGACAGCAAGCGCCATAGAATGCAATATTCCATATCAATCGAGCGAACTGTTTGCGCTTGAAGTACTTCACGTTTGACGATTTCAAAAAGAACTGCAAGGGACAGACAAGAAGAGAAGAAGAGGATGATGAATAATAATACGAAGAAGAAGAATAAACGACAGCCAATTAGTCGCCGAACATAGCATACACTTCCCGGTGCAATGCACACACACACACACGCGCACACATCATGCTTATGTGACATATTTATGCAAATGCGTGTGTGTGTGTGTGTGTGTGTGCAACTGAGCTTGGCTTGAGTGCGGCTTTTTTGTTTTGCATGCTTTAAATGTTTTTAATCTTTATAGTTGTTGGTCGCGGCAGTCGGTCGCATGTCTTATCTTAACGTCGCCGTTGCCATAGCCGCTGCCGCTGGCGCTGGCGCTGCCACAGCCGTCGACGTCGTCGCCGTCGTCGCTTTACATCTGGCTGTCGACTATTTATAAACGCCAAAATAATTGGGCACCAACGGCAAACAGCAGCCGGACGCCGTGCTGTCGCTTACTGTTGCTGTCACTGCCGTCTGGCGTTGCTACTTCGAATTCGCTCACCTGGAAGACGCGCTGAAATCCATAGAAGCCGCAGGATAACACTATAAATATCCAGAAAACGGCATTGATCAGGTAATGCAGGTCGATATTCTGTACCAGCGCATCGAAGCGATCGTTCGTAATTAGATATTTCAGTGGCAAAAAGAAGTTGCCGATCTCTGCCCAATAATCCGGCGGACCGGCCTTCATATCCAGTATGGACATCTTTGGATCGTTGCGGCAGCCGCTGCCACAATAGCAGCAGACAGCAGTAGGTGGATCGACCACAAGTGAAACTCAGTATTTAAAAGCTTGCCATGCAGCAATTGGGCTGTCAACCTGAGATGGACAGATGGGTGTATTTATAAACAGTAACAATTTTGTTTTTTTGATTTTTTTTTATTTATTTACGTGCCTGGTACATGACAGTCGACAATCGATAACTGTTCAGACAATTCCTATGACGATATATCGCCAGCTGAACTTTGCTTTCGATAGCTGGTTGTCAAGCTGCCAACTTGTGTGCAGAGCGCTCTAATTTAAATTCAAATTCAAATTTAAATTGTGTTTATGAATTTCGTAATATCTATTGCAGCTTTCATTCGCACGCAAAATGGAACAATCATCAGTGGCGCACATTGTCGACTATCCAGATGAGCCTATCGACCTTCTCCAACAGCTACTGGATGCAGTCAAAAAGCATCACCCAAACTCACAGCAATACATGAATTTGGCCACCGTCGACGATGAATTTGCCGTACTTAACCGAACCGTGCTGTACCGCGGCATTAGCGCTGACAAATGCATTATCTATGTAACGCAGAGGTTTACACGAAACTATAAGAACATTAAGGCCAATGCCAAATGTGGCGTTACCATCCTAATGCCAGAGGTAATGCTGCCTTCGCAAGGGACCACGCCCTCCATCTGGCAGGTTCGCCTCTTGGGGGCCACCGCCGTAGAGCTGCCCGAGTCCGAGCTGGATGCATGGTGGAACAGAGAGTTGCTATCAGCAAAAATACGTGACATCATCTTTCCCTGTGGCCAGCCGGTGGACTACGACGAGCTCAAGGCCAAGCACGATCAGTTCCTCAAGGAATACCGAGAGAACGGAAAGCCACTGCAGCGTCCCCCAACATTGTATGTTCCTGAAAGTATTTTGACAGTATTTCACATTAACAATCTGTCACCTCTACACAGCACCGCCTTCAAGTTTGAGGCCCAGCGCTATGACTTTCTCAAAGTGGGCGTGAACCAGATCGCGGATCGGGTCCAATATCGCCGGCAGGCGAATGGCAAATGGGAGGCAATGCATGTGGCGACCTGAACTGGACCCTCATCAATGATGAGAGGGATAGATAGATCCAACTGTATTTTACACACTTCCATTTTATATTTAATTTTTATTTTTATTCAACTATCATTTGCAATAGCAAAACAATTGTTCTCAACAAATACAAACAAAGATTATAATTACAGCAACTAAATGTAGTACTAACTAAATGTCCTTTGTTTTCTTCTCTTCTTTTAATGTTTTGTTTAGCATACAGTTAAAATAGTTAATAAATATTACACAAAACAGTAAAAAAAAAGGGGCTGGTTATAATAATACATAATATTAGATTAAAACATGCAATTAAGTTATGATTAAGGTTGCTTCTTCTTGCTTTTTACATAATACACGTTAGTTTTTCCTTCCTTTTTTACAACAATTACGATTACGATATGATGCCGCCTGGCGTCTACGCCGCATTCACTGTCTCCCGTATCCAATCCGCATTGGAGGCAATCTTGTCATACATGCGCGGCCGCTCCACACCCGTCGGCCCGCAGGCGATGCGCCACGAGGAGACGCCAATGAGTGCCCATTGGTTGGTGCCCGGTATGAGGCACTGAACAGGCGCGCCAGAATATTCCTCTTGCTGCAAGTGTATCAAAATTGATTAATAAATAATTCAATTACATCATTTATGTATGTATGTACATATATATGTACATATGTATTTACATTTAAGAACTTAGCACGCAGCACCCTGTTTCTGACTATTATGACGTCACATGACAATCGCGACATGCAGCGACGCGTTCAGCAACAAGCAAAACAAAATACAATACGTGAGTAATGGCATATAAACAACAATAACAAGACGAAATATGCACTGTCTCTTTCCCACATGCAAGGCAAATGCAGAATAGCACGAGCGCACACGCACACAAATAGCAAATGCTAGAAACATCCCTGGACAATGCGAGCTCTCTTACCTACTCAATAGGACAGGAGAAGAGCAAAAGCAGAAAAAAAAAACAACAATTTGCACCCAGGCCGCAGCTGCAGTGCTAGATCGAACAGGCTCATGCTCTGTCTCGCTCTTGCCTGCTGATGTGCATACATATAAAAGACGATAGCGCGCGCCAAAGCCCCGTTTATTCGAGCGTCGGCAGTGCAAGTGAACGGAACGAAGACTCATTCAGTGTTAGTAGCA
The DNA here is from genome assembly GCF_054131105.1 of Drosophila navojoa. Taxonomy (NCBI): domain Eukaryota; kingdom Metazoa; phylum Arthropoda; class Insecta; order Diptera; family Drosophilidae; genus Drosophila; species Drosophila navojoa. The sequence continues at coordinate 25,062,881 of NC_142895.1, forward strand.
AACGGAGAAGAGGAAGAAGGAATTAACAGTTAGTTGAACGCAGCGCAGGCGTCATTCACGAATTTCACCATGTTGGATATAGTAAAAAACTGCCTGAAGATCAGCTATCAGGGCGAAGTGAGCTTCATTATCTGCGACGCGGGCAGCAGCTATGAGGAAATCATTAGCCAAGGTAAATGGAGTTTGCAATTTGTTTTTCCTCTTAATGAAAATTTAATGAATTTCCCTCGATTCCCACAGTCTGTGCTCGCTTCCGCATACCCGAGACGCAGCGGGCCGGCCTGATGCTGACCAACGGCCAGGGCTACGAGTTCGAGAAGCAGCTGCTGGAGTACTTCCTGGTGCTGTTCCCCTGCCCGGAGCTTCTGTTCCAGCTGCGCATCAACTGGCAAAGGCTGCGCCGCGCCCTACTAGAGCCCGTCAAGCGACGGCGGTCGACGGGCGACCTAGTCGATGCCCAGCCACGATCTGGAGTCGAAGCTGATCCCACGGCGGATTATGCGGCGGTGCCCGTGCATCGTCAGAATTGCTTCATTGGCGCTCTGCCCGGCAGCGCCCTGGCTGCTGCAGTGCGTCAACAGAGTCGCTATCTCCAGCAACGGCAGCAACAAAGCGCGTCCGAGACGCTACGTCGGCTCCGGCCGGATCAGCCAGAGCCACATTCGGAGCCCAAGCGAATGCGTCTTCAGCTGGCCAACAGATCGCGGCGATCGGCTCCCAGCGCTGGCCCCACTACATCCCTCCTAGCGACAGCAAAGCGCTCCATACGCATCTAAGCCAAAGAAGCAACTAGTCTGTCCCCTCAACCAGGACGAAATTGTATATAGAAAATTTTCAATTTTTTTTTTTTACATTTAACATTAAGGTTGGATTACAGCTCCAAGCATATACATACATGCATACATACATATGTACGTATAAACATGCACATGCATGTACATACATATACATAATGGAATGCAACATTGAAAAATATGAAATGAAATAATAAATATGTATAATAAATCATAAAATAAATAAACATAAATCTATTCATATATAAATCCATATACTACATATAAAGATAGATATGTATGTACCTATATAAATCCTATACACAACATACATATCACTAAGATTACTTTCCAGTCGATTAAGTAAAAGTTCTTTCTAGGCGAAATATAAGACCTTAAATTGAATTGGGAGATCATATCTACATTTAGCCTGAAACAATCGAAACTCTACACAGCTAGAGTTTCGATTAGGGAGAAAGAGGGATTAGGGAGAGAGGGCCAAAGAGGCGGATTACATAATTAGTAGAGCGCGTAGAGTGTAGAATAGAATCTGTGAATCAACTGCGGTTATTGATCTCAGTTATAAATTATTGGAAATTATCGATTGGATTTTCCTTCTCTATGGAAGCATCCATAACTTGTTATTAATCGACGGAGAAGATCAAAAATAGCTCATTTCTCAAATATATTTCTAGCTCTTCCACTATGAAATATAATGAATATATATATACATATATATGTATTAATGAGTTCAACAAGCTAAAGTATACCTACAAGATAAATGGACCCAAGACTGGCGTTGATATCGATGCCTATATATGTATATATATGTATATGGAGCTTGTGGCGCCATACGAAAAAACAGATTTCGTAGCACAAAGAAATTAGCAAGTAGTTATTCACTTGGAATTTCGACTCTCAACTTAATGCTGCAGACCATCCGTTAAGGACTTTACTTTGGAACTATAATGACCGTGAATAAGAGTCCTTTCTCTCTCTGTCTCTCTCACTCTCTCTCTCTCCCTCTCTCTCTCTTTCTGTCACTCTCTCTCTCTCTCTCTCTCTCTCTCTCTCTCTCTCTCTCTCTGTCTCTCCCTCGGGAGACCTAAATGACATTCGACATTTCATAGTGCAGAGGTCTGGAAAGTGGCGCAGTTAGATGTAGCTGCTCTACGAGGGAGCAATATGTGAATTATCTGTAACATTAGGTGGAACTATACGGCGATATAGGAGAAGTCAACGTTCAGCGTCAGCTCCAGCTCTATGTTTGACACACATACAACGAAGGGGAGGAAGGTCCAACAGAATGATTATATATCAGGACTTGATATTGGTAGCTGACAAAGTCACGCCCAGGAAAGAGAAGCCTGGAGGCTACGTTAGGAACATTATTGTTAATTATCCATATGGTATATACATATATACAAAAATCCATAATTATCCAACTCTCATTATGGATTTTCTTTCCCCAAGACATGAGTATATACATTCCAAATTTGATTATGTATGGACCATCGAATAGATTGCAAAACCCCCAACATACTCTCTTTGCACCTCGTGGGCGGGCATTAAAAGGAATGGGTATACGCTCAGGGCACGTCCTTATAACCGGAAAACGCTCTAACCTTATAAGTTTGCCCAAATAAGTTTGTCTGAGGACCAGAACCGTACGGACGCTATAGGTGGCGTCGTTATAACCGGATTCTACTGTATATACATATACATACATAGTTATTTCTCTGTAGCACTTACCGTGCAGTCGTATTTCTGGTAGGTGGCCTCCATGCACATGGAATTGACCGTCGTTATGGAGATGTTTTCACAGGGCGCCATGTCCCCGATCTTGAGCTGGACTCGCTGCAGATGATCCCGCTGTCGGGACCAGCCGAGCGTGTTGCAGTTCGTCCAGATTTGCTCCGGAGCACTGGGTGGCTTTGTAGTCTTGGACGACTGCGAGGCGGAGGATGGGCCGTAGTAGTTGACCTGTGGGGCGCTGTCTGGCAGCGGATAGGCGGCCAGCTGGGCACGAGGATCCGCTCCGTCCGGCAACTGTTGCAGTGCCTCGGCCCGTGGCATTTGGGAGGCGGCGGCCTCGGCCATCAGATGGTCATAGCCAATGTCTTCTTCATGCTCCTCGGTGCTGGCATCCAAGCTCTCTGGCTGCTCCTGCTGCGAGGGTATGAGGAAGAACTGTTGCGTCTCCTGGGCCAGGCGGCGCTGCGGGTGCGATGCAGCTGGCGCCTCCAGGCGCTCGGCCACTGGGACATAGGCGCGCCGTTGCATCGGCGTTTGCTGCTGCTGCCGCTGCAGTGCGTCGGGCAGGCAAATGGGCCGCACGTGGTCCGAGAAACTGACTGGTGTCTCCAGGCGCACTAGTGCGGCTGTGGAGCCCTCAACGGGACTTTTAATCATGCCAATGATGCGACGTCGCTGTGTCCACGGCGCTTTCGCTGACAGTCGCACTGCTCCCACAATGGCCATCCAGGTGGCCCTCGGCTGACCCTGGAAGCAGCTCTCCGTGGTCAGCACCCAGTCCGGCGAGATGAGCGTGCCGTCGCATACATGGATATCCTCGCGAAACAGTGCCACCAGCCACGGCCAGTCGCCTGGAGCTGCCATCTTGGGCAGCGAGAGATGCTGCTTGGCATTGGGCAGCGCCGACTGCACTCCGCAGCGCAGATCGCCGCAGCCCACGTAAAGCACTTGTCTCTTGGGGCAATGGGTGCGTATGAAGCTAATCTCCGGCGCATGCGGGTCTAAGACGCGCACGTAGTCCGACAACTGTTCGGTGTCATTTTGTACATCAAAAATCTCCACAGATCTGGCAAAGAACAAGATTAGTTAAAGATATTAATAGGATTATCATATATTCAAATTTTCAAGTTTATTTTTTCATTCGAGGCGTTGCCACCGCCAAATTTAAATGTAGTGATGCCGGCTCGCCAACCAGAGGATGGTTTTCAAGTGCTTGCCACCTGGTCGTTAAATTTAAAAATTTAAATGAAAATATAGCCTGGCAAGCTCGCCAATCGGACAATGGCTTTCCAGATAAATCTCTCGGTGCTACCACCTAGCAGTACAATTTAAATATTTGAATTTAAAACTAGCGCTGCCAGCTCGTCAGGGTATTGATAACGTTGCCAGACAAGCGTATACAATTGCACTACATGAGAATAATTCGTTGGAACTTTCAAATGGTTACACTCACTCATAGCCCAGCGATTTACATAGCGATTCCGAGACGGTCTGGCGTACCACCAGCTTGGCATCACCCTCTAGACCCTCAGCGCACAGCTTGCCTACAATGCCCTTCTCGGAGAAGACAGCATAGCCGGCGGCATGGAAGCGCGGCAGATAAGGTACCCAAGGCTCCGGCTGCAAGAGATCCGCGGCCAATGGAGCTATTGAAACTGCAAGGGACCATACATAAATCTAGGTACATTATTAACAATTTGTTGCAGTAGCCACTTACGGCAATCCTTTTCATCAGCGCCGTCCGGGCAGTCGGCCTTGCCATCGCATCGCGCCTTGCGCGGCACACAGGCCCGTCCACGTCCGCAGTAGAGGGCGTTGGGGGCACAAAAGGCGCAGCTGCGCTCATCGGACAGATCCGGGCAGTCGGCATAGCCGTCGCAGAGGCGCGGACTCTGCACATTGCTCTGCATGTCGCCCACACAGTGCGGCTTCTGCTGGCAGGATTGGGTGCCCGTCGACTCCGGGAAGCGTTCGCAGTCGAAGTGCTGCCGGAAGCGGGCAGGCAACCGGCCGCCACAGCCGGCCATGAACGCCTCACAGTACTCGCGGCAAATGGCGCCGGGCGTCGGCTCCTGGCTGATGCCGTGCGACTCGCAGGGCGGCTGCAGCAGGCGGCAGACAAAGTCGTAGGCCTCGCGGAAGCACTCGCCGTCGACCAGCTCGCGGAACACAATGACATCGTCCAGCACCTGCTCGTAGGTGGCATGCCCCAGCAGATTCGGATAGGTGGTCACGTTGTAGCCCACGTTGCGGCAGTAGCTCAGCTGCAGCGGCTCGCAGCGGCGCGGCTGTGGGCGTGGCGTGGTGCTGGTGGGCTCCGTGGTCTCGTCGTGGCCGCCCAGCGGCGAGCTGGACATGATGGGCTCCTCGATCAGGCCCGTTGTCTCCTTAATCGTCACGCTCGCCACGTCCACCGTCATGTTGGCAAAGTGCCGCCTGTGCGGATCGCTCAGCTCCTCGTGGAACAAGGCCAGCAGCTCCCCGCTGCTGACGAGGCCCGCATACGGATCGAATATCATATTGAAGTGGACCACAATATTGTTGTTGTCCTCGCTTCTGCAAAGGAATATATTCATATGGGATATGCGCTCACGTCGCTCAAGCTGAGCTCTTACCCATCCAAGGCCAGAATCTCGCTGCCCTCGTAGGCTTCGCGTAGGTCCGAGCGCCGCAGCGTCAGATTGATGCGCTCCCGATAGTCGCGCGCCTTGTGCTGGAAGCGCAGCGAGTTCTGATTGGCCAGCTCCATGCTCCACTTGTCGTTGAGCACCATGAACTTGCCGCGGAACACGCGGTCCGGCAACGGCTCCGGCCGGAAGTAAGTGTCTGCAATGGAAGGTCACATTAGCTCAGGCACTCGCTTAACTTGGCTTGGTTACTCACAGCCCACGTATACGAAGGCGCCGGCCACCAGCAGAGCGATGAGGAAGCCGGCTATCACAGCGCATCCGCACTTCTGGCTGTCGCCCAGCTTGCGGCGTGTGAACCGTATGTCCGAGTCGGTGGACAGCACGGACTCGGACTTGCGGCGCAGTCCATGATGCGCATGCGTATGACTGTGGCTGTGCATGTGCAGGTGATGCTGTTGCTGTTGCTGCTGTGCCTGGTGCAGCTGATCCGCTCCAGCCCCAGCGCCCACTCCAGCCGGCACAAGTCCGTTGCCATTGCTGTGGGAGTGATGAGGCTTATGGTGTCGCGTGCAGCGTGTGTTGTGGAATACCTTGGGCGGCTGTGCGGCAACTGCTGTGCCATTTCCATTGCCATTGCCATTGGGATTGGGATTGCTTTGGACGAGGCCCTAAGAGCAGACAAAATTGTTATTCACTCGCAATTAGTGACATGGCCAAAAGCCGGCGGCAAGATTTCCAGCGGCCATGGACCACTGGTCAATGACCACAAAATCGCCTTAAAATTAAACACGCTGATTTTGCGCCAAATCATGCCGTTAAATCAACCAACGAAACGAACGCCAAAACACGCCAAGTGCCAAGTGCCTTGGTAATGAATGAATGCACTTGAGCGCGTTAATAATTGCTGGAATTTTATGCTGTTCACTTTGCTGCGGCACATGCAAATGCCCGGCAAATGCAATATTTGCATGCAGCAGAAACCAAGGAAGCGACGCGTCACTTTAAATTTCATTTTTCGCAAAGTAATTACGGAACCAATTTGCCTGTTTGCAGTTGAATCTTGTTTGAAAACGATAAGCGCTAAAGTGCAACTATCTGGCAACTTTCAAGGATCCATAGGCTGGCAGCGCCTGCCCAATAAAATTGTTTAACTGCCGTCACTAACCAAGCATATAATTATGTTACAATTACCAGAGTGGGATGTAGGCGACAATGATGAATGGTAATGACAACGGTGAATTTCTGGTATAATTAGATTGTCCAACTGCCATTTATTTCGTTTAGTTAATTTAGTTTAAACTTTCACATAGCGCACTGTGTGTGGGAGTGTGCAGGCGACACTAATAAATTACAACTATCCGGCAGCATTAAAGGATCCACAGACTGGCAGCGCATGCATAATAAGATTTTCCAACTGCCATAACTTGAAATAGCGAACTACGTGGGGCGGATGCAAGGGGCATTTTTGAATTGTAGCCAGCTGGCAACTGACTAGGATTAAAAACCTGACAGCTTGTCAACTGCCACTATACGGCAGCAGGTAAGGATCCAGAGGCTGAAAGCGCCTGCAAGCCACACCGAAAAATTGAAACTACTTGGCAACGTTCGAGAATCAAAAGGCCGGCAGCGCCTGCATAATAAGCTGAACTACTTGCATCACAATTGGTTCATAATGTTCAAAACGGACCACATTTGAGAGAGTGGTTAAGAGAGAGAGAGAGAGAGAGAGAGGGGGAATCCATGCGGTCGGTTATGTTGCAATTGTGAATGTGCTACGGTACAGAGAACATACAAGCACAGTCTATGCACATAAACACAATTTAGAAAATTAATTAAAGCGCAAGCTAAGCAAAATAATGTAGTGTCTGACATGACGGGAGGGCCGCGTCGGGCCGCGCCGGGCCAGGCTGGACCGCTGGCGGTAAACAGGTCGCGGTGCGGCCTACTTTTCTCTGCGTGATGCTGCTGCTGCTGCTGCTGCCATCGCCATCGCCACCGCCACCGTCAGACGCGTGAACAATGTACATATGAAGCTCCACATACACATGCGCATACATGTAACAATAATAAACTAAATGAGCAGCAACAAGCACAAAAATGTAATTAAACTTTGCGCGCTAAGAGAGTGCGTAAATGGTTTCCTCATTTCATAATCAACATCTGCGTTTATTGACCATGTCGCACATTAAGAGATCCACACACACACGCACTCACACACATACATAATAATAATATGGTATATGTTTCTATGTATTCAGTTAACTTATTAACGCCATTTGCATTTGTCTGTTGCAATTGCAAAGCAGCAGCCGCCGTAGCACTCGCCACTCTCTCTCTCTAGCCATCTCACTCACACTCTTCCTCCACTTCACTCACTGGAGCTCGCTTATTAATGTCAGTCAGAGGAGTTCGTCAAAAGTCACTCGGCCGCATAACGGGAGCAGAGAGCGCGCACGTGCAAGCAACTCATATTACCGCACACTCGCACTCACACACACACACACACGCACTCTCACTCACGCTTGTTTCCTTCTTTCTTTTGCAGCTTTGGGCTTTTCTTCTCTTTAATTATTGCACTTCATTGCGCAAACGAAGTTGTGTGCATATGTATACACACACACGTGCCTACATATTAACTATGTAAGTATGTATGTATTTGATTACATTTCCGTTTAATTACCTTCCAATTGGATTTGCCGCCATTTGTTTGCATCTCCTTGCTTTTGTCTTTGCTGCTATTGCGATTGTTGCTGCAATTGTTGTTGTTGTTGTTGCTGTTGCTGCTGTTCCTTTTGTCCGCTGCTGCTGCTGTTGCCGCTACTACGGTTCCTGATGTATTTGTTACTGTTGTTGCCGTCGAATTGCTGCCGCCAATATTTTTGTCTGCATCGCGAGATTTTTTGATCTGCAAAAATACAAAAACAAAATTTATAAATTTAAAAATGAAAAAAAAAAGAAAAACATTTATAACGTAGTAAATTTACAGATATGGTAATGGCGATAGCATGCACGCGGCCAACAGGTGCTAATTGTACAAATTTAACACTCCAACCGGACGACCGTTTGGCCAACGGGTTCGGGTTCGCTTAAGCCATGACTCAAGCTCAACCTTAAGACAACTGCTCCAGTTAGACTGTGCGTGTGTGTGTGTGTGAGTGTGAGTGCGTGCGTGCTGTTTGTATTTCAGTTAGCATGCCAAAAGATTACAAACATAACAAATAACATAAACACACACACACTCGCATACATACAAAAATATACATACATACATACATATGTAGATTCGACTCTAGCAATGATGGCCCATAAACGAAGCCAATGTCAAGCGATCAGCGCCCCGAGGCGACATCGACAGCGACAGCGACGCTGGCGCCAAAAAGAAAGAAAGTTGCGGCTGCGTTTCCCTTGCTCATCTTTTCGTTTGCCCACACACACACATATTGTATATATGTATGTATGTATATGTATCTATACATATATGCACATATTAACATATTTCGGCGTCGTCGCTGTTGCTGAACTTTTATTTTCGATTCGGCAACTTTTACTTTGTGTCATGTTATGTGTTGCTATCAACATTTCGTATCAACAATGCCCGAGCGACACCAAGCGGCAGCGGCAGCGGCAGCAACAACCTATGCCACGTTTCGTTTTCGCTTTTCTTTCACAAGACTAATTAGGAAAATTCATTAAAATCCACACACACACACATATGCACACATGCACACACGCGCCAGCATGAATGCAGCTTATAAACATGTTTGATCGCAACATGTTGCCGCCGCACCGTGGAGCGTCCAACATACTTAAACTATAAAAATTTCATATTTAAGCCAGCTAGCTAATTAAAATTGATAAAAAAAAAAAAAAAACAAAAACAATAATAAAACAAAACATGTAAATTCCCGCATATTCATATTTATTTATGCATGCATCTGGAGTCGTGGGAATTGTTTACTGCTGTCGCCCACTGTGTATTAGCGCTGCAGAGTTGCCGTATCGCGTTTTGGGGGACACCACCACCACTAACAACAACAACAGCAGCATGGATGAGAAGAAATATGTATAAAACAAAGCAAAACAAAACACTTTCATTTCGCTGACGACGTTGCCGCATTTTTATTTTACTGTATTTTTTTTTTTCTTCTTTCGCCTTGGCTTTGCATTTTTGACTGCAGTTGGCACAAAAATTCGCTTTCGCTGAGGAACCAGACAAACAACAGCAACAACAACAACAACAGCAGCAACGGTAACGGCAATGGCGACAAATATTGCAAGCGATTCGAATTGCGCTTCTTCTTCTTCGCCTTCGTCTTCTGCTTCGTCTCCCAATGACACTTGTCAATGGCAAACGAGTTCGTGGCCCAAGTCTTTTGAACTCTATTGCACGCTGCACTTTCACAGCCTGTTCCTTGCTGTCAAATGGCCAAAGAGAGGGCAGTGGGTGCAGTGGGAGCTATTGATGTCTGACCTCCCCGCATGCCACAAACGAAAGTTTCATTATTTTCCTCTTCAAATAATGCTGCCAGAGCAACAATTTCCACGCTCTAACAAAATTCTATATGCAAACTGAGAAAATATATTTGTACACCCCGGAAATCCATTCAAAATGGCAAAAACCGGGCATGATGGATCTGCTAAAATGTATGTAAAAGACACAAGGAGGCGTGGTATACATATATATCTACGTATATTCTTGATCAGGACAGCGAGCTCAGTAGATTTAGTCCTGACTGCCTGTCCATCCATTTGTCCGTATATTCGAACGTTTCGTTCTCAGAACTTATAAAAGCTAGAGACTTGGAATTTCTTTATACACCAGTTTATTTCATAATTGATAACTATGTATTCCCTTTTCAGTGCTATCGGTTAAAACCCATATAAAAATCAGTTAAAGAAATATATTTATTATATCTAAATATAAATTGTAAGTTTTATATACAGAAGCGAAGCGAAGAGTGATTGGAATATTAATTATTTATAGAGTTCAGGCAATCTTCTCGTGGAGCAACCTCAACTGAAGCAGTCTTACTTGATTCTTAACTGATTTAAATCTCAGATTTCAAATTATGTCATTTAGAATACGATAGCATATTTGCATAGATATAAGCTAATTGAGGTCAGGGCAAAATTTTACAGTTAGAATTAGCAATCGCAAAATATTAATATTTGAATATGTATATTAAGCTGTTTTTCGAACTACTGAATGAATATTATGCAATCGATGGACTATTGTTTTCCTCTTAAACTCTTAATGGGAATGCAAATATCTTGGATCTTTTATTCATGATCGGTAGGTGAATCAATCCACTTTACGGAGTGAAGTTTTATCCGATACAGGGATAGGCGATTTGCCACACCCATTGTGCAACATCCAGGAAAATCTGGGCACTTTATAGTTCAACACGTATAGAAATGGTTTGCATTCATACGGACAGATGGACAGACGAACGGACATTGCACAAAGCCAATATACTCATTTAACTTTCGTGATTAAGTGTGAAAACTGCATAAATTAATTATAGATTATGCAAGACTTTTACTAAAAAAAAAAAAAAAAATACACACAAATTATACATAATTATAATGGAAACGAAAAAAAGAAAAAACTATTAAAAATCTCATATAATTTTAATTATAATTTGTTAAAGCTCAATTTAATGCGGAAATCAGAAGTTTGCATCTGTATATACCTATGTATGTATATACGTCTATATATATATGTTATATGGATGCATTTATAAGGCAACGATTCAATTAATAATATTTCGTAAACTCTTGGTATTTGGCTTAATTAATTGGCTCAAATGAAGCTGAAGGCGAGATGAATAATTCGATTAGAGGATTTTCGACTAATTTGATATAGATGATTTATACCAAACAGCAATTATTATATTATTATATAATATTATTAACTTGTTATGAACTTTAAAAAAAATTAAAATGTTTATAAATAAATTATAAGATATGGGAAAGCAAGCCAACGAATACAAAATGAAGATAAAGAAATGTGGGAAGAGATGAAAAAGAATCATAAAACGAAGATGAAACATAAGAAGAAAAGAAAAGAGTTTCGCATCAAGCTAAAAATAGATGGTTTGGAATTTGATTGCCAAGAGGTAGCCATACTTTAGAGTATTTGTGAGCGACAATCTTAAAAATACGAAGAAGAGGATGAGTAATAAAATTAATGAAACTCTTGAATGATCTTGAATGAGTTAAACTGGAATATATTATTATACACGAATTATTTGTACATTTTATAAAGAGCGAAAAGGATTGTAAAAAGCAGAGTAGAGTTGAAAAAAGAATCAGAAACTAGTGTAGAATAGAAAGAAGAAGAAGAAAAACTAGAAGAGTGGAAAACAGTAGAGTTGGGTAAGGCGAAAGAGAATATAGAACACTTGAAAAGAAAATAAATGCATGAAGTAGGGTAAACAAGAAGAGATTAGAGTAGAAAATATTGGCGTAGAGTAAAAAATAGCGGAGTGACGTAGAGTAGATGTGTATTGACTATTCTAATTAGAGATTTAGATTCGGATTTAGCCTAGGAAAGAAATTCACAAAGACTTTCGATAATAAGACTTTACATTTAATTTATCGATTTAAGTTATTATCGATATTTAGTGTTAACAGTCTTCCAGTGAGACTCTAAAATAAATAACTATGTATATATCTTTATTTTTTCAAAATTAGACAAAGCTGCTATACAAGATTGTCTCTTTTCTTATTCGATAACTCGATAAATTATGTCGATAGCAGTGCAATCTTTAGTACCAGATATTAGAGTTACTTAAATATGTCTTATAAGTACAAATAACAAACTATTCTTCAACAATTACAATGGTGATCGATATTTATGCATATCGATAACTGATTGTTATCGTTTCACATAAACTTGAGCCCATTTTCGTCACTCTATTCACCTTTGCAATTGTTTTTTTTTTTTTTTTTAAGCTTTCAAATTGAATTTATCGATATGCTGTCATTTCAGCTATCGTTAATCACAGCTTCGATTTCTCAACCGCACAGCTCTAACTGGATTCCCATTGGAAAGTGCATCAAAACGGAAATCGTGAAGAGGCAACGTCGGTGTGCCACGTGCGGCAGCTGTGGCAGCGACAGCTTTTCTTTAATTTCCCTTTAAGTAAACAGCTGACGTTGCTCGCTGCTCGCTGCTTGTTGCAGCTGCCACTCCGATCGTGACGAATTAATAACGGCGACCCCAAATGGCGAAAGCGCCAAAAATGTTGCACAGTGCACACAGTTGCAGCGGCTTTAGCATGTCTGGCTGCCTGCCACGCCCCTAAATGCGACGTGCGTAATTGAAATTGGGGCTGGAGCCGTTCGACGTGACTGGAAGGCATCAGCAAAGCGCGAAACACAAAGAAAACAACCAAAAGAAACTTTGATTTTTCCAATTGGATTTTGGGTGTGTGTGCTAAAACTAGAAAACTGACTCATGCAAAGCTAACTGAACTGGGCATGGCCAACGGACACCCACATACAGGCACACACATATACATACACATATATGTACATATATTTATATATACATATATTCGTATATGGCAAATCAAAATGCAATGCAACAAGCTGCTCATCGACGCTTTGGCCTCGTCTGCCTTTTGGAGGTCTCTCACGGATTTGCCTTTGCATTCAAATGAAGTAGAAAGTTCTTCACCCACAACAACAACAGCAACAGTAACATATAAGAAAAATGCTAAAATATACTCTAAACACAATTAATTGAAATGCCGACGGGCGCTTTCTCAACATTCATCTTACTATTTCACTGTTTATCATTCAGAATGTGGCACGAAATTCGGTGGGTGGAAAAGCTTATAAGAAAGAATCTTATAGGTAAATGATCTACATACAAACGAAAAAAAAATACAGATACATATATACATATATAATTAGCATACAAAGTTCATTGAATTTGCCAGCTATGGTCAGCGCATATTAAACAGATCATATAACAGAGATCACTCTTATACATTGAGACAGCTGAGCAGAATTCCCATACAAAATATGCTGCTTGAATTCCAATTGGAATTCACGAGCCTAAGCACGTTAAATTAGTCGCCACATATTTGCATATAAATACAAACACATACATACATATGTACATACATACATATGTAAAAAGTAGAACAGCAAGATCATCTGTCTTCAAAAAAGGTTCATTTAGGTTACTTTAACATTTGCTCACATTTGCTGCATGTGCAAATGCAATGTGCGCAGTAAATTTAATATTAAATTGTCTATTAACAGTTATGCACAGGTTTACTGGCAAATTCCAAAGGCAGAGGACAAAGATAATAACAGTCTTATATTCTTGTACATTATTTGTTATTGTTGCTGCATTTGCTAATTGTGGACAAAGTATGTATAAGAGTAAAAGCTCAAAGGCCGTACTCTACTGTCACACATGAGCTAAATACTGAAGTGAATATGTATGGAAACGTGTGTGTGTGTGCTGCAACTGCAAAGAGCTTAAATGGTAATGGGAGACAAACATATGCATGTGCATATCTATATTTGTATATATGTATGTATAAGTAATAGTATGGTACCTATAGATATCAATCAATTAAAAGCAATTCATTATTTAATTGTTATCCAGAAAAACATTAATCGACACACACATGTATTCACGTAAATTATATATACGTGTGTATATGTACATATGTGTGTGTGACGTCTGGAAACAAGTCAAGGTTGTACCCAATCTTTTAATGGATTGCTCGCCACCCAAACATGAATTTTAATTTCCGCTGCCAAATTTTGCATTGTTAAATTAAACAAAAGTTCATTAGTTTTTGCACACGATTGCAGCAGGAAAACACAAACGAAGAAGAAGAAGCGCAAGACAGCCAAAAAGCGCAGTTTATACAACCAAATGGTCAGCGACGCCAACGCACGCGCTGCGTTGCCGTCAACGTCGGCAGCGACGCAGTTCAAGGCTAGGCTGAGGCTCAACGGCGCGACTGCGCTTGAGCAAAATTCATGTACGAAAGAGGAGAAATGTTAGTTGGCAAATAGGGCGGCTACAGAAATAATAAAGCACTGCGAATCGGAATTGGAAAGTAAAGGGCGCAGCGCCACACACACACACACACACACACACACACACATATGAATGTATATACATACATACATATGTACATATGTGTGCGCGTATCACAATCGAAAGGAAATTCAATTTTAAATCCATTCTCACAAACACACGCACAAGCATATACACAAGCGTAGCAGCTAGCAGCGGTGCGGCGTCGCCGCTTATAAAAGTCATAAAATGCTTAAAGCCGACATCAGCAGCAACAACAACTACTACGACTACAACAACAGCAAAGCTGATGGACAAACAACCCAGGCGCTGCCAACGAATTGTGCTACTTTCTTTGCCAGCAGCCGCTGCCGCGGTCGCTACCACTGCCGATGTCGCTGTCGCTGCCGCAGCGCTGTCAACGTCTTTGTTAAGTCTTTGGAATTGCACATGATTTTTGTTGGTTTTGTCATTATTGTGAGCCATCGTTATTGTTGTTGCTGTTATTGTGCGGTTGCCTTAGCTTCTAATTTATTTCAATGACATTTTTTTCAAATAAGAAAAATGCAAGCCAGCCACAAAACGAAGTGGGCTCCACAAGCCGCAGAAAGCTGCTGTGCTGCTGTTCTTTCCACAGCAGCCAGAGAAAGTTCATGCAACTGTGTGTGTGTGTGCGTGTGTGTAAGTGTATGTGTGCGCGCCATTAGCGATCGTTTAGCGGGTGGCCAGACTGTGATGCTGTGGCAGCTGCCATGAAAGGTCACTCAAGCTGCTGTTCAACTTTAGCACTCGAATCAAGCGTCAATTGCGTTCAAATAGAAAAGCTCAAGTAATAACGGATCATGAGTAATACATACAGACAGACAGACATACATAGAAATAAGTACAGCAAACAAGCTATTATTATTTTTCTAGTCTCTGTTGCTGCTGCAGTTACTTTACTAGTTTTTTATTTCTAATGTTGCTGTTGCCGCTGTCGCTGCCACTGCTGCTGCTGTCGTGTGGCATTTGGCAAATGGCAACAACATTTTATATTGTTGTTGCTGCTGAACCTGTTGCAGCACATGGCAGCCAATTGTGAGTAGAAAACGCGTTGATCTGCAGGCTAACTAAATAAATAATAATTTCTGACTAGACGTTGCGGCACTAATACACGCACACACACACACACACACATCTGCAATACGACTCTCACTCTTCTTTCTCAGTCTCTCTCTTTCTTACGCTCATATTTGAGTTTGCAAATCCTTGAGTAAAGAGCGCACAAATAGCATTTGACAAGGGAAATATATGGGATTTCTTAGGCTTTTGTATAAGAGTTTTGTATAAGCAGCGTAGTCAGTAGCCAAATGTTATTTTAGGATATTATAAGAGCTGTAGGGTGTGAGGTGTGAGAGTGGGTGTTATGCTAAGGCGATGACGATGGCGTCAGCATAGCCGCTAGCTGGGCTTTTGGTGATTGTGCAAAAAAAACAAAAACATAGCGGCAAAACCAAAAACCAACAGCATACATATATAATGGCAAAACCAAGATAAGACTGGCTTTAAACAGACAACTGAAAGTTGTTGCGTTTTTTTTTTTCTAAGCCAAACGAGTTTGTTGTTGTTGTTGTTGTCGCCGCAATCACTTTTGGCCGTGCGAGTCTTATGAGTCTAGACTAGACTGAATGGAATGCTTGGCCCATGCATGTATATGCATAAGTGTATGTGAGTATGTATGTGTGTATGTATGTAACATAGATACAACTATCTATATCGCGACTTAAATTACAACGGCCGATCACAGGCTGCAAATTGCTCAATAGGCAACAATAACAACAACAGCGCACGCCCTGCAACAATAACAGAAGAAAAACAAAACAAAAACAAAGGCAACAACAACAGAAATTTTTGGTCAGTGAAAACCTTGGTTCAGTTGCCGCTGTCTGTCATTGTTGTTAATGTTAACGGCGACATATTTTGCTATGGAAAAATTCTCACCGACAGCGGCAAAGACAAACAGAAACTAAAGAAACAAAAAAAAAACACAAAGCAAAAGCCAAAGTCTCTCCCAACTTCATTTCACAAACAACAAATTTTAGACATGGGCATTAAGTTGGTTGTCAAAACAACAACAGCAGCAGCAGCAACAGCAGCAATTTTGCATTAAAATAGTTGCAAATTATAATAACAACAGCAACAACAACGGCCACAGCCGCAGCAACCTCTGCAACAACAACAACAACAAAAGACGTCAACAACACACGCAGCAAAACTTTTGATTTCTTTTGATATTCATCAGCAACAGCAGAAGCAACAGCAACAGCAACAACTACAATAAATAGAGGCGGCAAACGGCCATGCGCCCAGAGCAGAAACAACAACAGCAACAACAACAACAACAACAATAGTAGCAGCAGCAGCAGTGTTACCAGCAAAAGTAAGTTACTAAGGCAAATTGGTTTATAACGGGACGAACTTTCACTGACTTATGGATGCTGCTGCTGCTGTGGCTGTTGCTGCTGTTGCTGCTGTTGCTGTTGCTGTTGCTGCTGCTGTTGCTGTTGGCTGTTGTCCATCAGCTTACTGCGGGGCGTGCCAACAGCGATCAAACTTTATAATTTGCATAATTTTTATAAACAGTAGCCAGCATCAGCCTGATAGATATCGGTATGTACCAAAAATACCACAGAAAACGTACCAGGCAAAAGGGTGTACCAAAAATACCAAAATAGAATGGAACAATTATATAAATAGAGAGGTTGAAAGAGGGCGTACCAAAGAGAATGGTAATAATATGTACTAAAATCCAGAAAGAACCCAGAAAACCATGAAGTAAATAGGGTTTATCAAATCTGACAAATAAAAAGGATGGAAAAATAAAGTGCCAAGAACATAGAGCAAATATGTCGAAAGCTTATAAATAAAGGGCATACCAAACATATTATGAACAAAGAAAAAATGGGGTACTCAAAAATAACAAAAGGACAAAATAAAAGAAAGTACGAACAAGGACGTATCAAGTAAAGAATGATGAAAATCGTGTACCCAAAACCTTCATGAAATGTACAATATTTAAAAAGTACCGAGGAAAGGATGAAGTAAAAGGGTATACTACTAAATAAAAAGTGTCTAGTGAAATGCTTTTATTAAAAATATTAAGAAAATAATGGAAAAATTAGGTCCCAAATCAAAGAAGCAATCAAAAACAGTATCAATTAAAGAGTGTAATAAAAAATGCATAGGCATAATGTAAAATGTATGTACCAATACTATTAAAAGAATGCACCAAATATAGGCAGAATAGATGAGTACCAAAAATGCAAATGTGCCAAATCTAAGGGAAACCCAAATGATGAAAATCAAGGAAAAATTCCAAATTTGGTTGTAAAAATATTAAGAGAAAGACTTTAACCCATATCAAAAAAAAAAAAAAAATAATAATAATAATAATAATAATAATAAATAAATAAAATATCCAGAGATGGAAAAAGATGTGTGCCAGACATATCAAGAAAAATGTGCCAAAAAGAAAATCAAGCAAAATTAATTACCAGAACGATTAAGAAAATGTACCAAGAAAAGAATGCGATAAAATGAATTAAGTACCATGAATCAAAGGCCATTAAAAAAAAAACTCACACACAGTTACACATTTAAGGATATATACATATATACAATTAATATATTTAACTTTAATACTATTGACACATTTGATTAAAATGCCACGAAATGTCCCATTCCATGGCAGAAATGTGCAGTGTACCCTTGTATGGCAAAAAAAAAAAAGTCCCAGTTTTGGTACCATATGGCAAGCGAATCTCATGTATGCACACACATACGCACACGCATGCACACACACCTACATGCATTTGTATGTGGGTAAGCACACGGCTCGCATGCATTTGGAGCATAACATAACAATTGTAACTTGCTGTACCGTTACTTTTGAGCAAATTAACTTGTTATCGATAGGCCTGTAACATTATAAGGCACTCCGATTGCATAATCGGATTACGAGCTACAAATATGACAAATAGCCAGTTCATATTTGAATGGCGCTTCAATTTCACTTTTACTTTTGTCTCTCATTAATTAACATCGTCAAGCAAATTTCCAATTAGGTAAAATGACAAAAGCGAATGGAAGAGCGTTTAACAGAAACATTAATGGTCAAGCTGACGGGCAATTAATGTTGCGTTTAGTGATTAAGCGACTTAAAAAATATAATGTTAAGCTGTTAGATATCAGAATTGAATTACCTGGCTGTTGCTGCAATAGTAAATGTCCGACATCCTGGAACAGCTTTGGAAATCGAGTGTTATGTTAGTTGGCGTCTCTTATGCTCAGCTCCGATTGGAATGATGAACATGACCGCGTTCTCGAGCGCCGCAGCAGGTGTAATTGTTGCACACGGTGTAAAGGTGTCACCTGAGCGCAATTGTAAGCGATACGTTTAGCCACTTGCGCAATAGATGTGTGTTGCCTCTCAGGATCAGATCAGATCAGATCCGGATCAAATTATTCGCATGCTTCTGCCCGTACGTACGTATGCATGTACATGTGTATATGTATGTATGTATATGAATGCCAAACAAAACAACAATAACAAAAACAAAACAAAAACACAACAACGTGTGGCTGCACTTCACGCTTCGTCTTGCAGAACACTCGATCGCCACCGCCGCCGCCGCCTTCTGCTTGTGCTTCTGCTTCTTCTTATTATTTGCTTTTTTTCTGCTTTTTAGCAAACGAGAGCGCACGCGCGCGCCTTTCCCAAAAGTAAAGAAAAACAACGGTTTAACGTGGTGGTACGAATCGAGCAAGTGGGAAAGAGAGCGCAAGAGAGATTGGATAACTGCTGACGATTTAGCGCGACAAGCGACCGACTCTGGCCGCGTTTAAAAGCTGACTGTCTTCGAAATGCGACAGCCCGCATCCATTCGACGCTGAGCAACTTCTTTGACGACGCAACCGCAACGAAAGTTGTTGCAACCAGTTTGACGGCTGTGGCCCATTCAGACTGTCGGCCTGGCTGACAGGGGGAATAATGGGAGTGCGGGCGGTCAATCAAGCGGCCGACCGATTAGCGCAAAGGACATGCGCTTAAGCCGGCGATTTATGGGGAAAATGAATTATTGAAACGCGTCGCACCTGTTATGCGGGTGCAAGGACGCTGGCCAAGAGCCAAACACAACAGTGTGACAAAATTGAATTATTTATTTTTTGTTGCTTATTGCTTTTGAAATTTGAAGTTTTCAAATTACTTAGAATAAAAGTTACATATTCCATTATTTATTCAGTTCCACTCGGTTCGTGAACTTTCTTATCGTTGTCAATTTCACTTGTTATCAGTGTTATTTTATGAACTTTGTATTATAGTGTTGTATTTATTTTGGCCACTGAATTAGTTTTTGATAATTTGCTATGGTAATAGAATAGGACATTTTTAATTTTCATTTTACGATGTTTTATAATTGATATGTATTTCTTGATTTTAACCATTGCCAACTGCTCATAATAAAATTTGAATTTAACGTGCCGACGTTGCCACCTGCTGCAATAAATGACGATGTGGGCCTATTTCAAAACAGCTGTTCTTCGTCGACAACAACTGTTTTGTTATCGAATATTTTTATTTTTGGATGTTATGGTATCGATTTTTAGGCACCTGGATGGATTTATTGTTGTTATTTTTTGTTGGCACTTGATTTGATTTGATCTAGCTTCGCGCTATGATATAGCAGTTTATTTTCATTAACTAAGACCTTCTAATGGCGCGAAATGTGCTACAGAGCAGCCTTCTGGGCGCTGGCTTCAGTATCATCTTTCAGGTGAGACAACCCGCCGCCACGTAAATTGGATACGTGTGAGTCAGATTTCGGCGAAATTCGTAATTGATCGTTATCTTGTAGATACTGTGCCGCATCCTTACGTTCGGCATCAACGCCTATATTGTGCGCAATGTAGGTCGCGAGGTGTTGGGCATTATGAACGTGCGCCTGCTGCTGCTCGAGAGCACGCTGCTCTTCTTGTCCCGCGAGGCCATCAACCGGGCCGCGCTGAGCGCCAACTCGCAGCAGCGCGAGAAGTGCTCGTGGGCACAGTTGATAAATCAGATGTGGCTTACGTAAGTGCGTGCCAGATCAGTCACAATTCCCATTCATCCTGCCACATGTCCAATACTCTCTCTCTCTCTCTCTCTCTCGCTCGCTCTCAATGTCCGCTGCGTCCCGTCTAGCGTGCCTATTTGCGCAGCTCTATGCGCCCCCTGTCTCTACATTTGGCTGCACTGGCTCTCGGCAGTGGATGCGCCCTATAGCGCACAGTATGAGTTCGCTTGCTACGCGGTGGCGCTGTCCTGCGTCCTGGAGCTGGTCGCCGAATCGACGGTGTTTGTGGCTCAAGTCTTTTGCTTTGTCAAGTTGAAAATTGTGCTCAATACTTTGCACATTCTGGTGCGCTCGGCCATCTTCTTGTGGATTGTCACGGGCGATCGGAGCGCGGCCATCAATGCCTTTGCCATCGCCCAACTGTCCAGCGCCCTCACCATTGTCCTGGGTCAATACGGATTCTTCCTGTTCTACATTAATCGCTTCAACGACTTCAAACTGCGACAGCAAACGCGCAAGAGCAAAGCTGTCCAGGCTCCAAACTCTTGGGAGCGTTCGCTCTTTGATCACATGGATGATTTCCCATTCACCAAACTGTCCCAGCTGCTCCCAGGCGTGCTGAGCTGCTCTGGCAGCGAGCCGTGGCTCAACAGGGAGCTGCAGACGCTGACGCTCAGCTTTGTGAAGCAGGGCGTGCTCAAGCAGATCCTCACCGAGGGCGAGAAGTACGTAATGTCCGTATCGCCGGTGCTCAGCTTCGGGGAGCAGGCCACCTACGACGTGGTGAACAACCTGGGCAGCATGGCGGCCCGCTTCATATTCCGGCCCATCGAGGACAGCGCCTACTTCTACTTCACCCAAACGATCGCCCGCGACACGCGACTCAGCAAGCAGCCGCCGGAGCGGGTGCGCCAAGCGAGCAGCGTGCTCAACAATCTGCTGCTGGGCGTCAGCTCCATCGGGCTGCTGGCCTTCACCTTCGGCCAGAGCTACTCGCACACGCTCCTGCTGCTGTACGGCGGCGAGGACTTTGTTGCCGGTGGTCTGCCGCAGCGCCTGCTGCAGTGGCACTGCCTGGCCATCTATCTGCTGTCCGTGAATGGCATCAGCGAGGGCTACATGTTTGCGACCAACACCAGCCGGGACATCGACAAGTACAACTACCTAATGGCCATATTTTCGATCAGCTTTCTGGTGCTCTCGTACATACTGACGGGCATATTCGGGCCGGTCGGCTTCATCTTTGCCAACTGCATCAATATGCTGGGGCGCATCTTGTACAGCACACGGTACATACGGCATCAGTATCAGCCACTCGGCCTGAATCCGCTCCAGGGCCTCTGGCCGGGCAAACTATTTGGTGGCACGCTCGTACTAGCCGGCCTAGCTTGCTACTGGGTGAGCTCCACTCCTAATGATTGCATAGACTCTATATATAGTAATATAATTAATCTCCTCTTAGTATCGCAATGCTGTTTTCGGCACGCATATGGGCATTGGTCTGGCCGCTGGAGTCCTCTGCTTGGTTGCTTGGGCTCTGGCGCATCGGGATCTGATGCTGCTGGGCTGGAAGTATGGACGTCGCATCAAGATTGAATGATGCGGAGGGCCAAGTAGTCTAATTTCCTATGTTGCTGCAGTTACTTGAGCTCTACTTCCTAACCTGAGGCACAACTTATGCTTCTATGAATCGCACATCATCTTGGACATACGTAAATACTTAACTATTTATACTATACACATGCATATATTGATATATTTATATACGGTTGAAAATAAAATAAATTTTAGTTTAGTTATTGTATGTAGAAAACTGTTTAATGCCTAATTACATACATACATATGTTTATATTTCGCTAAAAACTGTTAACCGGGCATAAAAAGACAACGAAATAAATGAAGCCATGCAAAAAATGTAAAAGAAAACAATCTAACGGTTTTTCATTTAACATAGACGCATGTATATGCATGTATGTAAATGCATGATGTTAAAAAAGATAAGTAAATGCGTTGGGAAATTATAGTTTTCATGCGTACCCACATGCAGCGAAAATATTTAGTTGCGTGGCTCGGGTACATTTTGAAATTCATATTCTGCGGCAACAACAACCACAAGTAAAACTCAAACCGATGCATACTCATTATGCAGTATCGATAATTTATCGGATTGTACGTTAAACAAGCGACGAGCGCGCATTGCTGCGGAGGTAAAAATTTAGTTTTATTGAGTTTTAAAATATATAAAAAAAAAAAACTCAATATGAAGCGTGGAAAGGAAGAGGACAAGAATGATGCTGCACATAACAATAGCAGCAACAGCAATCATGGTAATTCCAAAACTAACAAGGAATCGCCCAACATCGGCAGCAACAGCACCGATGCCAATAGCAGCGGCAGCAACAACAACACGCCCAGCACAGTCCGCACCACGGGCCGCGTTAAGGTATTGTAAATGGCAATAGTGGCAATGCGTGCAGTTCATTTGTAAATTTCACGCATATTTCACAGAAACCGAAGCAGGTTTATGATCCCTCTGATAATTATGTATCGCGCGGATCGCGCAACTCGTTGCCTGCAGCGGCACCGTCTTCGCAATCGCAGCCATCGCAGGCAACACCAGGCAATGCAAATGCATTGCAACAGCAGCCCACGGTGTCGCAGTCGTCGGGCACCTCGCAGTCCCAGTCCCAGTCGGAGGCTCAACCGCAAGCGCAGTCTTCGGCATCCCCATCAAAAGCAACTAATCAGCAGGCAGCGCTTGCCAGCGAGAGGCCATCCACTTCCACTGCCAAGGAGGATGCCAAGGAGACGGTGCCAGTGCCCTCTGTGGAACAGCAGCGCAATTTTGATACGTGCATGAAGTGCGGCAAGAGCGAGGCGAAGCGCGGCTCCGGCTACAAAAGCAACTTTCTCACTTGCAAGACATGCACCATGAAATGTAAGTCCATTTTTCATTTCAATCTATCAATATTTACTCACTGATCCTGCGACTGTTGCTGTCGCTTCACAGGGCATTTCGCGTGCTTGCCGATTACGTTTGAGGTTCTTACAAATGCGCGTAAGAAATTCAAGTGCGAGAAGTGTCGCCGCTGTGTCACTTGCATGATCCGCAAGACCAAGGACAGGGTCAAGGAGCTGATTATGTGCTGCATTTGCGCCAATGCCTATCACTTGGATTGCCACTGGCCGGCGGTCATGCGCGAGAAATTGAAGGACCCGAAGTGGAAGTGCTACTCGTGTTGCCCCAGCTACAATCCGTATAACGGTGAGGCAGAAGAGCTTGCCACAAGCGAACCGAAATCTCCGCCGCGCAAATCGAAGGCTGGGCGCAAGAAGCGACCCACTTCTGAACCAGCTGATGCAGCTGACGTTGCCAAGAAGCCTGCTTTGCAGCAAAGCCTCAAGAAGAATGAAATCATTGAGAACCCAAAGCCCATCAACATCAGTGACACCATTAACAACAACAACAACGACAGCAATACGAACAAGCCGTCGCCCATTGTGTCCCAGACTCCCGACAACGCCGATATCGTCCAAGTCATCCGAAAGGATGACATCGATGTAGTTAACGGCATCATTGACTTGGCACCACTGACATCTTGCTCAACAACCACTACGCTCTCCACTCTGACCTTGGTGCTCTCACAGCAAAACAAAGAAAACGATGATTGCTTGGAGATTGTTGAGAATGGAACTTACGGAGACGATATTGTAGTATTAGCTGCGGCTTTGTCTCCGCCAAGAGACGAGGAGATTATCGTAATGGAGGCGGTGCAGACCTGGAGCATTGACGATGTGGTGGGCTACGTCGAGAGGTTCTATCCGCGCGAGGCTGACGTCTTCAGGGTCCAAGAAATCGATGGCGCCGCCTTGATGGTGCTGTCGCGCCAGGACGTCATCGATCGCTTCGGCTTGAAACTGGGCCCAGCACTGCGCATATACGAGCTGGTCCTTAGCCTGCAGACTTCAACGAACGACGTTTCCATTGGCTGGTGCGATTAGCCATCGGCTCTTCATACTTCCTCAACTTTGTCAGCTACTCTTTACCAGAAACTGTAAAGTTTCTTTATATTTTTTATAGTGTTATGCTTTAAGTCAGTGCACGTGGATGTAAACTCTGTGTAAGTTCGTTAATTTAGGATCACTGGAAGATCGACGAAGACCCATTTGATATCCTCATTTCATGTTACTCATTCATATGTATATTTTACTCAATAACAAAACCTTACCTTACGTATATCATAAGTCGAAACCTACTCAAGCTTTACTGTAGAAAAACTAGAGATCTATGTCAAGATCTTTCCATGAAGTCATATTTTAAAAATTTACGTTAGTTATTTTTACACTTATCACTAAGATATTTTCTTGAATTTTTTATAAATATAAGCTAACTTTGCCAAACCCTTTTCACACTATACACCAATGGATGTATATAGACTATAAGAGATATTTTCATGAAGTTGTTATTTCTACATATATCATTAAGTTTTTTCTTTATTTTTTTTGTTTTCATAAAAATAAAGAAATCTCGGCCAAAACTTGAAGTTTTTTTGGCTTTAACTTTTGAACGCTATACACCAATCCGATGTATATATTTCATGTATGATAAGAGATCTATTTTTTTTAAGTAATTAAATAATTTTTCTTTTTTTTTTTTAATAAAAATAAAGAAACCATTCACCGAATCCTGAATATATATACAAGATGTATGTGTACATATATATTTTATTGTTGCTTTTTGCATTTATTCAACATATTATAAAAGTGATGATGCACTGAGTAGCTCAGTTGCCGGATATAGAACTATGTATATAAATATAAATACGTAATGTTAGCCCGAGCGTCTTAATTAATTCGATCAATGGGACTTAATATAAATGTACATATATACATATACACCTGGTATGTATGTATATGAGTTTATTCGGGATCCCGTAAAGCTTCCGCTTAAAATATCAAAAGCAGTACGAATATCAAATTGAAGTACAAATACAATAATCACGTGGATTTCGCAAGCTTAAAAGTAAAAGGAAAACAAAATACAATCAATAAATAAAATACTAGTGGCAAAGGAAAAGAAATATGACGTTGTCCTTGGTGAGGATTAGAGTTGGGGAGGGGGTTTGGCTCAGAGGCAGAGTCATTGGGAGCATTGCATTTGCTCAGACCCGTGGCAGTAGCTTCTCCTCGTCACCAGCGCTGGGATTGGAGTGGGATATGGGCTTGGCACTGGCTCGAGATGGATCGTAGCCGTAGAGGAATATCGAGGCAATCACCAGCATGGCGCCGGCACTGAACTGGAGCGTCAGATTGAAGTTGAATATGTAGATGGAGGCGATGCAGGAGATGATGATCGCCAGCGAGGTGGCGAATCCCTTAAGTATATTGTCCGCATACTTGACCACGACGGCTACGATCAGGCCGCCGCCTGCCTGCAGCAGCACCAGGTACCACACGAAGACATCGTAGCCGTGGAAGAAGCCCGAGTTGTAGATGCGACTGCCGTCGTTGACGAAGCAGGTTAATAGTCCAAACGGAATGCTCAGCAGGCTGAGCTGAACGTTGCGCATCCACACGGAGATCTCGGCGCCCTTCAGTATCTTCTCAAAGTATATGCCCGCGAAGCCGGACAGGAAACAGGCGCCCAGTGCTGCCCACAGGCCCAGCATTCGATTCTGTTCAGGCGCCATGGCGGACGACAGCGTTGCGCTGGCAGCCGTTGAAGCTGTCTTGCCAGTGGCACCGCCGACGCTGCTGCCGCCATCCGTTTGGGCCAGCTGCACCAGCACAATGCCCAGGACGAGCAGCACCAGAGCGCCCCACTGCGTGTTGAATAGCTTGCGGCGCAGTATGACCACGGCGAACATGGCGGTGGTGAGGATCTTCAGCTGGTACGTCACCTGGTAGGTGGCCGCATCCAGGTGCGAGGCGGACACGTACAGTAGATTGTTCTGCACGATGTACACCAGCGAGGGTACGCACACCTTCAGCGTGTCCATTGGATTGGCAATGATCGTCCTGTGCAGCGAGCGCACAAATTTCTGGGCATCCTTGCCCTCCTCGTTGAAGACCAGCACCAGGCAGGTAATCAGCTTGACAAACTCCGACATGAGAACAGCTGCAAGCAGAGAAGTTACATGGTCACATCATGGAACAGAAAAGCCACACCAATCAGTTAAAGCTATGCACACACACATAGGCATTTACACACACACACACACACATGCTACGCTAAGTACACTCGCGTACAGGAAATAACACATAACATTAACTGCTTATCAGCTGGGGGCACCAATCTTTTGCCATTGTAGTTGCCTCTAATTAAAAAACCAACCTCTTTCGATCCCATTAAAACAACGTAAGTTATGTACATATATGAATGCGCGCGTGTGTGTGAGTGTGGGGGTTTGCCAACAGCGCATCTGCTTACGTCGCCTAATGGACTCTCTCACCTGTGGAACTAAGAAAAATGTCGCCCGGCCGGGTGCGCGCGTAGCGCATGCTGAGGCCCAAGATCGCATTTTGTAGGGTCAATGTGAGCAGGCTCACATACTTGAGTGTGTTGGCGTTAACTGAAATAGCGGAAAGCAACATGTTAGCGTTAATGGTTGACCATTACTAATATTTACAGCAGCGAAGAGAAAAAACCATGGGCACTCACCGTGTATGTTCATTTTGCGCTTAGCGTCTGTTTTGGTATCAGGGCCAGCAAAGCGTGAGTTAAAGCCAAAATAGTTTGAGCAAATAAAAAAAAAAAAAACAACAAATAACCCAAAAAGAAAATGAAAAAAGAAATGAAAATAAAGGGAAACACCTGTTTCGGTGATCAACAATTGCTGCGTTGACAGTACGCGCTGCCCGCCTGCCGTGCGCGTTGCGTCTTCAACGATTGTTCGGCTATGAAGATGGCACGGACACGTAAACAAGCTTTCAGCTCATATTGCGTCCAGTTTTATCGTGTTTGTTTGGGTTTTTTTTTTTGATTTGCTGCCTTTCGATGGAGTGCTTACGATATCGATAACGATATCTCGAACAGTTGGCCGAGTATCGAGTATTGAGTACAAGTTCAGCACGAGTTGATTTACAAGTTCAGGCATCGATTGCATCTTGTACAATTATTATTGTTGTTGTTGAACGAACGTAGTCCGTGCAATTTGTTATTTTCTTTAATTTTTGCAATTACAACATAGAACAGATAGCCAAAATGCGCGAACAACCGTTAAAAGAGGTTACACAACTGATACATGCCATTAAAATGGGGTAAGACACGTACGGAATGCATCGCATGCATTAGCACGCAGAGCTAAACAGCAGAAATCGTACTTACAGCTTGGTGGAAGGTTCCTACAGCATTACCAACAAGACGCTAGACATCTTTAAGTACATTATTATGAGCAAGAGCTGGGATAGCGCCGAGTGAGTTGCCTTTGAGCTCATTATTGTCATCTGCCTAGATTTAACTCTTTGCCTACTTTCACAGCGCGCTCATGCAAATTGTTCGCGCCCAGTCACGAATCCTGCAAGCGGCTCTGCCCCAGGAGACCGTCACCTCGAATATAGCACGACGCATACTGAAACTGACGCGCGAGGAATTCGAACTGCTGCAGGCCAAGGTGCAGCATTTCGCCGACGACTCGCAAGCTTCCCTATCGCTGCACAAGCTGGTCACGCAGACCAGCGAAAGCTGTGTCAGTGTGGACTATTCGGTGCCGCAGCAGGGATTGCGCGAGGCGCTGCTGGATCATTTGCAAGAGGTCGAGACTGAACTGGAGACTAGCTCGGAAAACATCAGTGTGCAAGCCGAGGAGCACATACACTCCTCAGAGATAATACTGACGCTTGGACATTCGCGCAGCGTCGAAAACTTTCTGAAGCGGGCCATCAAGAAGCGACAGTTTCTGACGATAATCGTAGCTGAATGCGCGCCAGCCTGTCGGGTGAGTCACTCTTACAACAGACTCTGATTAGCTCCCCCGAGGTCATAATCGCCAAACATCTGCTATTAACTCAAACGCCATTAAGCTTTGACTATTCGGTTGAATACACACGTGTATACATAGAAGTCTATAAATAACTTTCGATGTCCTTGGCGAGTCCTTGATTAATGCGTGCCTTCTCTGTCTATCCGCAGGGCCACAATTTAGCTGCGACCTTAGCGCAGGAGAAGAATGTGGAGATTATTGTAATACCGGACGCATCCATATTTGCCATGATGTCGCGCATCAACAAGGTCATCATTGGCACGCACAGCGTCCTGGCCAATGGCGGCCTGCGGGCTGCTTGCGGAGCCAACACTGTTGCTCTAGCGGCCAAACACTACTCGGTGCCGGTGATTGTGCTGGCGCCCATGTACAAGCTGTCGCCATTGCACCTGTGCGAGCAGGATGCGTTCAATATGGTCGGCTGTGCCGAGGACGTCATTGCGTATGACTCGATGCCGGCTCGCGACGCCAAGGTCTACAGTCCCATGTTCGATTATGTGGCACCCGAGCTGGTCACGCTCTTCATATCGAATGCGTGAGTGGCCAATTACCCGAGCTAAGCTTGGATCGGCTTCCAATACTCATTGTATTTGTATTTGCTTTACTCTTTAGCGGCGGTCATGCTCCCTCCTATGTCTACCGATTGCTCTCGGAGCTCTACCACCCAGACGACCTGGAGCTGTGAAACTCTGACCGGACTCTTCAGCTGCTTGTACATTAAATGTATATATTTGTAACGCAATGGACCTGGCCAACAACAATAACAAGACTACAGCAACGATAAATAAAATAATGATAACTGTGCGCAATTCGCTTCTACTGCTGCAAGTTCTTGAACAACTCTATGAAATCGGCCAGGCTGTCGGCATAGTAGTCTGGCTGTGCTTCTGGCGGCGCCGCGTCCATGTCCGCCTTGGTCAGGCTGCCCGAGAGCACGAGCAGAGACTGGAAGCCACAGGACTTGCCGAACTGCACATCCTGCACGAGCATGTCGCCAATGAAAATACATCGCTCTGGCGCTTGGATGTTGTAAATCTCCTTCAGCATATCGCCTAATATGGGCGATGGCTTCCCCAGGAAGATTGCGTCGCGATCCGTGTAGTGTCTGACGTGCTGCAAGAAGTCGTAGAAGCCCGGCACATTGAGATTCTCGGCGAGTGGCATTATAATATCGCTGCCGCCGGCAATCAGCTCGCAGTTTTTGTTCAGCTGTAGGTGACGAATCGCCTTGGCGAGCTCCACATAGGACATATCCAGATGTATGTCGAATAGGACGGCGTCCACAGGTTTCTCAATGGCCAGATATTCGACTAGTGTGGCTGACGTCAAGTGCTCCTTGATTTGCTGTAGTTTGCATATGATTTCATTCTAGAGATCGACTCTATTTTTGGAATAACTCCAAGAACTCACCAGCGACTCATACTCGATTCCGTGCTTACGCAACGTCTCGTTGGCCTCCAGCGACATGAGCGAGTAGACGCGTTTGCCGGGCTTGTGCTTGTGCAGATAGCGCACAATACTCTTCACCGGATGCACTATGTCATCGTGTTGTACATTCTTGGCTCCAATGTAGTCGAATTTGTCCATGTATTGACCGTCAGTGCGGAAACTATTGTTCGACACGAACTTAACCGATTTGCCGGCGCTCTTGATGGCATTTATCGCCTCGCCGGCGCCCGGTATCCAGCCATGAAGCAACCAGACGACGCCATCGCAGTCGCTGATTACCATATCGAAGGAGTCAATGAAGCTGCGCTGCTCCTCGACGCTCAGATGGAGTATGTGCCGGGGTGCCATTACGATTAGAACTGTTGGTAACGAAACTGTGGACGCAACTGACCGGGCGGCTTAGCCCGTTACTATAACTGTTTGTCGCTTGAAATCGGTCGAAGGCGGTGGTGGATGCTGTTGCGCGCGCACGCAAATTAACAGTTATACTGAATGCCAAGGCAGTCGTTTAACCTTCAACGTCACATTGAAGTTCCAGCTGTTGCTTTGATTGGCTTGAGTTTGCTAATATACATATGTTCCATATATATGGATATATATATGTACATATGTTTATTTGTATACACATGTATCTACTTATCTCATGATTTAACTATTTTGTTATTGTGAAAGATAAGATCCCATGCGGCCCATCCATGTCCATCATTTACAAATGTTTTCATTTGTTTCAGCCTACGAGCACGCAGCGCATGATCATAGCTTCCAGCGTGTCGACACATATACAACATTACATTTAAATGTCATTTTATTGCCTTTGCGTTCATAAAGATAGCGCGCGCTTGTGCCAGCGTTGCCAGATGCTGATATAAAATTACTTTGGACAGCCATTTCAATTTCGATTACAGTGTGACCGTATTCGATCTCATTTTGCCATTTCAAAAGAATCGCTTTTGAAATTCATTGTAAATGTTTTACATTAAATATATTAAATTGTGCTATTTAAGTAGACGCATATTTTGGTTTCAATTAAGTGGACGTTACGAATGAGCAAGACAGATAGAGGAGTTCCTGTATTAAACTGTGCAACGCAGCTACCTAATTATTGAATTGTTTAAAGCGCGTAGAACACGCTTGATGATTTTACCGTATTGTAGATGACTTTGAGAGCGGTACGTATCTATGTATGTATGTACATATGTACGTATGTATGTACATGTATGTATGCGTTATGAAGGGTATGATCAACTTTTTTCCTTTGCACTGTTTAATTTTGTTGTTGTTTTCAGGCAGGCCTTTTAGAATTGATTGGATAAGAGTAATCCATACCAGGTCGGTGTAACGGAATGTTATGCTAATTAGTTTTTATTTCTAGTTGCGAATTACGATAAGGAAGTAGTTTATTATAGCATCATCCTGCGGTAACAATTATAATTCAGCCAACAGAAGGACCCTATTTAACTCCATCTGATATATGCTATATTTTGGCATAGATCTGCACATTTGAATGCATACATAGTATGTAAATCCTTTTGTGGCAAGACTTTTCCACTAATCGATGGCAAGATAGGCAATCAACTATAGAAATATTTGATCTTCGCTTTCAAATGCAACTGCTTATATTTAAACCTTACGATTTCCGCCCAACCATTTGCCTAACAATGATATATGATATTTTACGCCCGCTTGCCTTGACATTAGGAAAGTCTCTAAGTCCACTAAAGCCATGCACGCAAACATGCATACACAACTATACATACATATATAAAGACATGCACACCTGCAGACATGCCCAAGTTTTTAAAATCGGAAAATGGAGAAGGAAAACAAAAACGAAAACGAAAGTAAGCCCTGACCGCACTCTGACATGGGCAGCGATTTAAGGCAAAACAAATGCAGTAAAACTCGATGGAAGGGAAAAGCTGTTAACAAACAAAAACACTCAAAGAAAAGAAAAGAAACTAAAACGAACGTGCAAAAATTGGCAATGGGAATAATTGGAATACAGTGCCACCATGCGACGTTATCTGTGCAGCGTAGTTCTGGCCGAAAGACGAAGCGAAGAAGGCTGTGAGACGGCTGGCTGAGATAGTAGTAGTTCGACTACTTCGTACTAACCAAATAGGCACTCACCTAATACATGCGTAAATGGGCATGATAAACACTTAAGTATATGTGTATGTATGTATGTGCATGTACCAAACTTCGAGCATACATATGTACATGCAGACATACAGACAGACGGACGTCTGTATGTGAGTACATGTATCAAAAAAAATCCAAATCGATTGGCTGCCTAGTTAGGCGTTTCTGATAAGATAGAAGACGCCTCGAGCCCAGAACACGTACACAGAGAGAGAGAGAGAGAGCGAGGGAGAGAGAGACACACACAGAGGCATTCCAGAAAAAGCGATACATAACCGGAGTGAAACATCGAGAGGTGCGCCAGGTGCCTAGTACTAGTCGTGATTATACAATTACCAGCAGCACGCGAGCAGCAAGCAAGGAGCAAGAGTCATGAGCAGCACCGGCCAAGTCAACGTTACCATTGCCAGTGCCAATGGACATGGGGACAGCGACAGCAACTGCAACAGCAACAGCAACAGCAACAGCGGAGAAACACCATTGGGCCACACTGACAACGACCAGCTGCAAATCTTGGGCCAGCTGCGCAGCATTGAGCAGATCAACGAGCAGCGCCGCATCTTCCTGAAGAGCACCATCAACGAGATACAGGAGGAGAACGGCGGCGAGCCAGCTGAGGAAGTGCCCGAGCTGCGACGGCAAGTGACGCCGCCCAATAGTCTGGCGCTGAGCGTTAAATATGCCACGCTGCCAAGTCCATCGCTGGCCACATCGACGATGGTGCGCTTTCCGCTGTCGCCGCCGCCGAAGCCCCCGATGCTAAGTCGCACGCGCAGCACAGGCTCGGGGGATGCGCGTTCGCCGCTGGGCAATGGCGAGGCGGTTGTGCTGCGGCACAGTGTCACAGAAGCCGCCCTGACGCCAGCAGCAGCAGCAGAAATACCAGCAGAAGCAACGCCAACAGCAGCAACACCTGCAACAGCAGCAGCAACAACACCTGCAGAAGCAGCAACTCCTGCAGCAGCAGCAACTCCTGCAGCAGCAGCAACTCCTGCAGCAGCAGCAATTTCTGCAGCAGCAGCAACTCCTGCAGCAGCAGCAACTCCTGCAGCAGCAGCAACTCCTGCAGCAGCAGCAACTCCTGCAGCAACAGCAACTCCTGCAGCAGCAGCAACACCTGCAGCAGCAGCAACACAAGCAATTGACTCAACTCCAGCAACAACAACAACAACAAAGTCATCAGTCGAGCAACCAACGCCACCAGCTACCATCTCCAGCAAGCACTATGAGAGCCTCATCGAGGAGCTGCGCTGTCCCGGCTGCGCCAGTCCGATGAAGGCGCCCGTGCTGCTCTGCAAGAGCGGGCACAGCGTGTGCGAGCAGTGCACCCGCATTCGTCTGATGTGTCCGCTGTGCAAGGTATGTATATCCAACCAGCCAGCCGCACCTACATGGATATCATGCTACAGATACTGACAATGTGTGTGTGTGTGTGTGTGTTTGCATAGAGCGAGCTCCCATCTTATGGGGTTGACGTCAGCGTTAGGTAAGCGATATCAAAGCACTTCACAGCGCCCATCGCGGCATTGCCTGCTTATCGCTCATCTGCTTGTATGACGTTTCGCTGCCCATTGGCACAGTGAAACCCCATATTCAGGGCTCCAATTGTAATCAAATATATGGAAGCGATATCATAGAGACCAAAGTGATCGTGAATCATTTTGCGCAATTTACACTTGATTGATTGATATGTGATCAAAATGAAAGATCATTCGAAAAGCTCAAAGCTCTTGGAGATTACTCTATTGTGAACGAGTCGGGAGTGCCCGAATTAGAGATCACCCTGAACTTTGCGAAGAGCAACCATTCCAAAGAATCTTATTTAAAGTTTGGCAACCTTGCGTAGCGACTGCAGTATGGGTCTTACTATGGGAAATTTAGTATAAAATATATTTTCTTATAGATGAGTTAAGCCTAATATTATTTGAGAGCGTGTCCAGATGTGTGTCTTTGCCATATTCTACTGGATATACATACATATGTATCTACATATATACGAGCTTTTGTAATATATGTACATATATAATATAAGTATACTGTTAATACATATATAAAACAGGCAGATATAACTGACTAGTCAATATATGTATAATATGTGTAATATGGGTACTGCCACGCCTTCTGATTGTAAAATTTCTCCCATAAATATTATTCCCTGAATACGGTCGTACCTTGAATATCCATTTCCAATGGGTGCAAACTTCAGACTTGATGATAAATTATTTACAATTCACGTTTATAGCCAGCCAAGAGCTATATATAGATAAGAAAGCACTAAACCTACCATAAATTTCTCAAGCACTCAAGTGTAATGTATACACAGATGTTTCTAAATACGTTTCTTTACAAATAATTGTCTAGCCAAATGAGAGTAATCTACAGTAATATATGTTGTCAGACTTGAAGTACACATATTCAAGGTTTATTTTGGCTTCAGCTGGAGCAGGGCGTGACAGTACCGGTAGAACAATACATGTATAAATAGTGTGTCAATAACGTCTGCTTCGAGCGGTAGCTTTTCCTTTGAGAGCGAATGGAAAACATATAAATTTCAATATATAAATATTTATATAAAGTTAAAGTTACTTTATATTTGATATACACATATATTCTTTAATGCAGAAAGAAATATTATTTTTCTTCAACTGTTTTCATTGGCGTGTTATCACTCGAATTCGGTATCTTTGCTATATGATATGGAACCCACCATATCTGATAACAGACTACAAATGTATTTTAGTTTCGAGTTATCATTAAGCTCCGTTGATCTTAAGTGCATACATAAAATTGAAAGTCGTGATAACGCTCTGCGAATATCATCAAGAATTTGCATCTGTAACCCAAGTTTTTTAATAACTTCTATATTGGTGGACTGCACGAGTAATATCTGCCATGTTTAGATATTTCCATGTGTGCGCTCTTAGAGCACTTCGGCACCATTGTCCTGCCTCCTATTCAATCCGAGCTGGATTTCCTCTATTTCCTATTTTGTTCCATGTAAATCTTTCACTCTCTCTCTCTCTCTCTCACTCACTTTTGTACTCTTTCTAACTCAGTCACTCACTCTCTTATTCATTCTCCATGTCTTCTCTCTATCTCTCTCTCTCTCTCTCTCTCTCTCTCTCTCTTTCTCTCTCCTCTTTCTCAGTCACTCACTCTCTTACTCTTTCTCTCTCAGTCACTCACTCTCTTATTCATTCTTTATGTCTCCTCTCTCTCTGTCTCTCTCCTCTTTCTCAGTCACTCACTCTCTTACTCTTTCTCTCTCAGTCCCTCACTCTCTTATTCATTCTTTGTCTCCTCTCTCTCTCTCACTCAGTCACACATATCTCTCACTCTCTCTCTACATCTCTCACTCTCTTTAATGTTTATATGTAGGTACACATACATACATATATGCTCATGCATGTATGTTAGTTTGTACATATGTATGTACATATGTGTTAGTATGTATTAGCTCGTATTTATATACATGCATACATATGTATGTATATATGTATCCATGTATGTATGTATGTAAATATGCATGTATGTGTCTATGATTATTCGTCTACATACATACATACATACATTCATATATGAATGTACATATGTATACATTTATGTCCGTCCTTTAGTATAGCTACACCTTATGTACATACATACATATGTATGTATATATGTAAATCTCCATTCAGATGACTTTGCTGATATCGAAATATTTGAATTTGATTCATTTCGCAGGAGGGATTCACCACATTGCGCTCGCTGACAATCGAGGCGCTGTGCGCCAAGGCGCACTTCGGATGCAGTTTCGCGGCGGGCGGATGTGTGGTCCGGATGCCGGTGGCGCTGCTGCCGTGGCACGAGCAGCAGTGCATCTATAAGCCGATGAAGTGCTTCATGGGGCGCGTGTGGGGCGACTGCAAGTGGCACGGCAGGGAGGTGCAGTGGAAGCAGCACCTGGAGGAGCAGCACAAGTCGAAGCTGTTCTGTGCAGCGAGCGCGGATCTGGTGTGGAACATGGCCAAGCAGATTCGGCCACTGACGGGCTACTATGTGTTCCAGACATACGACGAGATG
Organism: Drosophila navojoa; assembly: GCF_054131105.1. Lineage (NCBI taxonomy): Eukaryota > Metazoa > Arthropoda > Insecta > Diptera > Drosophilidae > Drosophila > Drosophila navojoa. Next base: position 25,098,818 of record NC_142895.1, read on the forward strand.
TTCAACTTCTACGAGATCTACGACAAGGAGCGCATCCTGTTCACCATGACCTGCACCTCGAATCGGCGCGAGAGCAAGTACAACTATGCCTACGAGGTGACTCTGCTGCAGCCTAACAACGAGGCGCTCTCCCTGACCCAGAAGTTTCCCGTGCACAGCGAGTACGACAAGGACATTCTGCAGGAGGGCACCTGCGTCAGCATTGGCCTCAACGAGCTGTCGCGCTTCGTCGACGACGACAAGGTGAGAATGAATCCACTCGAATAAAATGCCACATAGGGGTGTCTAATGACCAGCTTTGTCACCCAACAGTTGCTCCATTATCGGGTGACTGTCATGGTGGTGAAGTCGCCGCGCCACTCCAAGCCCATGCGACAGAGTCTGCCCCAGCCGCTGAACTATCAGCCGCCGAAGATTGCCGGCGTCAATGGGAAGAGCGTGCCGCCCAGCATGATCATCACGCGCACCTACAAGGAGGCGATCGGCGAGGTGGCCAGTACGACAGGTGCGCCGGTAACACCGGATGGCGAGGCGTCCGAGAGCGGCGCCAGCCTGGAGCTGGAGCGCAAGTGGGGCACGCCGCTGTTGCACTTTAATCGCAAATATCTGAACACGTGCAGCGATGTGTCCAACGAGGCCGATGCCAAGGAGGATGTACTGCGTCCACTGCACGAGCCGAGCGCCAGCATCCAGGTGGTCAGCGACGACAAGCTCTCCATGTGCAGCAACAGCACCAGCTACACCAAAAAAGTCTCCAACTCGCTGCGCCGCAGCATTCGCTCACTGAAGTGCGACCTGATGGAGCTGCGCCCCTTCGCCAAGAAGAAGTCAGCGGCAACAACAAGAAAGGCAACAACAACGAAATAAGTGATGACTGCAGTCAATAAAGTTCTCGGAGCACTTGCCGGAAATATATTTATATATGACACCCAATGAAAATGTAAATAGTTTTTTTTTTATTATGATTATCATTCGACAACAAATGAGAGTCGATTGTTAAAGTTGTTGAAGATCTGATAGGTGAATTGGATATTGTTTGAATTAAACTCATGAATAAAAGACGAAATACTCCAGATGTGGAAAGGCTTCCAGTTAACATAAATCAAAACACACACACACACACACACACACACACACACATACACTGAAATATGTTCAATCTGAAGTCAATAAAGTTTCCGCTTGAACTAATTAAGTTTATTACTCTCTCGCTAGAAATGGACTATAAACTACTTGTTTTTGTTTTGAATATAAATATATATGCCTCAATTTGAGCATTATCATGTTTGTTATTCCCTTGCGAGTTTCTCGGGTGCAGACTTTTCCCGTTTACGTGTTTTTTCTTAGCGTACGCTTAACTAGCAAAATTAAACTAGGCATTCAATGTACAATCAGTTAGGCTGGCCATCGGGAGCAGGTGGCTGCCGTGCTACAGCAGGCCCTGCATCTCGTTCATGAACTGCAGGTAGGCGTCGTCCTTGGTAGGCGGCTTGTGGGCCTCGGGCGGGGCGTGAGCACCGCGATCACCGACCTCGTGGACGCCCGATTGCTGCTTGCCTCGGGCGGTTCGGCGCTGATCGTCGCGCTTCACCCGCAACGTGGACGGCACAAATCGTGTGACATCGGCGCTCAGATTCCTGCAAAGCACACAGAGCACACAATTAGAACTTGAGGAGGGCCCAGATTCACAAGTGGGAGAACATACCTGATTTGGGGCTTAGCCGTGATGATGGTGACACCTTTGCCAGGCTCTTTGTTTGGCGGCGCATTGGCGTTGCCATGCTTCCCATGATGGCCACTCATGCGCGGCGGCAAGCCGGGCGGCGGACCCGGCGGCATGCGTATGCCCATGCGCGGCATCGGGCCCAGAGCGTGCGGCGGCCGTGTGCCTGGCGGCGGCCCCGGTGGCATGCGCAACCCAAAGCCGGGCAGACCCGGCCCAGGTGGCCGCATAGGGGGCGGCCGGAACATGATGCCTGGCGGCGGCGCGATGTTGCGCATATGCGGCAACTGCGGCAGCTGTGGCAGCGCCGGCGCACTGGGCGGCAGTGGGATAGCAGGCAATGAAGGCGCCGTAGGCGGTGCTGGCACTGACGTCGCAGCGGCTGCTACTGGCTTAACTGTCTCTTTGGCGGGCTGCTTGGCATCGGCATCAGAGCCGACATTCTCATCCGCATCTTCGTCGTCATCGTCGTCGTCACTGCTTGAGCTGCTGCTGCTGCTGTGACTGCTGGCTAAACGCCGCCGGGATGGCGGAGATTTACTCTCTGAAGCGCTGTCCCGCTTGTCGTCTTTGTCGGCTGGTTCCCTTTCGTGCTCCTCGTCGCTATGCAGCTTGCGATGCTTCCTCTTGTGCACATGCTCCATTTCCTTCATGAAGTCGTCGATGTTCTGGTGGCTGGTGGCCGCTTCTTCTTCATCGCCCTCGTAGTCGGTGTTGCCTTCTGCATCCGAGTCGAGCTCCGGCATGGCAAACAGATCTGGCGGCGGCCCTGCCGGTACACCCAGCCATTCCTTTTCGTCGTCGTCTTTGGATTTGTCCGAATGCAAGTCGGAAGCTTCATTGTTCTTAGCCACACCCGGCGGTGCACCAGGGGCAAAAGGCGGTAGGGCTAACGTCATAGGGGGCGGTGGCATGCGAATACCACCTGAACCACCTGGAAAGATGATGTTATTATTGTTCCCTGTGCTCGCGCCGGTTCCACTGGCATTGGCTGCTGTCACTGGCGCCGGCAGTGGAATTTCATCGACTTGCACGCTTTGGGCATGCTTAACGCTTTCATAATATTGTTGCTTTTTCAGTCGTTTCTTCTCGTATTCTACCTCCTTGCGCTTCAGTTCCGCCCAGTGTTCTGGCTCATCGTTATGCTAGGTAGAGAGTTTCCTAGTATATGGTGATATACGTATAATTTAATTTTTTTTATAATGTACTTACATAGAGTCGCATAACGCGATCGAAGGTTTCCTTAAGCTTCTTGCGCTTATCACGCAGAACCTTTTCATTAAGAGGCGACGGCTGCAGCACGTTGTACTCTGCATGTGGACACAGAGCATATAGAATTCAGTAAGTAGCCTGCTTATTATTGGCAACGTAATCCCACTTACCCATCTCGTCTATCTTCTCCATCTCCTCAAGTATCTGTGATGGATCCTTGTTCTTAAGCACCGCAGCTCGAACCATTTGGCGCTGTCGCTTATTCTTCTTAAGCTCCTTTTTCCGCGCTTCCTTGCCTGTGTGGGCACGAGGGTTAGCATACATATGTATGTGTGTACTCTAGGTAGGTGGTACTTACGGGCTTGGTCTGTTGGATTCATATATTTGCCACTTTTAGTGGTATTTATGGAGCGTCGCCCCATCTTGATGTATTGTTAAATAATCTTATCAATAGAATTTTACCAGAGACCGTCTATTCTCCGGCGTTTTGACTAACAAATTTCTAGAGCTGGTAAACATTGATTAGCGAAGCAAAATTTTCGATAACAGCAAACTATAATCAGTACACAGAATAGTCACGAGCGAATCGCAACAGTCTGGCAGCACTATCGTCTCTTCTGTTAACTTATGCCGGCATATTCGACAAGAGACAACGGAAAATGAAATAAAAATGTCTGACAAGATACCGAATTACAATAATATTTTGGAGGCATTGCAAAGTTTGAGCCTCGATAGCGAAAGAAACCTTGCCGACACCAAAAATGGCTCGAACACGGTTAGTATTGGTCAAACAAACGCAATGTGTTGTGTGATGATACATAAACAAAACTATTCAAACTACAGCCATCAGTGCCAAACGACACTCACGACGATCTTCCGTGCAGAACGCCCCAAACAGCAGGTGAAATGGACAACAGTGACGACATGGATATGAGCTCGGACGTGATTGTTGTTGATTCCTCAAGTGCCTCGTCAGATGTGAGCATATTTTGGTCATCAGATACTAACGCATCATCAACTGAATCAGTATTAGAGGTAGATCAGTGGGAATATTCGGAGACAGAAACCATACCAGAAACAGAAAGTGACAGCAATATCAATGGCACTAGTAAGTTGTAACATGGCCTAATGTCAAAATCAAACTCAAAATCAAAATCAAACTCAAAATTAAAATTAATTGTTGCAGAAGATTCTTGCATTATGGATAATTTTGTAAGCAAGCCTATTAAACGCAAGCACGACGACTACCTCAACAAGAAGGAGAGTAAATGTAAGTAATCGTGATCTTAACTCATAAATTTGATAATATGGTTTATTTTTCCAGCTGGACCATTGAATGCACCTAATCTGGGCGCAGATGTGAATGCGTCGCCTGTGCTGAAACGCAGTATAACGACAACGCGCAGCGGACGAGCTGTCCGCGCAAGGATTGATAACAAGTTTGATTATTCTTCGGAGCCGCAGGAAGTGGATTCAGATGATTCCGATGATCCTGATTTTGGCGATAATGAGCTCGAGGATGACGACGACGATGACGATGAAGAATATGTTCAAGATAATCACAGTGAGCCAACGCGCAAACAGCGACGCATCTCCACGCGCAACAGCTTCTGCAGCAGCAATGCCAGCTCATTGCTTGAATCGGATGCGTTCATCTATTTGGATCTGAGTCGATCAGTTGCTATTGTTACGAGCGAGCCAACGACTGATGAGGCAGTCGAGTTCGATAGTGAGCTGAAGATACGTCTACAAAAGTTTTTGGGCCTTGTAGCCCGGCAGCGCCGCCTCTACAATCCCATGGCTAACTTTGAGTACGAGGACAACCATATGGATGAGGACGAATCTCCGTCGTACAATCGCTTATGGACATCCAATGCCAGCGTCCAACCCCAAAGTACGCCCACAGTGCCGGATAAACGCAATCCGGAGCCATCTCGTATAAGAGCCCTCGGCTCTAACTTAACCAATGAAATGAAGATACTTCTCATGGACGACATGGTGCAGCGCGTCAATGCCAACTATTTTGAGAGCAAAACGCCCGACCATATCAAGGAGCCCATCGACTTGAGCGGCTTACCCAGCGAGGAGCAGCGTGCGCTCACCTGTCAACACCACAAGAAGATTGCCAGTATGATTAAGCCCCAGGTGACCCAATATAACTTTGTGGATTCGCTGCGCTGTGAGTCAATAGTGAAGCTGATAAATATAATATAAATATAATGATACGATCTTTGCAGCGACTACGCCTTTGACTATGTGTCATCCGCTCGCTGTGAACTATCGAAAGCGGGACTTTGGTGCATGCAAGGAGCATCTGGCTAAGATCCTATTCCATATACTCAACCACCAAATCTTCCACTGTGGCCTGCGTCCCGAAATCGTGTGGAGGAGCTGCATGAATTCACTCAGCAGCATCGAGCATCGCATCGAATCTGGTGGGCAGCGCAGATCGCGCATTATCCTATGGCAGAATATCAAGCAGCCCGGAATGGTGGTGAAGGAGCTACTCCACGGGATGTGCCATGCAGCTGCCTTTCAGTACCACGGCGAGACAGGGCATGGCGACAACTGTCGCAAATGGTAAATGTCCAATTGGAGATCAGACAGTAAATAATGATAATCATTACAAATAATATTCATTACCTTCTTCAGGGCTTATCGCGCCAAATCGCTGATGCCTGAGCTGCCAGAAATAGTGGATTGCAATGCCAGCTACAAGTATACCTGTCTTTTATGCCGCGCCCGCTCCTTCGGGAGCATCAAGTTCGAAGATGAGGCGCCGCAGCTGCGTTGCTTCTACTGCCAGTTCGAGGTAAACGTAGAGTCCTGTACCGGCGACATCTATAACCTATCCTTCACTGATCACCTGGTAACGCCCTACAAGGAGTTCGTCCGCGCCAACTATGGCAAATGCCAGCAGAGCGGCCACAGCGCCAAAATGCGAGCACTCAATGTCCTCTATAGAGAGCATCAGCAGCAGCTATCTTCTAATTGAATGCAAAACAAAAAGCTTTAATATTTGTTTTCAACATATTTTTTTTTGCCTTTTTTTATTGATATAATTTTAAATAAATCCGTTTTCTTCAAGTGTTATTTGTACATCGTTTTCATTTTCATCTTAATTTTGAACAGATTCAGCAGATATTTCAAATTTATTTTACTTGATTGGAAAGCTTAAAGAGTTATGATATCACGAGTTAACTTGTGTTTTGACATTTGAATGAGTTAAGGTATCATGCCCCTGCTGCGCTTGAAGGCTGCGCCGGACTTGCGATTGTGATTGGCGCGCGAGGATTTATGTGCTTCCTTCTGACTGCGATTGCGTAAAGTTTCCTGTGTCTGGCCCTGGCCCTTTGGTGCGCCCACCAGTTCGACCTTGGCACGCGGTCCGTACTTGGCCATTTGGCGCTGCTGATAGCGTGCGCGTACCACCTCTGGGTTCTCACAGAAGTCGTCACGCTTAGTCGCATTCATATTATCATCGTCGCTAGCCTCAGCGTATTGGTTATCCTCGTCAGCGTCTGGGGCTTCGAAGGCAATGTTAGCAGCTGCCGCTGATGCCTGCTGTAGTTTTTCGCGCAACAAACTCAGCGGCGGTGCCTGGCCATCGTTCAATGCCTCATAGCTGTCGTCGTACTCGTCATCGTACTCGTCGTCGCCACGTTCGAGTGGTGTCTCCTCTACCATGGAATACTGCTCATAGCGCTGCTTCATTAGCCCAATGTCGCGCTTGTCGTCCAACAACTGCTCTGCGCTGCGCGGCCCGCCAGGTAGCCCCTTGCCCTTCTTAATGATGCACTGCGGGTTGTCCGTGGTGAGCACGTCGTACTTGTCACCATCGTGCACATTGTAGTGGCGTACACCAATTTGGCTTTGCAATTTGTCCTGCGGATCGTCTGGTATATACACCTCCTGTTTATCCACGTTCGCTAAGTCGGGCGGCAAATTCTCATCCAATATGGCCGCAATCGCCTGCTCGCTGTTCTCGTAACGAGTGAGTACGCGTCGAATGAAGCCCATTCCCAAGTCCGGAAGCACATCTAACACAGCGGATGCCTCCAAGTCCAAGTCGCGAACAGCTCCATTTTCAGCAACTGCAGGCGTTGTCACGCGGAGCGGCTCAACAGGTGAGTTGCATGCGTTAGCTTCATCATCAGAGTTATGACCATTGGCTAGCAATGCATCGGCGAGGGTGCTGGTGGGGCAGCTGTTAACCGCCTTCTGGTAGCCGCTTATCAAAAAGTCCAAATTGAAGTTTTTGCTGTGGATAATATATATATAAACGAGAATTCGCATCAAGTTTTGAACACAAAACCACTCACAGGTTGGGCCACTTCTTCATGAGTAACTTGATGTAGACCTCCACTGGATATTGACGCTGAAAGTCCACAACGAAGCTCTGCGCCGAGAGGCATTCCTGCAGCATCTCCACCAGCTGCTCGCCATGACCAGCTTGCACCTGTGCACTGGCTATGTAGTGCACGACGTTCAAGTATTGTTGACGCGCCTCGTTCAACCAGGGCAAGGACTTGGCTTCTGCTTTAATCTGATAGATATTTCTATTTAGCATTGGAATGGTCAGATCGTAGAAATTGGCAATGCTGTGGAGAAGTGGGAAACAGGTCAGTATAATATCTCATTTTTGTTCTTTCTGTCTGTTTTGTTTTGCTCTCTCCCTTTCTTTTATACCTTTGTACAATTTTGAGCTGCTCGCAGACCGAAAGCAGAGCAGGGTAAAACTTAATGAGCAAACGTAGCGTATGGGCACAATCTAAGGCAAATACCACAACATCGTCGTATGGTGTATCGGCATTAGGATCCAAAGGGGTGCCACCACCGGCACCTTCGCAGCCCTCGTTTTCCACCTGAATCTGCATGCTTAGAAATGCATCCTCATAGAAGGATAAACCTTCCTTCAAGTCGTTTTTGTAGTCTGGCTGAATGCTCACCACAGCATCAAATATATTTTGCAGCGTTTTCACATTCTGTTCACTGACATCGCCCAATGCAACAACCAAATCGCACAGCAACGGTACAGACATCAAAAAGTGATTATACAATAGGTTGCGGTGAAGCTGCGGTGTTATCCATTCTGTAGGCGATTCATTCGACGTAAGCAGACGCATAACCACGCGCACAGCCAGATTGAGCATATGCTCATAAAACGCCAAGGCATTAACGAGTTCATCATTTGACTCGGTGTCATTGCTTCTCGGTCGGTAGAAGGGATTGCAGCCCTGAAGAAATGCTAGAAGACAGGCCATGGGCGATTGATCATACACCATACAAGACCAGAATCTGTAGATGTAAATTTAATTTAGTATGGATGGAAAAATACTCGACTGGATAGTAAAAGTACGTTGTCACTATACAGCAAAAGGAAAATATGTAATGCAATTGAGGGGATCTATTGCAATAACTCATAATAATGATAAAATACTCCAAACAAAGCGATAAGGTACACACACACCTAAGGTATACTTACTCATGATGCTTTAATTGAAGAAGGAACTCGAAGTCTTTCGCAACGTTACTGGCAAGGTAACGCCACTCGTCTAATTCGGCTCCCGATCTGAACTCATCAAAGCTGCGTAGCATGCAGACATAACCATTAAATTTCTTATCGGGTACCAGCCAATGAGAGTCCTGTAGTAAATATTCGAGGATTTATAGCCGTTATAAGTTATGGATAGGCTTAATTTAAATGCTTACAAGTGCAGGCACTTCTCGTATGACGCCATCGTTACCAACAATTGTTATCATTAGTTCGTCTAATGGCAGATTATTTGGATTAAAGTTATTATTAATGTCGTCCATTTTCTAGGCTGTCATCACAGTAAAAGTTGAAATGGAAAGGAGACAAATTATAGACAGACAGGCCGAGTACTAATTTAATATACAAATCGATATACAAATATTCCAGATAATAACAATATCGATACATTACAGAAGTTGAAAGCCAAGTGTAGCCGTATTTAAATTGTAAGTGCTTCCAATACGAAAATGTATTGTCGATTTTAGGTATTTTTATATTTATATATATATTTTTAAGAAATGTATAAAAAAAACTTAAGGATTATAGAAAACTACCCACTATTATATTGAGAATTACCTGAGAATTATTATGATAGTCGTAATTATTTTTAAAGTATTGTGAATATAATCTATAATATATAAAATCTATTGACAATAAACTTGTTTATGAAATAATTATTTTTTTTTATTTATTTACTTGTTCTTTCTTGTATGTACATACATATATTTCATGTCATTAATGTTATTAAAACCGCCACAGCATAGTGATACCGCATTGTTTACCAGCACTGGATTTGTAATAATCTCTATCAGCGCCATTGCGATAGTTGCTTAGCGTGAACTTTTTCAATTTGACATTTGAACTGCTTTATGGCGTGTACTGCTTTTTCATTGCAGCAATTTGTATTTCATCGTTTATTTTGAACAGATTAAGTAGCTGTGTTGTAGTATTTTTAGTTTTTATTTTGATCAGTTTCAGTAGCTGTGTTGTGTTGTGTTGGCTTTAATTTTAATTTTAACCTTCAGATGAAGTAGGTGCCGCAGCATATATCAATATACTTTTGAGTAGTTGAATGGGTTAATGGGTTTCATGAGTTGTGAGTTATGTACTATAATATTTGAATGAATTAGGGTTTCATGCCTCAGCTGCGCTTAAGGTGCTGCATCGGACCTGCGATCGTGATTAGCGCGCAAGGATTCGTGTGCTTCCTTCAGGCTGCAATTGCGTGATGTTTCCTATGTCTGGCCCTGGCCCTTTGGTGCACCCTCCAGTTCCTCGTCCGAGTCTTAATTAATCGGGTTTTCATTCAAGCACCTTGTTTTTAACGACATTCTTTGTTTTTTGGTCAGATGCAAGAACAAATAATGCGGATGGTTTGCCAACACGTGAGCATGCAACTGACCATGAGAAAAACACGCATTTTCTAGATTGAGGCCACAAATAGTCAACGATAGGCCCTGTGATTTGTTGATCGTCATGGCGAAGGCAAGACGAATCGGAAATTGAACTCGTTTAAGCTCAAAGGGCATATCTGTTGGGATCATCGGAATCCTAGGAATATGAACTTCCTCATCTTTAAATTTTCCTTTGAGTATCGACGCGTGAATCGCATTGCTCATCAGTTTTCTTATCACCAAACGCGTTCCATTGCACAGTTTTGGTTGGCTTAAATTTCAAAGCCTGATAGCTACCGAGCCAACCTTCAGTTGTGAATTGTCCGGTGGTAAGCCAGGCACATCCAAGGAGCTCACAAATTCAGTTGGATGATTAGTGTCTTCGTCTTCGTTTGTTACTCAGTCGATAGATTTGAATAAATACAGAGCACCAACGATTTTATTTTGAATTATAAAATTAAGTCATCCACATCTTTATTTTTAGCCGCTAATATTGCCCGATTTAGTATTTTTGTGGAAAGCAATGATATTCGGAAATACTTTGTTGATAAGCTCATCTTTTAATGAGACGAAATCGCAAAAATTTTGAGGAAATGAAATCAAGCCACTCGATTCGTCAACAGAAATACGGCCATTACCGATACTCAGCAATTGCTTCGAGAAATCATCAGCAGATAGATCGTTCAACAATGCAACTCTCATATTTACAGACAGTTGAAGTTTGGTTACAGATCGCCACAGATTTGATGCTTTGAACCATTTCTTATTGCCGTTTCACGGGCTGCCTCTCTTTGAGGAGCACGAATTAAGGCCCTTCTCTGCTGGGTACTAACGCGGCGCCTTTCTCGGGCGATTTCTCGTTCTTCGTCAGATCATTGACTCGCGTTATTCCGTTGCCTAATTACATCATGGGTCCGCCGGGAAAGATTAGATCTTCTAGGACGCAGCATTTTTATTAATAGTAATATAAATACCTGAACTTTCGAGATATTTAGCTTCTGGATGCACGCGTATTATTTTTATACCCTGAACCCATTGAAAATGGGAAATCAGGGTATAATGGTTTTGTTGAAATGTATGTAACAGGCAGAAGGAGGCGTGGCAGACCCCACAAACTATATATATTCTTGATCAGGGCGACGAGCTGAGTCGATTTGGCCCTGTCCGTCTGTCTGTCTGTCCGTCCGTCCGTCCGTCCGTCCGCCTGTCCGTATGTATGAACGCGTCGATCTCAGAAGATATAAGAGCTAGAGACTTCAACTTTTTTTTTAAATGTCCATATATATCGCGCGCATATCGAGTTTATGACTAAAAAACGATAACTCATTCCGATATTTTTTTATCGATAAAAAACCTTATCGAATGTCAGTTAAAAAATTATATCTCCTACATCATTATAGCTAGAGTGTCCAAATTTTAAATATATATTAAGACGTATTTTATACAATTTCGGTTTTTGTTAAAATTTACCCCCCCGCCTCTATATCCACCCCCTCACCCTCATCTTTGTAGAAGTCGTATATCAAATACTAGAGACTTGAGCTTCGGTATACACATACGTTTATACATCATGATTACGTTCTGAAAGTTTAATTACGATCGTACGTCTAGAAATTAAATTATTCCAGAAATAAGTTCTCATAATATCGCCAACACTGCAGCGCAACCCAAGCGCAATCGCCTGTATATGCGTGTGCGTGTGTGTGTGTGCGTGTGTTTGTTTGTATGCGTGTGTGTGTGCTCAGTTGCTCGAAGGGTTCAGGGGATCTCGTAGTCGAGCAGTCTCGACTAGAGCTTTCTTACTTGTTATTAATAGTAATATAAATACCTGAACTTTCGAGATATTTAGCTTCTGGATGCACGCGTATTATTTTTATACCCTGAACCCATTGAAAATGGGAAATCAGGGTATAATGGTTTTGTTGAAATGTATGTAACAGGCAGAAGGAGGCGTGGCAGACCCCACAAAGTATATATATTCTTGATCAGGGCGACGAGCTGAGTCGATTTAGCCATGTCCGTCTGTCTGTCCGTCCGTCCGTCCGTCCGTCCGTCCGTCCGTCTGTCCGTATGTTTGAACGCGTCGATTTCAGAAGATACAAGAGCTAGAGACTTCAACTTTTTTTTAAAATGTCCGTATATATCACGCGGATATCGAGTTTATCACTAAAAAACGATAACTCATTCCGATACTTTTTATCGATAAAAAACCTTATCGAATATCACTTAAATAATTATATCTCCTACATCTTTCAAGCTAGAGTCTCCAAATTAAAAATGTATATTAAGACGCATGTCATACAATTTCGGTTTTTGTTAAAATTTACCCCCCACCCCCAAATCCACCCCCTCACCCTAATCTTTGCAAAAGTCGTATATCAAATACTAGAGACTTGTGCTTCGGTATACACATACATTTAAACAATATGAATACGTTCTGAAAGTTTCATTACGATCGTACGTCTAGAAATTAAATTATTCAACAAATAAGTTCTCCTAATATTGCCAACACTGCAGCGCAACCCAAGCGCAATCGCCTGTATATGTGAGTGTGTGTGTGCGTGTATTTGTTTGCATGAGTGCGTGTGTGGGTGCTAATTATTATTGAAATATCAGTTGCTTGTAGGGTTCAGGGGATCTCGTAGTCGAGCAGTCTCGACTAGAGCTTTCTTACTTGTTATACCCTGTACCCATTGAAAATGGGAAATCAGGGTATAATGGTTTTGTTAAAAGTATGTAACAGGCAGAAGGAGGCGTGGCGAACTCTACAAAGTATATATATTCTTGATCAGGGCGACAAGCTGAGTCGATTTGGCCCTGTCCGTCTGTCTGTCCGTCCGTCCGTCTGTATGTATGAACGCGTCGATCTCAGAAGATATAAGAGCTAGAGACTTGAAATTTTTTTCCTAGGTCCGTGTATATCACGCGCATATCAAGTTTATCACTAAAAATCGATAACTGCTTCCGATATTTTACTATCGATTAAAAACCTTATCGAAAGCTGGTTATTTAATTATATCTTCTACACCTTTAGAGCTAGAGCTTCTAAATTTTAAATGTATATTAAGATACATTTTAGACAATTTCGGGTTTTGTTCAAATTTACCCCCCACCCCTAAATTCGACCCCTCACCCTCACCTCACTTGTAAAAGGCGTATTTCAAGTACTAGAGACTTCTGCTTTGGAATGTACATACATCTGAATTACATTACATTATAATTAAGTTCTGAAAGTTTCATTAAGATTGGACGTCTAGGAATTCAATTATTCAACAAATAAATTCGTTTGATACTGCCCGCACTGCAGCGCAGCCCAAGCGCAGTCGCCGCTTACTGCGCAGTTAGCAGAGCGCGTTCTAATACGTGCATGTGTATGTATGTGCGCCTAAACGAAGTGTAGAGTGAGTAGAATATCAGATTGGAGGGTTCAGGGTATCTCCTAGTCGAGCAGTCTCGACTAGAGTTTTCTTACTTGTTTTTATGAATAGTCAGGTTCGCCTGAGGCTGTGCCGTAGACTGACTGAATACATTTGTTTATTTACCTCTATACTATTATAACATGAGAGCAGGACCGAAAACTGTCACTGTTATCAAGCCTATTGGGTATCAATGGAAATTTGAATCTTTAGGGAAAATCCAAGTTTTTCAAGTATTCGTGAAATTTTTTCAGTATTTTTAAGATCTACTATCCTACTTGTAGCGGATACAAATTCAACAAATCAAAAACTATGAAAATTGGTCCAGCAGATCTCGAGCTATAAGTGTAGAAACACTTTTCACAACTCTCATTTATATATATAGATTTTGGGGATCTGCTCAAGTACTCCAAAATAAAGCTTTAAGCTGATTACGGTATGCCGACAGAATGTCCACTAAGCCAAACCTACTTGCACCTGACTTAGTAACAAACACAATCAAGACAAGGCTGAAAATAATGCATCCTTTGGATCTCAGAAGTGACGTAAATTTCAAAATGAATCAAACGGTCAGTATTAAGAAAGACATTTTGCATGTTCATAGTCAAGGTACATATAAAACTGTGCAAAATGTATAGATGGAGCTGCATATGTTTGTGTGTGGTGCACTTACTCATGATGCTTTAATTGAAGAAGGAACTCGAAGTCTTTCGCAACCTTAATGGCATGGTAACGCCACGCGTCCAGTTCGGCTCCTGATCTGAACTCATCAAAGCTGCGTAGCATGCAGACATAACTATTAAATTTCATATCAGGTACCACCCAATGAGAGTCCTGTAGTAAATATTCGAGGATTTATAGCCGTTATTAGCTATGGATTAATTTAAATCCTTACTAGTGCGGGCACTTCGCGTATAACGCCATCCTTATCAGTAGTTGTTATCATTAGTTCGTCTAACGACGAGTTCGACACTCACGACGATCTTCCGTGCAGAACGCCCCAAACAGCAGGTGAAATGGACAACAGTGACGACATGGATATGAGCTCGGACGTGATTGTTGTTGATTCCTCAAGTGCCTCGTCAGATGTGAGCATATTTTGGTCATCAGATACTAACGCATCATCAACTGAATCAGTATTAGAGGTAGATCAGTGGGAATATTCGGAGACAGAAACCATACCAGAAACAGAAAGTGACAGCAATATCAATGGTCCTAGTAAGTTGTAACATGGCCTAATGTCAAATCAAATCAAACTCAAAATCAAACTCAAAACCAAAATCAAAATCAAACTCAAAATTAAAATAAATTGTTGCAGAATATTCTTGCATTATGGATAAATTTGTAAGCAAGCCTATTAAACGCAAGCACGACGACTACCTCGACAAGATCTTAACTTATAAATTTGATAATATGATGATAGATGATACCGATGATCCTGATATTGGCGATAATGAGCTCGAGGATGACGACGACGATTACGAAGAATATGTTCAAGATAATGACAGTGAGCCAGCGCGCAAACGGCGACGCATCTCCACGCGCGACAGCTGCTCATTGCCTGAATCAGATGCGTTCATCTATTTGGATCTGAGTCGACCAGTTGCTATTGTTACGAGCGAGCCAACGACTGATGAGGCAGTCGAGTCCGATAGTGAGCTGAAGATACGTCTACAAAAGTTTTTGGGCCTTGTTCCCCGGCGGCGCCGCCTCTACAATCCCATGGCTAACTTTGAGTACGAGGACAATCATATGGATGATCCGTCCTCCAATGCCAGCGTCCAACCCCAAAGTACGCCCACAGTGCCGGATAAACGCAATCCGGAGCCAGCTCGTATAAGAGCCCTCGGCTCTAACTTAACCAATGAAATGAAGATACTTCTCATGGAGGACACGGTGCAGCGCGTCAATGCCATCTATTTTGAGAGCAAAACGCCCGACCATATCAAGGAGCCCATCGACTTGAGCGGCTTACCCAGCGAGGAGCAGCGTGCGCTCACCTGTCAACACCACAAGAAGATTGCCAGTATGATTAAGCCCCAGGTGACCCAATATAACTTTGTGGATTCGCTGCGCTGTGAGTCAATAGTGAAGCTGATAAATATAATATAAATATAATGATACGATCTTTGCAGCGACTACGCCTTTGACTATGTGTCATCCGCTCGCTGTGAACTATCGAAAGCGGGACTTTGGTGCATGCAAGGAGCATCTGGCTAAGATCCTATTCCATATACTCAACCACCAAATCTTCCACTGTGGCCTGCGTCCCGAAATCGTGTGGAGGAGCTGCATGAATTCACTCAGCAGCATCGAGCATCGCATCGAATCTGGTGGGCAGCGCAGATCGCGCATTATCCTATGGCAGAATATCAAGCAGCCCGGAATGGTGGTGAAGGAGCTACTCCACGGGATGTGCCATGCAGCTGCCTTTCAGTACCACGGCGAGACAGGGCATGGCGACAACTGTCGCAAATGGTAAATGTCCAATTGGAGATCAGACAATAAATAATGATAATCATTACAAATAATATTCATTACCTTCTTCAGGGCTTATCGCGCCAAATCGCTGATGCCTGAGCTGCCAGAAATAGTGGATTGCAATGCCAGCTACAAGTACACCTGTCTTCTATGCCGCGCCCGCTCCTTCGGGCGCGTCAAGTTCGAAGATGAGGCGCCGCAGCTGCGTTGCTTCTACTGCCAGTTCGAGGTAATCGTAGAGTCCTGTATCGACGACATCTATAACCTATCCTTCACTGATCACCTGGTAACGCCCTACAAAGAGTTCGTCCGCGCCAACTATGGCACATACCAGCAGAGTGGCCACAGTGCCAAAATGCGAGCACTCAATGTCCTCTATAGAGAGCATCAGCAGCAGCTATCTTCTAATTGAATGCAAAACAAAAAGCTTTAATATTTGTTTTCAACATTTTTTTTTTGTTTTTTTGCCTTTTTTTATTGATATAATTTTAAATAAATCCGTTTTCTTCAAGTGTTATTTGTACCTCGTTTTCATTTTTATACCCTGAACCCATTGAAAATGGGAAATCAGGGTATAATGGTTTTGTTAAAAGTATGTAACAGGCAGAAGGAGGCGTGGCAGACCCCACAAAGTATATATATTCTTGATCAGGGCGACGAACTGAGTTGATTTGGCCCTGTTCGTCTGTCTGTCCGTATGAACGCCGAGATCTCAGAAGATATAAGAGCTAGAGAGAAATTTTGATTTTCCAAGGTACGTGCATATCGAGCTTATCACTAAAAATCGATAACAAATCCCGATATTTTACTATCGATTTAAAACCTTGTAGAAAGCTAGTTTTTTAATTATATCTTCTACACCTTTAGAGCTAGGGCTTTCAAATTTTAAATGTAGACTTATGTGTATTTTATATAATTTTGATTTTTGCTATAATTTACCCCCCACCCCTAAATTCACCCCCTCACCGTCACTTTTGTAAAAGACGTATTTCAAGTACTAGAGAATGCTTTAGAATGTACATACATCTGAATATTATAATTAAGTTCTGAAAGTTTCATTAAGATCGTACGTCTAGGAATTCGAATTATATTGCCCGCACTGCAGCGCAGCCCAAGCGCAGTCGCTGCTTACTGCGCAGTTAGCAGAGCGCGTTCTAATACGTGCATGTGTATGTACATATGTATGTGTGCCTTAACGAAGTGTTGAGTGAGTAGAATATCAGCACTAACCAGAGAACACTTACTTACTTACTTATACTTACTCATGATGTTTTAATTGAAGAAGGAACTCGAAGTCTTTCGCAGCGTTACTAGCAAGGTAACGCCACTCGTCTAATTCGGCTCCCGATCTGAACTCATCAAAGCTGCGTAGCATGCAGACATAACCATTAAATTTCTTATCGGGTACCAGCCAATGAGAGTCCTGTAGTAAATATTCGAGGATTTATAGCCGTTATTAGTTATGGATAGGCTTAATTTAAATGCTTACAAGTGCATTACTAATTTAATATACAAATCGATATACAAATATTCCAGATAATAACAATATCGATACATTACAGAAGTTGTAAGCCAAGTGTAGCCGTATTTAAATTGAAAGTGCTTCCAATACGAAAATGTATTGTCGATTTTAGGTATTTTTATATATAAATATATATATTTAAAAAATGTATAAAAAAAACTTAATGATTATAGAAAACTACCCACTATTATATTGTGAATTACCTGAGAATTATTATGATAGTCGTAATTATTTTTAAAGTATTGTGAATATAATCTATAATAAATAAAATCTATTGACAATAAACTTGTTTATGAAATAATTATTTTTTTTTATTTATTTACTTGTTCTTTCTTGTATGTACATACATATATTTCATGTCATTAATGTTATTAAAACCGCCACAGCATAGTGATACCGCATTGTTTACCAGCACTGGATTTGTAATAATCTCTATCGGCGCCATTGCGATAGTTGCTTAGCGTGAACTTTTTCAATTTGACATTTGAACTGCTTTATGGCGTGTACTGCTTTTTCATTGCAGCAATTTGTATTTCATCGTTTATTTTGAACAGATTAAGTAGCTGTGTTGTAGTATTTTTAGTTTTTATTTTGATCAGTTTCAGTAGCTGTGTTGTGTTGTGTTGGCTTTAATTTTAAGTTTAACCTTCATTTTGAACAGATGAAGTAGGTGCCGCAGCATATTTCAATATACTTTTGAGTAGTTGAATGGGTTAAGCTTCGTCCTGCGGATCGTCTGGTATATACACCTCCTGTTTATCCACGTTCGTTAAGTCGGGCGGCAAATTCTCATCCAATATGGCCGCAATCGCCTGCTCGCTGTTCTCGTAACGAGTGAGTACGCGTCGAATGAAGCCCATTCCCAAGTCCGGAAGCACATCTAACACAGCGGATGCCTCCAAGTCCAAGTCGCGAATAGCTCCATTTTCAGCAACTGCAGGCGTTGTCACGCGAAGCGGCTCAAGAGGTGAGTTGGATGCGTTGGCTTCATCATCAGAGTTATGACCATTGGCTAGCAATGCATCGGCGAGGGTGCTGGTGGGGCAGCTGTTAACCGCCTTCTGGTAGCCGCTTATCAAAAAGTCCAAATTGTAGTTTTTGCTGTGGGTAATATATATATAAACGAGAATTCGCATCAAGTTTTCAACACAAAACCACTCACAGGTTGGGCCACTTCTTCATGAGTAACTTGATGTAGACCTCCACTGGATATTGACGCTGAAAGTCCACAACGAAGCTCTGCGCCGAGAGGCATTCCTGCAGCATCTCCACCAGCTGCTCCCCATGACCAGCTTGCACCTGTGCACTGGCTATGTAGTGCACGACGTTCAAGTATTGTTGACGCGCCTCGTTTAACCAGGGCAAGGACTTGGCTTCTGCTTTAATCTGACAGATATTTCTATTAAGCATTGGAATGGTCAGATCGTAGAAATTGGCAATGCTGTGGAGAAGTGGGAAACAGGTTAGTATAATATCTAATTTTTGTTCTTTCTGTCTGTTTTGTTTTGCTCTCTCGCTTTCTTTTATACCTTTGTACAATTTTGAGCTGCTCGTAGATCGAAAGTAGAGCAGGGCAAAACTTAATGAGCAAACGTAGCGTATGGGCACAATCTAAGGCAAATTCCACAGCATCGTCGTATGGTGTATCGACTTTAGGACCCAGGGGGCTGCCACCACCGACATCTTTGCTTCCTTCGTTCTCCACCTGAATCTGCATGCTTAGAAATGCGTCCTTATAGAAAGACAAACCATCCTTAAAGCGCTTGAAGCTTTCCGGCTGAATGCGCATCACAGCATCAAATATATTTTGCAGCGTTTTTACATTCTGTTCACTGACATCGCCCAATGCAACAACCAAATCGCACAGCAACGGCACAGACATCAAAAAGTGATTATACAATAGGTTGCGGTGAAGCTGCGGTGTCATCCATTCTGTAGGCGATTCATTCGGCGTAAGCAGACGCATAACCACGCGCACGGCCAGATTGATCATAAACTCATAAAACACCAAGGCATTGACGAGTTCATCATTTGACTCGGTGTCATTGCTTCTCGGTCGGTAGAAGGGATTGCAGCCCTGAAGAAATGCTAGAAGACAGGCCATGGGCGATATCTTATACTTCATATATGCCCAAAATCTGTAGATGTAAATTTAATTTAGTATTGGTGATAAGAAGCTATAGTACGTTGTTACTATACAGCAAAGGAAAATATATAATTCAATTGTGGGGATCTGCTCAAGTACTCCAAAATAAAGCTTTAAGCTGATTACAGTATGCCGACAGAATGTCCACTAAGCCAAACCTACTTGCACCTGACTTAGTAACAAACACAATCAAGACAAGGCTGAAAATAATGCATCCTTTGGATCTCAGAAGTGACGTAAATTTCAAAATGAATCAAACGGTCAGTATTAAGAAAGACATTTTGCATGTTCATAGTCAAGGTACATATAAAACTGTGCAAAATGTATAGATGGAGCTGCATATGTTTGTGTGTGGTGCACTTACTCATGATGCTTTAATTGAAGAAGGAACTCGAAGTCTTTCGCAACCTTAATGGCATGGTAACGCCACGCGTCCAGTTCGGCTCCTGATCTGAACTCATCAAAGCTGCGTAGCATGCAGACATAACTATTAAATTTCATATCAGGTACCACCCAATGAGAGTCCTGTAGTAAATATTCGAGGATTTATAGCCGTTATTAGCTATGGATTAATTTAAATCCTTACTAGTGCTGGCACTTCGCGTATAACGCCATCCTTATCAGTAATTGTTATCATTAGTTCGTCTAATGGCAGCTTTTTTAAATTAAAACTTTTATTAATGTCGTCCATTTTTAGACTGTCACCACAGCAAAAGTTGAAACGGAAAGGAGACAAATTATGGACAGACAGGTCGAGCTAAAATTTGACAAGAGCTGTTGAAATAACTATCGATATACAAATATTCGATTTTATAAAAACATCGATACATTACAGAAGTTTTAAGCCAAGTGTAGCCGTATTTCAATGAAAGCGTTACAATACGAAAAGAGGTGTAGCCCATCGGTTATCGGAGAAGAGAAGCGTGGGGAGGGGGTAAAAAAGAAATGTAAAAACAAATGTATATAGAATATGAGGATAGCGAGATATAGAATATAGATAGGTTAGGATATATAAATATATATATTATATATAGATATATTAATAGATATATATAATCTATTATAATATATATTTATATTATATATATCTATCTATATTAGTCTATAGTATCTAAATAATTTTTTAGCAAGAAATTTATATTCTATATCATTTCACTTTCATAATACATTTAAAATTAATTTGACTGTTCTCATATATATTATCTCTATGTCTATATATTATTATTTATTTATTTAATAGTCAACATTATTAGTATTTTGAAAATTTAAATATAGAATATAAAATGTATTGTTAAAAATTATAATATATATTATTATTATTATTTTGTTTTTTTCTGTATCCATGTATGTCATTAATGTCAAATATTAATACCGTCACAGCATACTGATACCGTACAAGAAAAATATGTTTGCCAACACTGGATTTCTATCGGCGCCATTTCGATAACTGCTTAGCTTGCACTTTTTCAATTTGGCATTTGACTTGCTTGTCGCGTGTACTGGTTATTCTTTACGGCTATGAATACGGACTCCAATTCTGGGTAAATATATATTAAAAGTGACAAAAGAGTTTAACCTAAGCAGATCATACTGAAATTTATGTTGTTACTTGTTATTCAGCTTGATAAAGCCAATAATTGGTAGCGTAGGCGTGGGCGTGGGCGTGGTGGCAATCTTATATAGAGCTTTTAAATCGACTGTCAAGCTTGATCAATATAAGGCACAGCTACCATTCGACAACGCTACATTATCAGCACTAATTAATGAGAACGGAAATCTAAGTGAAAATGAGCACGTCTTAAATAATATATGTGAGGATGGAGAATATACTTGTGTGATGCCACCATCTGAAAATGCGGGTCTTGATTTCTTGGCCACAAGCCTCAGAACTATAGATTTTAATACTGCACGCATTGTGGTTGTCTGTGATGTAGAAAATCAGGCAACAAAGGTATTGAAAGAATTGGGCAAACGCAGCATTGGTTGCCTCTTGGTAAATATGGCTTCCAAGGCGATTGACTCAGGTATTCTGTTATGGAACGACGGTGTAAGTAGTCGAATGGTTTAAATTATACGCATATGTCACAAAACATCAATGTGCTTCTTTTTCTGATAGCTCATCAACGCCGTCATGGTTGTAAGCGATGGAATGTTGAAGCATTTGTCAAAGACCGGCAATATAAAAGTTAACTTCCTGGTGCACTACACCCAGAAATTGCCGCATATCTTACAACAACGGTCGCAACTGCTGATTCCCCAGGCTGTTGAAGGGACAAAGGTGCTGGTGATCAAACCCAAATCCGACAATCAGGTACAGCATAAAACTGGTGAGCGAAAAATTGAGACCCCAGACGCCCGAAAACAAACAATTCCGACTGAAAGAGCCGCACAGAAAATACAAACTTCATCGGACTTCTTTTCATATATATCACGCTTCACCTGCAATCTGAAGACTGTGCTATATCCAGAATTTTCAAAGATTAGGATAAAAGAGGTCAATGCGCCGCATGTTTCAGATGAAGCAAGAACAGCAGATACGCTGTCCAAGTTAGGTGAAACACAGTCTACAGCTCCTGATCCTACAATTCCACAGAGTAAGATCGAAAAGGTCAATATGTTGTCTGGTTTAGATGGTTTAGATGGCTTAGATTGTACAGGTTCTAGAGGACCTTACACTTACCTCCATTATGAAACATTTACTTGGAGTCGCACTGCACAGTCTCCCTGTTATAGTGCGAATGATGTGCCTCATTATGATTCATATTTGAAGGAACGCCTGCGTCGCCTGAAAATTGGACAGACGCGGGCAAAGCGCGTACAGCGATATGTTTGGCCACATGCAGCTTCTGGTGGCTCCATGTGCGTAGTTGGGAATGAAAATACTGGCAAAACCTGGAGTTACTTGCCCACGGTGTGTCAGCACATTCTAGTGAAGTTACCGCCACGTCTACTGAATGATTTCGATTGCGGCCCCAACTGCATAATACTTTGCAAAGATGAGAAACAAGGGGATGATATCGCAAAGTTGTGTACGGACATGACAGGCACGGAGAGCGTGCGTTTGAAGCATGTTGTTAAAGCACTCACTCGCAACTCTATTGACGAGGCTGCCATTTCTATGAGAAAACCCTGCGGTGCTTTGATAACCACTGTTGAGCATCTACAGCAGTTGTATCTGCTCCACAGCGAAAAAAATCGCATCTTTAACCTGGATTCCTTAAAGTGCGTTACCTTCGATGGCATCGATAGCATCTGGCGTGGGGGCAGAATATATTGTCAGAAGATAATAAAATGGCTCTTGGACGCGCTGTCTTTTAAGAAGGGCAACAGCCAGTTGTTCATCGTTGGACGTTTGTGGATTGATATGTTTATGAAGCCACTGATAAAGGAATTGCCCGATCTTCTGCTCGTGTTCGAGGACGAACTGGAGGCGGCTTTGTTTGCCGGAATTGACTTTGAGTTTATCGTATCAAATAACTATAGGAATGATATAGTGCAAATTCTCGCCGAAAAGAAAATGATTAAGAGGCGCGTAGTGCTGGTGTGCAGTGGATATACAGACATAAATGAACTGAGCGAGTACCTCAGCTCCAAGAACATCGACAACACGGCTATTGAGCAATTCGATGAGCAAGCAGATGAGCTCTATAATAACTGGTGCACGAATCGTATGTGCCCGGTGCTCGTTGTCGCTGAGAATTCGATTGCTAAATGTCATGGCGGGTATATCGACTTTTTGGTTCACTACGGTTACAGTAGCTGGCCACTCTATAAGGGTCAGTACAGGCTATTCTATAACAACTATCGATGTGGAGTTGGCACATTCCCCGGCACATCGGTTGTAGTCATGCATCCTAATGAGCTTGAACGGGCTTGGCTAACTTGTGATTTTTTGCTCAAGCACAATCGCTATCCTCCCGAAAATATTCTGACAATGTTAACTGAATGCCAAATCGATGTCAAGGGCTTTCAGCCGCGTTCGGACAGGCCGCTCTGTCACATGTTCAAGTCCTATGGAAATTGCATACGGCGCTCGTGCCAATATCGGCATTTTTTGTTTGACTATGAAACGCAGCCGCGCAGCGATCCTATTTCCAAGGGCACAATCAAATTCTACGTGTTGTCAGTAAGTGAACAATTGGGTAATTTTCAACATATGTATATACTTATAATTCATTTATTTGTTACCCAACCAACAGAGCGTGAATCCGGCCAAGACCGCTGTGAGGCTAGTTGAAAAAGGATTCCTCAAATACTACCAGAACATTCCCGTTTCAGAATTTGGCGATAGGCTTCACTTGCACTATGAAAGCCTCATAAACCTTCCCCAGTGCACAAATCCCCAGATTGCCGATGTATGCGTGATGAAGATTAACGAACTCTACCAACGCGTGGCCATAACTCAATTGGTATCTGCAGATCGCATCGAGGTCAAGCAGCTGGATTCTGGCGTTGAATATTTGATGGTTACTAAAGATGAGCTGCTGATCTGCAATGAAGAGTTTAAAGACGTGCCCTTTGAAGCGTACGACCTACGCATCACTGGTCTAACGCCCTTCAACATGGAGCGCCTTTGGCCAGCTGACGCCATTAAGTTGGTGCGCCATAAATTCTTTAATATTCCGGCCCATCAGCATCGCATTTATACAGCCGATGTTCAGTTTGATTTTCATGATATAGTTTTCGTAGAAAACATCTACAACTCGAACGGCGAGGACCTGAAGAGTTTTATAGCTGCGGACATCCCGATGTACATGGACAACGGCGTGCATAGGCGTTTAATGAAAATGATTTCTTTGGCCAAACCCTCCGAAAAGGGGAATTAACAGCTAAGCTTAAGGCCCCTTTTTTCTAATACCATTAATACTCATTCTTATTAATATTCACACACATATTCTTATTAATATTCATCCAAAAATATTGAATTTATCGTATTACAGATTGTATTACATTTTTTTTTTTTCATTTTTTTTTTTTCAAAGAAAACCAAAACCTAAACTACATACATATATATTCATATTGTATTTTTAATGTTTGTACTAAAAAAAAGTGAATTTAAATAAAGAAAGAATGAAGTTTAAAAAAAAAATAAATAAAAATCCTAACTTGAAGCTGTCTTTTTTAAGCATACATATGTATGTAGGTACATATTTAGCTTAAAATTATAAAATTAAAATTTGTCCACCATAGGCAGCCATGTTTGCAACACATATGTACATATGTATGGATACATAGTTGCATATGTGTATATATATGTGAAGGTTAGATTTGAAAAAATGTGTACATATAAAATATCCGTTAGAAAGTCCCAAATAACTACCCCATAATTTCCCACAGTAACTATTTGTAATATCGATATTGTGTATCGATTAAGAGGCTGACCATTCTACTTAAATTCATGCATGCAAATATGTACGCAAAAGAACCGTTGTAATTTGATATCTGTGTATTAGTTTAGTGTTCATGGAAAAGTTAAGTTGATTATAATTGTGATCGCATGTTTCATTTAATTATCTCATTAATAAAATGCGTTTTTCCGATGAGGTTGGACATTACACATTATTTGCCAATGTTATTTGGTTTATGTTTTAAATCTACATACATATATCATTTTAGGTTAAGTGCCATATTTGCAAGCGAATCTTTTGCTGCGGCAAGTGCCGCCAAAAGCATCAATTCGAAGCTCACGCCATTGCCGTAACCCAGCCCATAGAGCAGCATTCTAAGATGGTTGGCCTTGGCAATGACATTGAGGCAAAGACCTCAACCATCTATGTCTTCTGTCCGATATGTGAACAAAAGCCGCTTATGCTGCGCAAAGAAATGTATGCCGAGCTGCTGGCCCACATCGAGAGTGTGCACCTGCCGCTGCGCTGTCGCAAGTGCTTGCGCCATTACACGAAGATCGATGACTTGAAAGAGTTTAGCAAATGTGTTGACTTGGGTCAGAATTGCAGCGCAGCCAGCACGGCGCAGAATGCGACCTACGACACGGAGGCCTCGAAGGTAACGGTGAAAAAGGCAACTGTGGCAGCCAATACTATATCAACACAGACTTCGCCCCACGTAGCTAAAGAGATGGACGAAACGCATCAGCATTTGAATTTAACGCCCATATCACTATTTAATCTACGCTGGAAGGCCAAAGGTCGCCTGACTCATGAGGAATTCATAAGCGACAGCGTTTCATCCATACGCAATCTGTCGTCAGAAAGTGTAAACTTGTCCGGACAACGTCGCAGCATCGGACAAGTGTGTGCGCAGCCAGACAGCGTGCACAATGATAAGAGCAAGGGCAAAGTCATACGCTCCACATCAACGCCACTGCAGGTCTACACAATGTTCGCCAAGCCCAAAGAGCCGTTAACATTTAACGCATCCAGTGTTGGGAGCGGCCAGGTGTCGAGCATTTATCACAGCGGCTATGCTCTGGATGAGCCAAATGCGGCGCCAGACAGTAGCCATGTAGTGCCGCCGCAACATCAGCGCACCTGGAAGGTCGGTGGTCGTGGCAAGATGAGTGCCGTGACGCCCTTGCGCCAAGTTATGTCCAAGAGCATACAGAAGGCCTTCGTGGAGCATGGCGCTGTGGGCATGCTCCCTGGCCAAACCGAGCAACAACGCATGCGGCTCGATTTGAACGAGGTCAACAGGTCACCAAATGCCGCCATGCCACTGGACTTGCGTCTATCCCCAGTAGTTCGACGCACGCAGAGCGACGACTCCAGCGGCAATGGGAATAGCGATAGCAACAGCAATACCAACAGCAACAGCAATAGCAACAGCAATAGCAGCAGTAGCGGCAGCGACAAAAACCATGGCCAGGACTCAAAGAGTCCAGAATCCTATCAGATACTGCTCTCCGCTCAGAAGCTAACAAGGGAGTCGATTATCATAACCCGCACACAGCATGCCGGGAACAGTGTTTCACTGATTGCCGCCGCTGCCGGCACCAGCACCACGAGCACAGTTTACAATTCCTGTGAGAGTGTGGAGATAATCACTTCGTCCACATCAACTGCCGAGCTGAGCACCAACTTACGGCCAGCCAAGGTCGACTGCCCCGTGGTGGTGCCGCCGATAACACCCATAACAAGCGTGCCCGGCGCCATCATCAACAAGAAGCTTATCAAGTTTGAGACGCCCCTGAAACCAAATATGCAAGCAACTCAAATGGCTAACTCGACGCCCGATGAAAAGGAAATCTTTTATACCCCCAATCCAAGCGACAGCCCGTTGGCTGCCATTGCTGGCAGCCCGACTGCTGGGCCCAGCACGAGTGAGCGACGTAGGCAGCAGATTGTGCCGCGACAGCTAAGCGGTCAATTTATGGCAGAGACAAAACGGGTTGAAATGTCACGACCACAAGGACCACGAGCTCGTCCGCCACTCCGTGTGTGCCATCATCAAAAGTCCTTCAGCTGCGTCCAGGATATCGGCAGTGACGACGAGGACGAGATTTTCTTGCCAAACAGCGCATCAACACAAAACGACAAGAAGCGGCAAGGACGTCTCTGGTCCCTGGTCTCATCTGTTATGCGGCTGCCACAGACCCTGCGACCGGATCCCAACAGCAACGCTGGCGATAAGGAAAACATCCCGTCTACTTCCAACGCGAATTCTAATTGTGGTTCCCTGATTAGACGCTGTGCCTCCATTGCTGGCTCATTGGTGCGCACAATTCAGTCCCATGACGACGCCGACATGCAGAGCTTAAAACGCAAACGAACCCAAACCCTGGACAACGCGAGTTGCACTCAAATGTCGCCGTCCAATTCCTCTAAACGATTGCGTATACAGCCAAGGAAGCCAATCGAACGCATGCGCAATAATTAGTCAATAAGTTACTTCATTTTAAATGTTTTGTCCTATGTTGATCTTGTCGCCTTTTTATAGCGTTTATTTTGTACGATGATGCGGAATGAGTTCCTAAAAATGTAAGCAAACAGTGCAAATAATTTAAGTCACTTTAAAATTATGCCACTTCTAATATCGCAATTGGTGTATCTTATAAGAAAAGTCGTTTAACAAATAAATTGCAATAGTGAAGCTGTTGATGTTTTATTACCGATGTTTTCGCTGATACCGAGCGAGCGCTGTTGAGCGAGGCATCGATGTTTTGCGAAATATCTGCGAATGTAGTTGAAAGCAACCATTTTAGTTTTTGGGAAGGTATGAAAAAAAAAAAAAATTTACTGTTGATGGCATTTTCTGAAAATGTGTTTTCGGCGGCTACTAAAATATTAGGCCAGAAAGGTATGCTGAGCGACTAAGCCTCTTTTTTTGCAGACCATTGACAAAAATTCTTTTTTAAATAATAATTCTGTTTAATTTTAATGAAATATATAAGATTGCTATGAAAGCATGCAATATTTCTCCCGCGTTAAATAAATGATGAAATTAAAAAGTCAAAGACAAATATTCGTTTCATAATCGAACGCGAAAGTTTTAAAATATCGGTCATAGAATTTTCAATCCGATGTATCAATCCAACATAGAGGCTTAATTTTGAAAACATTAATGGACATTCACTTCGATGTTTTCATTCAAATTGCCATCACTAGAGCGGCTGCTAATCGCTGTTCGACACCACTGACCAGAGAACACATAGACTAGACATGTAGAACAAATTTTTCTACACCTCGACACTGTTAAGTTGAGGGACCACTGTTATTCGTATTTGCTCGGCTCAGTCGCTGGAGGTTCAAGCAGTGAAAATGCTGCACGTCAAAAACAGTGCGCTATGAGCGCTCAACCGAAATGGTCCCAATTCCGTATGAAGCACAGCTATGTGCCATTTGTCCTACTCTCTCTCTCTCTCAGTCCCTCTCTCTCGCTCTCTATGGTCGCTGAAATCATCACTCTCAGCCGCGAACAAAAATTTCAATTTTTGTTCGCGACGATCCCAGCTCTTTCCGTTTGTGTGAAGGGTATACCAAAATTTGTAAAGCGTTTGCCACGTTCATACAAAATGCTAGCTTTTTCATGATAATTTCTAAAAAGGGTATGAAAGCGTTGATGCTCATAATGAAAATATTTCCGCGATGAGCATGCACACACACACTCTCCCTTGCTACATGTACTATGAGAATTGGTATGCTTGTGTGCGAAGCTCTTGCTGCCTGTAGCAATTTTAAGTCCCCGCATTTGCATTTGGTTGATCTTGTGAAATGCTCACATACATACATACATATGTATATATGTACATTTGATTGTGTGTCGCATGCGATGCGATGGTCACAATTATGGAATAGCACTTGTAGAAGCATTTGTTTGCCTATTTGCCATTACATGTGCGTGTGTGTATGTGCATGTGTGTATGCATGGGACGTGAACTTTAGCGTGCTTGTGTGTATGCATGGGACGTGAACTTTGGCTGCCTACCTCAACTAAGAATTGTCTGAATGATTTTGGGTTCGAAATGAAGAGGCGCGCTTATACATACATATGTATGTATGTATGTATTTATGTAAGTAGCTGATTAACTAAAGTGACAAGTGCATATGCCAATTCTTTTTAGAATTTTTTTTTATTGTCATGCACCTGTATATGTATGTAAATATATGAACAGGTACAAGGGATCGAAAATCGCATCCCATTTCGTATACTGAGCTTAATAAGGTACTAAACTTTTTTTTTAATTCCTTCTGATAGCCAACCCACGATCATTAAAATTAAATCCAGGTGCTTAAATATAAGCGCGAGTTACCCGCCAGTAACTATACTACACACATACACATACAGTATGAGTTATTCGCCGGTCACAGTGCCACAAAGAATTGGCATATGCACTTGTCACTTTAGTTAATCAGCTACTTACATAAATACATACATACATACATATGTATGTATAAGCGCGCCTCTTCATTTCGAACCCAAAATCATTCAGACAATTCTTAGTTGAGGTAGGCAGCCAAAGTTCACGTCCCATGCATACACACAAGCACGCTAAAGTTCACGTCCCATGCATACACACATGCACATACACACACGCACATGTAATGGCAAATAGGCAAACAAATGCTTCTACAAGTGCTATTCCATAATTGTGACCATCGCATCGCATGCGACACACAATCAAATGTACATATATACATATGTATGTATGTATGTGAGCATTTCACAAGATCAACCAAATGCAAATGCGGGGACTTAAAATTGCTACAGGCAGCAAGAGCTTCGCACACAAGCATACCAATTCTCATAGTACATGTAGCAAGGGAGAGTGTGTGTGTGCATGCTCATCGCGGAAATATTTTCATTATGAGCATCAACGCTTTCATACCCTTTTTAGAAATTATCATGAAAAAGCTAGCATTTTGTATGAACGTGGCAAACGCTTTACAAATTTTGGTATACCCTTCACACAAACGGAAAGAGCTGGGATCGTCGCGAACAAAAATTGAAATTTTTGTTCGCGGCTGAGAGTGATGATTTCAGCGACCATAGAGAGCGAGAGAGAGGGACTGAGAGAGAGAGAGAGTAGGACAAATGGCACATAGCTGTGCTTCATACGGAATTGGGACCATTTCGGTTGAGCGCTCATAGCGCACTGTTTTTGACGTGCAGCATTTTCACTGCTTGAACCTCCAGCGACTGAGCCGAGCAAATACGAATAACAGTGGTCCCTCAACTTAACAGTGTCGAGGTGTAGAAAAATTTGTTCTACATGTCTAGTCTATGTGTTCTCTGGTCAGTGTCGACACTAAAAATCCAGCAACTGATATCGAAAACTTTCATATCCAATTAAATACTAGAAAATATTTTACTGTCGTTTCGATTTTACAGTAGTGTCAGTATTTTTTATTATTCCCAAACAGTCACACTAAACAGAAAACGTCTGTGTATAATAGTGTGCGTGCGTGCGTTCATATTTTCTTCGCAGTGGTTTTCATCATTATCAATCTGCAAATATAAATTAAAGACTAAAAAACTAATATCCAAACACTTCTGATGTCGTTATCAAGTCTTCTGCCCACGCCGACTAACGCGGTATGGGATCGCGAGGACGAGCGTCGTTTGACAGCCAAAGGTGCTCCAATGATAGGTGCTCTGGTGTCCGCCAAAATAGCAGCGCCACCTTACGGTCAGCGCAAGGACTGGATACCACGCACAGAGGCTGACTTTGGAGATGGCGGTGCATTTCCCGAAATACACGTAGCGCAATATCCACTGGGTAAGTTTGCAACGATAAATAACAATAAAAGTTGTATGAACATCTTATGTCGTTCAGGTCTTGGGGCGCCTGCCAATGTGGGCAAGAAACCAGATGCTCTTGCCGTGCGTCTTGATGACAAAGGTAAAGTCAAATATGATGCCATTGCCCGCCAGGGTCACGGAAAAGACAAAGTCGTATACTCGACGATATCTCAGCTGCTGCCAGCTGAGGTTTTAGCCGAGGACGCTGAAGAGTTGCAGCGTCCCGACGAGGAAACCGTTGCCGAAACAACCGAGGAAACACGACTAGCTCTAGAGAAACTAACCAACCAGAAGATTACCTCAGCGCTTCCTGTGCGCCATGCCCAAAAGGCAGCACCTGCGCAATACATACGTTATACGCCATCGCAGCAAGGCGATGCTTTCAATTCTGGCGCCAAACAGCGCGTTATTCGTATGGTGGAGGCGCAACAAGATCCCATGGAGCCGCCCAAGTTTCGCATTAATAAGAAGATACCACGCGGACCCCCATCACCGCCAGCACCCGTACTGCACTCGCCCTCGCGCAAGGTGACCGTCAAGGAGCAGAAAGAATGGAAAATCCCTCCCTGTATATCGAATTGGAAGAACGCCAAAGGTTTGACTTGCCACCCATTTAATGTACATTCGATTAGTTGATACGTTTCGTTTTTTCACTAGGTTATACCATACCATTGGATAAGCGCTTGGCCGCTGATGGCCGTGGCCTGCAGCAGGTGCACATTAACGAAAAGTTCGCCAAGATGGCGGAAGCTCTTTACATAGCCGACAGAAAGGCGCGTGAGGCTGTCGAAGCTCGCGCTCAGTTGGAAAAGAAGCTGGCGCAGAAAGAGAAAGAGAAGAAGGAGGACATGCTGCGTATGATGGCGCAACGTGCACGTGAGGAGCGTGCTGGCTTGCGCAATCCCGAACCAGATGCACCGGGTGGTAGTGCCGATGCGCGTGAACGTAACGATTTGCGTGCAGAACGACAAAGGGAACGACAACGTGACCGTAATTTGCAACGAGCTGCGCCAGAGAAACGCACAAAGTTGCAGCGCGAACGGGAGCGTGACATATCGGAGCAGATTGCTTTGGGCCTGCCAGCAAAGAGTGCCGGCAATGGTGAAACACTGTTTGACCAGCGCCTCTTTAATACCACAAAGGGCATGGACTCGGGCTACGGTGACGACGAGGCCTACAATGTCTATGACAAGCCATGGCGCGATTCTAACACAATGGGCGCTCACATCTATCGGCCTAGCAAGCAGGCAGACAGCGACAACTATGGCGGAGACTTGGATACAATTGTCAATACGAAGCGCTTTGTTCCCGACAAACAGTTCTCTGGAGCTGGTTCGCGTGATACTGCTGGCGCTCAGCGTAACGGCCCAGTTGAGTTTGAGAAGGAGGAGGATCCCTTCGGTCTCGACAAGTTCTTGAACATGGCCAAAAAGGCACCCAAGCGTGCGGACGAAAAGAACGATCGTGGCAGCCACTCAGATCGCAAACGTAGCCGACGTGATTAAGACTAGACTTGACTTGATAAAAATGTTAATTACCCTTTTGATTAATCCTGAATGTATGGCCTAAATGCAGACATACATTCACATAATATATATATATATATATATATATATATACATATTTTTACAGTCATTATAAACGAGATAATCCTAAGAATTGGCAAGCATTGTATCAATTATCCAGGGCACATAGAACTCAACTCTTGTGAAGATTTGGGGTAGTCGTCTAGGTGAGCAGTATTTCTGGCCGAGTGAAATGATACCGATGGCATAGTACGTGGGAGTGGTAAAGCTTGTATTTCGCAGCATTAACGCACCACCGGAATCGCCTCTGCAGCTACCTTGCGGTGTTTGACCACCGGTGCACATTTGGCCAGGGTAGATCGGATGATGAACTCGTTGGCATTCGGAGATGGAGATAACTTCTAAAATAGCCTTCATCTTGATTGAACTGCCTTCGAAGTTGGCTTTGTTAGTTTTTCCCCAACCAACGATGTCCATGGCCATACCAGAATAGGAATCCTCATACTTCTCTTTTGCTGGCGGCAGGCATATGGGTATCACAAAGTCTGTGTAGTTTACGGGATGGCTAAGGCGCAGTAATGCAATGTCGTTGACGTGGTTGGAGGAGCTTCCATATTGTTCATGTGGCTTAATGAGGTCAACATTGATATCTATGTGCGGTGGAGCACAGACCTTGTCGCCATTCTTATACTGTTGGCAGTCGAGTGTGCTGGTCGTATTCCACTCACCCAGACGCACACGAATATTATACTGACGGACCACACAATGAGCCGCAGTCAATATCCACCGATTATTGATGAGAGATCCCCCGCACATCGGCCAGTAATTCAAGTCTGCAAAGTGGAGTTGTTAGTAACATGTTTAGTTCAAGCCAAGTGAACAAGTTACCATCATTCGAACAAAGCAGCAAAGCCGCCCAGCCGAATTCTTTAATGTCCGCCCGTTCGCCATGGAAAATGCGATTCATTAAAGGATCCACGCCACAAACACCCGGCGGGGGCAGCAGATCACTATTGTTGGGTTTTGCAACAGGTGATTGAGTCGAGGTAATTTGTATTGGTGTGCGACGTCGACAGCAAATCAGATCTGTTCGTTTAGCACATAAGCAGACGGAACGGTTGGAGCTATTTAGCTCAGAGTCACTTTCCCAGCATAAAGTACGTGGCTTGCAATATCCAATCTCCCCATCCACGCTACAACGACCGTGATGCATTATGGGAACTGTGAATGAGAACGTTGAGTCTTTAACTGTATGACGTATAAATATTTTAGGTTTCAGCTAATTAATAATCTAGTTCGACATTCAATTTTGTGGGCATTTCAATTTTTACACTATTAGATAAGGATATAAATTTGCAGAGCTCTAGCTGTGAAGCACTTCGTTAAGTTCTTAATTTTTAAATCGGACTCGAATCTTACCACGGCCAGTATAGATACTAGTGTATAGTAAACATAATATTGAAAAGACTCGAATAATCCGATTGAACATCTTGCTCATAATCAAAATGCAGAAATTATGAGCATCTCATAAAGAAAAGTCTTATCTGCTTCGACAAGTGCAGGGTCAATGCCACTGATCATATTAGCATTCTTGAACCAGTTCCTATAACTTCAATTGTTGATGCGATATTTGATTTCAAAGATTACATTATATCTATTTCAGCGATATCCCGAACTCAGATTAACAAAGTAGGATATGCTCTGGGTAAGTAATTTTAAATATCCCGCCAATCAACACGAAGTTCACATTTCAATTAATTATCGAGACAGCGCTGCAACTCTGGGCTAGTGCATTTTGTCGATATGTGAAATCGATATTGGTCTTGAGAATGATATATCGATAGTCGACATGACATTGAGTTGACATTTCGGAGTATAATTTTAGCATTTCTAACGATTTAGTTCTTAATTTTATTTTTTGCAATTCAAACAGTGGATGATTGTTATTAATTAACTTGTAGCTCACGTGTCCACTATCTACACACAACAATAATGCGACAATTTCTGTGCATTGACAACGATTACAGCAGCTTCTAAGTGCAGCCAGCTGCTGTTGCTGCTGTGTGGGTGGGTGTCTGGGCGGCGGGCTGGTGGCCGTTGGGGGAGAACACTGAGACATTGACAACAATTACGCTTAGAGTATCTCGTTGCATACACGACAACTGACGCTCTTAGAGGTAATTATGTAAGTGAATGTTGGAGCAACTATCAAGATTTAGATCATAAAACGTTCACCTGTCCTAACAACAGAATAACGCGTGGATAAGAAGGGGACGATAAACCGAAATGCGTTCTCGAAGCAATTCTGGGGTTCGCCTCGACTACTATCAGCGAATTGTGCATCGCTTAATATTGGCACATCAGGAGCCAGTGACCGGTTTATTTCCCGCCTCGAATGTCAATTCGCATGCATGGATACGTGACAATGTGTATTGCATTCTGGCCGTG
Organism: Drosophila navojoa; assembly: GCF_054131105.1. NCBI lineage: Eukaryota > Metazoa > Arthropoda > Insecta > Diptera > Drosophilidae > Drosophila > Drosophila navojoa. The sequence goes on from NC_142895.1 coordinate 25,133,421, forward strand.
TGGGGCCTGTCAATGGCCTACAAGAAGATCGCCGATCAGGATGAGGATCGCGCCAAGTGCTATGAGCTGGAGCAAAGCTGTGTCAAGCTGATGCGTGGCCTGCTCATGGCCATGATGAATCAAAAAGATAAAGTCGAGAAATTCAAAATGACCCAAAGCCCCTTCGATTCGCTGCATGCCAAGTACTCCAGTAAGAATGGTCTGCCCGTTGTCGGAGACAACGAATGGGGCCATTTGCAAATCGATGCGGTATCGCTATACCTCTTGATTCTGGCCCAAATGACCGCCTCCGGTCTTCAGATTGTTTTTTCGTTGGACGAGGTATCGTTCATACAAAATCTGGTGTTCTACATTGAGTCAGCTTACTCCATACCAGACTATGGTATTTGGGAGCGCGGCGACAAGACCAATCATGGTGAGTATTGACATCTTTCACATGAAATAGTTACATTCATTATGGCATTATATTGGCGACAGGTGAGCCCGAACTGAACGCCAGCTCCATCGGCATGGCTAAGGCAGCATTAGAGGCAATGAACGAGCTGGATTTGTTTGGAGCGCGCGGTGGACCTGCAAGTGTCATACATGTCCTTGCCGACGAGGCGCACAAGTGCCAAGCAGTGCTGCAGTCCATGCTGCCTCGTGAGTCGAACAGTAAGGAGCTGGATTCTGGTCTGCTGTGTGTCATTGGCTTTCCAGCTTTTGCTGTTGACGATGCCCAGCTAATACACAATACACGGGATGCAATATTGTCGCGCTTGCAGGGAAAATATGGCTGCAAACGCTTCTTGCGCGACGGCTATCGCACACCCAAGGAGGATCCCTCGCGCCTCTATTATGAGCGCTGGGAACTGCGCATGTTTGAGAACATTGAATGCGAATGGCCGCTCTTCTATTGTTATCTGATTCTGTTCCATGCATTTCAAAATGATAAGGCTTTGGTGCAGGAGTATGCGAATCGGTTGGAGAAGATAATGGTGCGCTCAGAAGATGGTACATTGCTGATACCTGAAAGCTATGCTGTGCCGCAGGATTTGGTGGGCTTCGAATACCAGAAGCCCGGCTCGCAGGAGCGCGTAGTTGTTGGCCGTTGTCCCTTCCTATGGGGCCAGTCGCTGTTTATTCTAGGTCGCCTCTTGCAGGAGGTGGGTGCATCGCGAACGAGTCCTCTAGATATTCCCTATTCAAGCTGTTTCATGTTCTTTCAGGGCTTTCTGGCTGTGGGTGAGCTGGACCCGTTGAATCGTCGCCTGGGCGCCCAAAAAAAGCCAGATGTTGTCGTTCAAGTGGTCATCATAGCCGAGGACAACGAGATTCGCGACAAGCTGGCCGAGCACGATCTGCATGTGCAAACGATTGCCGATGTGGCACCCATTGAGGTGCAGCCGGCACGAGTGCTCAGCCATTTGTACACGTACTTGGGACGGAATCGCAAGCTGGGCCTAAGTGGACGTAAATCGCGCGATGTCGGCATATTGAGCACCAGCAAATTGTACTCTCTGAAGGATCGCATCTTTGCTTTCACTCCGCAGGTAAATGACTCGGATCACAGTGGATCAAAAGACCCCACCTAAACGCACTCTGTACCCCGCTCTCTAGGCCAATATATTTCTATCTATATCCCATTCTTTCTTCTCTGATTTCAAATGATTCTAATTATTATTATTATTATTATTTTTGTCCTATTATGATTACTATTATTATTTATATTATGATTATTATTATTATTATTATTATATTGTGCATTAGTTTGTCGACTTGTCGCGCTTCTATATCGCCTCCGATAACGAGCTCATGATTGACATCCTTAAAGGCGAGATCAATTTTCTCAAGTCCGCTTGGGATCTGCTGGGTCGTCCCTTAGTAACGCTCGTGCTGAAGCGCATCCACTTAGGTCGGTTCACCTTGCTTAAATCCCAATCCGTTTTAATTTTCATCTAGTATTTAGCTGTACAATTGTTATACTTATCTCTGTGTGTGTGTGTGTGTGTGTGTGTGTGTGGGTGAGTGCGTGTGTGGGTGTGCGTATGTGTGTGTGTGTGTGGTGTATGGTGTATGGTTACAGTTAATTTGCATATTAGTTTGATTTGGATTTTGTTATCAATTAAATATTTGTTCTAATTATGATTGTTCATTTGTAGTTATTTTATACGAGCATCACAACACACACACACACACATACACACACAAACATATTGATATGTAGATATATATATATATATATATATATATATATATATATATATATGTATATATAGATATACATCTGCACATTTGTTGTTTTCAGCTTTAGTTTCTTAGTTTAGTTTTAGTTGAGTTGGTTTTTAGATATACTACATACACACATACACATACATATAGCTTACAGTTAGCAAACTAATATTAAACACAGCACAAACTAGTACTCATACACATACACATACACACAAACACACACACACACACACACACACACACACACACACACACACACACACACACACACTGATATATGTATATATACGTATATTCAAGTCATAGCATTTGTATTATAGAATATATGTATATACTTTCTCTATATATAAATACATGTATATCTATGTATATATTTAAATATTCATACATGATGATATATGTACATATACATTGGTATATTCCCAAGCTGCAGCCATAAAATTCTCAAATGGTTACAGCTTGGTGCGAAGACAAAACAGCAATCGATTGAGTATTCGACTGATCTCCAAGCTGGGAGATTCTTCAAACAGCTGTGCAGAGAATCCTCTTGATATATATATATGTATATATATATATATATGTGATAATCATATCTCTTTCCGATCCAAGACTCATCCGTTTTGTATGCCTAAATCAGTTTGCAGATCTCATAAATATACATAAATGAACATAAATATAATTATATACATACATTTCTATACATATAAGTAGCTTATTTTGTTCCTTCGATATCATTTATTTCTCTATGCTTTGCACTATATTCCTATCCCAAAAAAACCTAATGAAAGAAAGAGATCCGATTTCCCACAATACAAATTGGCCGAAATAGAAACAAAATTCTCTCTCTGCTCTCTCTCTTTTTGTATAATACGTGCTTAACCAACGGCAAAAACAACAACAATAATTTGTACACACACAGCATATCGACTATGAAGAATACTACACGACACGCGATCCCGATCTGCTCGCTAGCAATTTTACCACAAACTTAGGCTTCTTGACCAACAATTGGCGTCACATGTTGGGCAGGCCGACAATCACATTAATGGCTACGCATTATATGCTAGGTAACTACATCTCGAAACCCACGAAACACAATCCACAAACAAACCTCCAACCACACCCAACTATACCCGATTTCCTATTAAGAACTGCATATGCAGTCACACAGACACACACACACACACACCCCATATATACACACACACACACATGTATACATGCATACATATATAATTATATATATACATATGTATGCATATATGTAAATACATATAAACGCAAGTGATATGATCTGTTCTATGCTATGTTGGGGGTTTCTTTGTATGCATTGAGCTTTGTGCGCTTTTGCTTCTTATTCTTCTTGTTGTTTTTATACAAAACCTCCCTAATTATCTAATTCATATAAATGCCTATATATACATGTATATATATCGATGAATATGTTCAAAAAGTGTCGCTTATATTCTATTTTTTGCTATTCTATAGTAATACCCATCTATAGTAATACCCATCATTGCTTCAAAATAATGTCCATGAAAGGAATTATTTCCAATTTTTTCCGGCTCCTCCTACTCAACCTCTTTCAAGAGACTCTCTTCAGTTTTGGGACCAAGAAAAAGTTATAAGGCGAAAAGTCATAAGATAACTGTTATGGTATGGGTAAGAAAAATAGGCAAAAATAGAAAATTAGTACCAAGATTTTTGAAAAAAAGTAGTAATATGAGACATAAGTAAATATATGATAAGAATAACAAATTCGCTATACTTTTTCAACAGATATCATATATATAAATATATAGAGTGTGGACTTATGAGTGTAAATATCTTAAAATGCTTAAATTTGGGTGTAAAACCTCACAGCTATCTAGATAGTAGAAAGTAGAGAAAACTGAGTGAAGGCACTCTAGAAACAGAGTATTATTTGAGTTCATCTGTAATCTCATCTTAAGAAACTTTCAAAAAATTAATTTTAAGGGATAGGCTAAAGCCCTTCTTAAATCTCCACTTACTAAACATATAATTATAGTTGGACAACACTTTTCGCATATTACGAGAAATGTATTTTAGTTGCACTGAGAACAAGATATCTTCTGGTTAATAAGGGAATTTTTGGTTTTGAAACGAAAGCTCTACACTTCAAGGAGTAGCAAAGCTTGGAGGAACACACCCACCTTATCATTTTATCTATTCTGGTGTCAGTTACTGATCAAGCAAGTCCAAAACTCTTTCAAACTCCTTAGTTAAATGGAGACTCTGTAGACACAACTCTGTTTGTACTCCCTTTCCTTGCCTAACCGCATCAACCAGTCCCTCCAAGTGCCCCATTGATAAATGCTAGCCCCTTAGCTCCCCATCTAGAACTTAAGTAGCCCCGCTTCGTCCCCTATCTAACTGCACCTCTGCTTGTGCTGCACCCACTAAACTAATCTAAAAACTCACCCAACTTTGGTGCTGGTCTATGCTAATTAGTTAGCGAATGGCAACGGCTGTTCGGAGTTGATCTTGGCGTCTGTCGGTTACTGTTGTAGTTTGTGATTAAAATCTAGATGTAAGCGGCACCAGCTAACCACGCACCACTTGCCTAATCCCACCAAGCATCGATCGATCGATCAGTCAGTCTAATACCAAGCCATACAAAACAATGCGCATGCGATTCCGATCGGATTTAGCTAACGGTTTTCCTTCTATGACTGCTGCAATGCGCTCACAGACCAGGACAAGATTCCGCTGGCCATGATCCAGACGATGCGCAAGCTGAAGTCGGGCTACATAAATGGCACTCGGGTCATGCTGGGCAACCTGAAGGACTTTCTCAACACCTCGGCGATCACGGACTTGAGCTTCCTGGGCAGCACCGAGGACGGCTATCCGGACCGGCTGCATCCGGACGTTCAGACCTATTTGGATGAGCATCTGCTGCGCTCGTTCAGCAATCGCAGCACCATGAATCTACGCGGCGGTCAGCTCCGTCCGCGACACCTGCGCCGACGCATGTCCTGCAAGGGCGCCATCAAGAAGACGCGTTCCATCAATGTGGACTGTAAGTGTGCTGTAGATATGATGGCTGATGATCTCACATTCTCAATAAATGCTTTCCCTCTCTCGCCCCCAGCCGATAACTTGGGCATGGAGGGACCGACGCCACTGACCGAACGCCGCCTCTCGTCGATCGTGCCGCCGCCCTGGCTGCAGCCCAACAAGCAGGGTCACGTCAGCACCTTTGCCACCACGCCCGAGGAGGGGCCCAGCTCGCCGCCGCACCTGGGCGGGGATCTGGGTCTGCGCGAGAACATCTACCCCATGGATCCGCAGCACAGCCGCTCGGCCATCGATCGCCGCAGCGAATTTGTGCGCCAGCAAGAGAGTTAGTCCTTTTATCCAAGAAGCACAATTTTCCTTTGTTTGCTCCGATTCGGTGCTAATCTTGATTTCTCTCTTCTTTTGTATGGTTTATCATTTCGTTTTGGTTGACACTTTTGCGATTTGTTTTGTTTGCACCACTTGATCAAATACCCAAAGTAACTGTGCCCAAAATTCTCATTCAACGCCATCGCGTGGACACCAACTTTGCGGACACAGAGGTGGATGAGCTGATCGCGATGCTGCGCGAAACCGAGAATCTCGAGGAGCAGGGCGACATCCTACAATATCTGGTCGATACTCAAGGCCTGGACTTCAATACGGGTAAGTAGCTGATCCACGGGCCCACACACATCACTGGGCTGTAGAGACGTTGCCTTGCAAACGGTTTAACTGAACCGATTCACCCGGTTCGAGGATTACTGATTGCTGAACCGCACCTCTATAGCACTGCGGGAAATCACACACACACACAGGCATACACACGCGTGCACACACACACAGAAATACACACATACATGTATATACTCTATAGGCATAGGACAAGAAAAGAATATTTCTTCTAGAATTTTGTTGTGCGTGGCTGGTTCAATGGGTTTCTCGAGGAGTTTCGGTGTTGCTGTACGATTTCACAATGAAGTATTCGTAATGTTTTTTAGATTACCTACCTAATTAATGGCAAACATGTTGATTGCATAAAAGAGAAAAGAAATCTAGACCTCATTCGGAATTCAAAGGGAGAAAGAAAAGTTTTTCATTTCACGTTGCAATTTCATTTTCTTGAAGCTCATTGTGAAATCGATAACGGCTTGATCCTAATGTCGATACTTATCGATCTAAATCACATTTAATTGTTTTGTGCGTTCGTTCTTTGTATATGTGCTTTGTGCTCTCGTTCTTGTCCACTCTTCACATTCGCATCCGCATCGCTATCCGCATCCATAGCGGGTCTGGGCTTAAGGCACAAAACTGATGACAATGCCGCTGGTAAGTGTTGAAATTCAATCCTTGATCCTTGGTGTCCTTCATGTGCGTTGGGCTAATTGTACAATGTTGTTGGTGCTATGCAACTGTGACCCAAGCCACCGTCCCACTCCTACTCCCACAACCACAACCACACCTACTCCCCCACCGAAACAACAATTGGCATAGCATATCTAAGTATATCCGCACACATACATATACATATCAATTCAATCTCCATTGTCTTTGAGACGATTCTGTTCGATTCGGTTCGGTTCATTTGTTAACGGTCTTTCTCTTTGGTATTCTGTTGGCACAATTGCATTTAAGTTTAACTGTACTGCACACTCTATCTCTCTCTTTCCCACACATGTCACACACAAACTGTTATACACGGTGCTTAACTCTAATACAAGCTGCGAGAGACTTTGATACACTGGCTTCGCCTTATTTATTAATGCTTTTTATTCACGAACTAATTTAATAACCAATTTTATTTTTTTATATATTTTATTTTCAATGCTCTCGACACACATCCACACACACACACACATACACTTACACACATACAATAATCGTACCCAACAATTATAACAATCCGCTTCATCTGCTCTTCATGTCATTAACGGTGAAACGATCTATCAAAAACTCTTCTGCATCATCAACTACCAACTACCAATGGCCCGTCAACCTAACCCCCACAAATGAATCCAACTAACCAACAACAACAACAAAAAAAAAAAAAAAACAATACAATAAAGAGCTCGAACAAGCGTTCGTGGACGATGCAATGCTCGAGTTGTCAACTGCTGGTGGTGGTGGTGGTGCAGCTGCTGGTGCTGCTGCTGCTGCTGGTGCTGGTGAGGGCAAGCCTGTGGTTGCGGCTGTGCCTACAGTGATCATCGATGCCACGTCTCCCACATCTAAGGACGAGGACAATGCCAATCTGACCGGCGCCTCCGCCTCCGCCTCCGCCTCCGCCGCCGCCGCCGCCGCCAATAACAGCAGCAACAACAACAAGAACAACATCTTGAATAACAACGATTCTTCTCACTCTGAAGGCATGCTGGAGGAGGGACGTGTGGTGACCATTAGGGATCTGCTGAAGGGCCTGTACGAGAAGGCCTGCCAGGAGAAGCTCTGGGGCCTGGTGCGCCATACAGCCGGCATGCTGGGCAAGCGCGTCGAGGATCTGGGCAAGGCGGTCACCGATCTGCTGGTGCGCCAGAAGCAGGTCACCGTCGGCATGCCGCCCAACAACGAGCACACCATAACGGCACCCTTGCCGGAGGTTGAGCTGCGTCAGCTAATACACGATGTGGGTAGCCAGCAAACGCAGTTCCGGTTACGTGCCTCATACTAATCCCGCACCATTCCCTGTTGCAGGCCTACGGCGACGATGAGAGCACAGCAATGTTGACACAGGAGCTGATGGTCTACCTGGCCATGTTCATACGCACTGAGCCGCAGCTGTTCCACGAGATGTTGCGTCTGCGCGTGGGCCTCATCATTCAGGTCATGGCCAAGGAGCTGTCGCGCACGCTTAACTGTGACGGCGAGGCTGCCTCGGAGCATCTACTTAATCTGTCGCCCTTCGAGATGAAGAACTTGCTCTACCACATACTCAGCGGCAAAGAGTTTGCGGTCAGCAGCGGTAAGTCTATGCCAGAGCATTGCTCTCGGCTCATTCCCATTCTCTTTTCACTCGTCTCATTCCCATTCCCGTTCCCGTTCCCGTGCAGTGGCTCGTGGCAATCTGTCGATAGTGAGCTGCAAGTCGAGTCGGGTCAGCAAGAAGAGTCAGATTGGACTCGGCGATCCGGAGGGTGAGGATGCGCTAACGGCGACCATCGACGATCGCCAGGGCCAGTGGCTGCGCCGCCGGCGACTCGACGGCGCCCTGAATCGCGTTCCACGTGATTTTTACTCGCGCGTCTGGACCGTGCTGGAGAAGTGTCAAGGACTCGCCATTGAGGGTCGCGTACTGCAGCAGAGCCTTACGCAGGAGATGACGCCGGGAGAGCTTAAATTCGCCTTGGAAGTCGAGACGGCACTCAATCAAATACCCCAGCCGGAGTACAGGCAGCTGGTTGTTGAGGCGCTTATGGTGCTGACCCTGGTCACCGAGCACAACATGGTGCCCTCGTTGGGTGACATCATCTGTGTCGAGCATTTGGTGCACAAGGCGAATCAGCTGTTCCTAGAGGATCAGCGCAAGGTGCAGGGCGATGCGACGCTGTGCTGTGCCAAGCTCAAGGATGGCAAGGAGCAGCAACAGGCTGCCTCCGGCATGTTGCTCTGCGGTGGTGCTGCCTACATTTGTCAACATCTCTACGATAGGTAAGAGCCCTTGAATCACACTTCCAATCAAGTAAATACTATATCCGCTCCCTTATGCTCTCAGTGCACCCAGCGGCAGCTATGGAACCATGACGTACTTGTCGCGCGCCGTCGCTCTAGTGCTGGACTGTGTGCCCAAGCATGGTGAAATGGAATGCGCAATCTCCTAAAGCCAATGTGCGAACGCTACACTCAACCTGGAAACAAGCAAAGCGTCTGCAGGACGACGCTCACTTAATGCCATGTACTGTACTATCGACGACTTATGCTATTGTCTTTAGCTCTCGCTCTCGCTCTCTCTTGTTATCACACTATCTCTCTCTCTTTGATTATCTGGCTGTAGGCACACAGTCTCATTCTCTCTCGCTCGCTCGCTCGCGTCGTACTTGCGTCTGGCCGTGTATTTAGCCCAACGATATGTTAAGTCTGAGATCCGCCCCGACTCGGCAATGCTGCTGTATATATGTATTTTGTAGACCATCCGCCTACTCAGCAATTTGTTAATGTGTTTCTTTTTTGTTGAAATTCTTGAGCGGCAGGCAATCCGGGAGCCAAACGCACCAACACAACAATCTCTGTACACTCCCAGCAACGATCAAAGTGCACGCTTCCGCCGCATACATTGAATATGTATTATCACAATAATTGATTGATTGAATTTTACACGCCAATGACAATTGCAGTTTCCAAACGGGACTTCGAACGACACGTTTTAAATATGTTTTTTTCTCTAGATCTACTAAGTTGCAAGTTATTATTGTAAAACATAAAAAAAAAAAGAATAAATATATATGACAAGAGTATTTTTTGCAATGTTATTCCTCAATTGTTTCATTTGGAGCGCGCATGGATTATATAGATGGTCTATTGTGATTACATCAGTATTTATAATCTATCTTGATTGAGATATATTCTTACAAACTAGAATAAAAACAACTTTGAAACTTTTAGTTTGTTAAGCATAAATATCATTCCTTTGTTTTATTTTTTCTTTGCTGTGTAATTCGCATCAATTGGCGCACGTAAAATGTTTACAAAAATTGTATTCATTTACAAATTGTTTGTGTGTGTGATTTTTGTTTGTTTGGTTTTTAGACATTTTTGAAATGTGTTTTTCTTTTTATTTTTAGATGTTTTTGTTCGGTCCTCCCTTTAGTGTTATAAGCTGAGCTTGCGCAATAGTAGTAATTCGTGTAACAAAAACAGGCTTGAAATAATTTTCACAGACAATTTAGAAGAAGCTAATTGCGTACAAGTGTGTGTGTGTGTGTGTGTGTAGGCTTACGTGTGAATGTGTGTGTGTGTGTCTTTGTGGTTATTAGTTTAAACAGAATTATAAAATTAGCGATGATGTTAAACGAGAGTTCTAAGGTTTTAAAAAAAAATCCTAGACAAAAATACTTAAGAAGAATTAGTGTTTAGCAGTAGCCCCTGTCGGGCACACGGCGACGAGGTGCACACTTGATGATGTCGTCCACACGGAGAATCATTTCGGCTGCCTCGGAGGCAGACATCAGGACTTGGCGTTTCACGGCGAATGACTCTGTGATGCCCAATGCGCGCACATCAGCTACCTTACCCTCGTTCATATCCAGACCCAGCTGATGCTTGCCCTGGGCATGGCCAGCGCGCAGCTCGGAGATCAGTTGAGCTGAATCTAAGCCAGCGTTATCGGCAATAGCTGTGGGCAGTGACAGCAGTGCACCTGGGGAAGCCAACAGCGAAATACATTAATCAATGATGCAATTTACGAGCTTTGCTCTTTGCTCTACTTACGTGCAAAGGCCTCGATGGCAATAGCTTCCTTGCCGGGTGTTTCGGATGCCTTCTTCATGACGGCATTGGCCATCAGAGCTTCAGCACAGCCGCCGCCATAAATTATGCGCGACTCCTTGACGGTGGCAGCCAGCACGCATAGCGCATCGTGCAGGGAACGATCAGCCTCGTCCAGGATCTGTTGTGTGGCGCCACGAATGACAATGGTACAAGCCTCGCCCAGCTTAACGCCGCTGAAGCGCAGCAGTGTGTCCTCGCCGATCATCACCTGCTCAATGAGCTTGCACTCGCCAAGCTTGACCAGAGCGGGGTTCTCGAATGTGGACACAATCTCACCGCCGGTGCAGTAGGCCAAACGCTCAATGCCATCGAAATCGGCATGCTCAATGGCCATCACATGAGCATCGGCGAACAGCTGCTCGGGATAATTGTAGATCAGCTGGCGATTGATGAACACATTGCATTTGTGGCTCAAAATCTTTTCCACTTTCTCCTTCATCTTCTCCTTTTCGGCCAACTCCAGATCGGCAATCTTAGCCAACGAGTCTACCTTGATGCTGCTGCCGAATACTTTGATTTTATCGGTGTCCATTGGTGTGTTGGCAATCAGAATCTTTGCGTTCTCAATCTGAATAAATAAAGTAGAACACAACCATTATAGAGCCTATTTAAACCTATTTAAAACCATTTTATATTTGTAATACTTCACTTTTGTGAGCTCAATTAACTGCATAATTAATTAGGAATCTTTTAGACACTTTGAGCTGTGATGACAAATTATTGATTCCATCTCCTAATGAAATTTATTGTATCAATAAGTTATCATAGCTCATTTAGCAGTTATTGTCTTTGTTAGAATAAGGATCATATTCCAAACTCATCGCGTAGCTTTTTGTAGTTGGTGGCTGCCACATCAAACTCGTCAAAATGGCTGTGATATGATAATCTCATAAACATAGCTCACAGTCAATTTGACGCGCAAATATGGAGCATTGGAGGAAGCGTGAAACACACATACAAGCACTATCAAATATTGATATTGCTAAACGAGTAATATTGTTTGGGCTTTCACTTACACGCTGTGGCTGGTGCACGCCGGGCTTCTTGTCCAGCAAAAAGCCATCATCAAGGAACGAATCCTCTAGTGTACCACCGGACTTTTTGATGATTTGAATAGACCTAAGTTCTCCTGAGCCCTTGAGGCGCAGCACTGCATCGACGGCCAGATTGGCAAAGAAATCCTTATGCTGATGCAGAATCTTTGAAGACAATGTGGTGCGTGCGATGTTAAGCAAATCTTTTTTGAATTTCTCATTGTTTGCCGAATTGTCCTGAGCGGCGGCTGTGAGTGCATCGAGAGCCACTTGGGTGGCTATGCGCCAACCAGCGACAATGATCTGTGGATGAAGCTTCTGTTCAACGAGCTTCTCGGCTTCGCGCAGCAGCTCGGATGCCAGCACAGTCACGGATGTGGTACCGTCGCCAACTTCTTCGTCCTGTACACGCGACATATCGACGAGAATTTTCGCAGCCGGATTGTCGACGCCAATAGCTCGCAAAATTGTGGCACCATCATTAGTCACCTCCACCTGGCCGGCATTACGTCCGGCGGACACCAAAATTTTGTCCATGCCCTTTGGTCCAAGGGTACTCTTCACAAGATCACCGATGGCAATAGCGCCAATGAATGACGACAGACGCGCCATTTCGGCTTTCTCCTCCTGCGCCTCATTTTTGAGGATACGCACAGGATTCAATGACAACTCCTAAAATGCACATATAAGGATCAATATTAACAAAATAGATTCATTTTTCGAGTTTGTTTATGGATACACCGCGTTCATGAATGCACATCTGCTCGAGTGTAAAAAAGCTGCGCACCTATTGCATCGGACCTAACCCCAAATGGTGCGTGATTCATCGGCTGCTGCCAAGCGCAGCACACACCCAGCCGCATGCATTTAAAAAGTGCCTATTCATTTCTTAGAAATACGAGACAGTCTTTGCAATTGGCGACACATATCGCGGACTGTTTAAATGAAAATGTAAACATAATGGAAGTTTCTGGAAGCTATGCGCCCTCACGTGTGTGCGGGCTTGTCAAGTCAAATGGCTTGAGGCTGATGATGGGTTTTGCAGTCGGTGCGTGCGGCTTTTCACACCCGGCAAATAAAAACGCAAATTTGTATGAAATTATCAATGAAAATATGAATATTTTATCACGCTTGCATCTAATGTGTTGTAAACTAATTATTTTATTTATGCAATTTGATTTAATTTACCATTTTCACTGCTTATTCACAACTTTTTGATCACAGAATTCAGAATACCCCACAGCGCGACAAAGCGACAAAGAAAATGGCGAATGAATAGGTATGGTTGTTGATGTCGTATCGATGAATCGATATTTGAAAGCCTTCTGTCAAAATCTATCGTTAAGTGAGTAGACAGCACGAAATATTAGATATGAAATTAAACGAGCGAAGCACTGGCGGAACTTTCAAAAAAGTAGTATACGAAACTTATTGTGAACTATTGTTGTTCGGTGCTTTTTTTTTTTTTAAACCCAATCATTGAAGTTGAAGTCATATGATTTATTTATTTTATTTTCCAAAACGTATTTATTGTTTTTCTTCTTCTTAATTATAATAAATAGACGAACATATTTAAATCTAAAAATAAAAGCTACACACATAAAATCTTAAAAAAGAAACAAACACCCAGCATCTGCATTCCAGACTCAACCGAAAATATTTGAATACAAGCTGTTCAGTCCATTGCTGATGGTCGAAAAGATGCCATTGTCCGTAGAAGCTGCAGCGTAGGGCGGAACTCCTGGTCTATAATGCGGCGGTATCGGCTGCATCGGCCGGTAGTACGAGGGTCCGCCCGCTCCAACACCCTCAATGCGCTGTGGAAAGTGGGCAAAAGTGATTTTGAGTTGCTGACAGCGAATGATTTTTTTTTTACTTTTTAAGTTTTAATCCATATTTATTGTCCACATTAAAAAGCCAAAAACCAACATGAGACTTAACAATATTAATAACAACAGCACTTAGTACATATATTTACTATGGGATTGTTTTTTCTTCCTTTAAACGAGTGCACATCTTTCTACATATATTATTTATTAAATACACAATAATATATTGAGTAAATAGATTAAAAAAAAAAAAAAATTAATAGTGTGCGAGGTAACTATTTCTGTTTATATATATTTGTTTTTGTATTAATTTGGCTAGTGTTACGAGTTTAATCCTAATCTTTTTTTGGTCACGAATTTCAATTTGTTCTCTATGTGTAGATATCGCTCAAGTGCTGTGCAAGCCCTCTAGCAGGACTCTAGAGATCTATTTTTGGACTAATGGATCAGTGGCAGGTCAAGGAGTCTAAAGCACTCGGCGAATATTTACAGACGCGGGGATTGACATTGCCCTTGCCATCGCTCTTACTCATTGGGCGTTTGGAGCTGATCGTGCAGGAGATGGCGTTGCTTGCGTTCCTTTTTGGGCTTACGCGCGGTGCCAACATTATACTGCGCAGGGATCGGGTTATATACACGGATATATACATATATGGGAAAGAGAAGTGTCAGTTAGATGGATAGAGCCAGCACCAGGTTGTTAGTTAGCAGTTAGAGATTGAGCTGAGCCGCTCTTACCTTGGAGGCCTGCAGCGTGACATTGAGCAGCGTGGGATGCTGCTCGACAATGACGAATTCCACTTCGCGGGGCGCGTAGCCCTCGGCAAAGACCTAATTCAGGCAGAGAGCTGGTTATAAATGAATCCTTGCCGGCAGTGTGGGTGCACGATTTGCTTTCCTTACCTCGGCCTTGTAGTAGCCCGGCAGTAGAATGCGCCAAAATTCACCGTATTTGGTCGTCTGGAAGCCAACGTCGCGTCCCTTGATCTTGATGGAGGCGCGCTCAATGGGCATGCCCGCTGGATCGAACACGAAGCCCTGCACGCCCCGATGGGCCTCGGCCAGAAACTTGATGAGCGACTGTGGCGACAGAGATCAAATGGATGGAGATGGAGTGGAGTCGGGGCAGCTGAATCGAACTAGAATCTGTCACGGATGCTTACCAGTTGATTGTCCTCCCAGTATTTCTTGAGCTCATAGGCCGGCGGGAACTTGCAGCAGGAGATCTCCAGCGTGATCTCCATGCAGCCATACCACACATAGTTGAAGTCCTGCATGCCGCCGGTCAGCGGATACCAGGCGGCGCCGTTGGTGATGCCATTCTCGAAGGCCGGCGTGGCCGACTTGCATGCCACGCCCCTCGACATCTTGGCATGGTTGCGGGCATAGACCAGGGACAAATGCTTGAAGACATCGTCGTCGGGCGTCAGCGACGGCGCTGCCGAATAGGTCTGGAACACTGCGCCCAGGGGACATGTGGTGCGACAAAAAAAACAAATTAAAATAACCAAAAAAATACAGAAATGCAATGACACAGACAACGAGAAGCAGAGAGAGGGAGAGAGAGAGAGATAGAGATTTGATTAGATGAATCAGCCAGCATCGGCGCACGTCTACTCACTCGCGCACAGGGCGGACGAACGGCAGATCCCTTTGAGCAGCCATATTGGTGCGAAGGCAAGGATTAAAGTTCAAACAGAGAGAATTGAGGGGGAGAGATGACTTTATAAATCGGAACACTCACAGACGCGAGGCCGAGCTAGACAGTCGTGCACACTTTAGAGACTACTTACTGGAGTTGGGCGTGTTGTCATACGGATAGCTGGCCACCAAGGCGCCGCCGTGCAGGCTGCCGCTGAGCACGAACTGTATCTTGGATATCCAGTCCTTGACGGCGTCCGTCTCCGGCTGCCCGCGCTTGTTGTTCTGCTTGAAGTAGTCGGGGAAGTTGCGATTCAAGTCAAAGCCGCGCGCATTATAGCTGTCACAAGGCAAGAGGAGATCGGGATTGAGATCGAGTGTGGACTCATTGGGCTTCAGCTTACCGTCCCTGGCCGCCGTCACAGGTGCCCTCCTTGGACACCGCATAGCCATCGGGATTCATGGTGGGCAGTATGTGAATCCTTGTGTTGTCCAGCAGCCACTTGACGTACTGATCCGTGTTGTAGCTGCTCACGAAGTACTGAATCAGATGCAGCAGCATCTCCCGGCCCACGGGCTCGTTGCCGTGTATATTGCCGACGTACTTGACGTCGGGCTTGCCCACCATATGCTCGTACGGGGACGAGCTGACCACCATCACCCACAGGTCGCGGCCCTGGATCGACTTGCCGATGGAGTAGAGCGCCGTCAGATTGGGATAACGCGCGCTTGTCGCCCTAATATGGGATGCAGATCTCTCTGTAGACTAGACCTATGAACGATGGAATCGACGTGGCACTCACCTCAAGAAGCGCGTCAGCTCCTCGTGATCGTGGTAGACAAAGTCCAGATTCTGTGCGTCGGGCAGATAGGCGCGCGGCTCCGGCAGCGCCAAAGACATCTGCTCGCTGGTCACCGTCTTGGCGCTGGAGAGCAAGGTGTGCCGGCCATAGATCAACAGCAGCACCACCAGCTGCCCGGCAATGGTGTTCCGCAGTATCATTGTGTGTGATCCGCTGATGGTGACGTCAAGTCTGCAAATGTCGAGATTGGCCAGCGAGGCTCAGGTTATAAGCAGATGAAGATGGATGAGTCTCAGCTTGAGCCAGTGCCACTGTCATTGGCTGTTGGCTGTTGGCTGTTGGCTCTTTGCTTTGCTGCTTCGCTTTGTTAACAACCAGTTGTGGCTGACCAAAACGAATGGACTGGCGTACGTGCTTCAATTTGTCCAGCCGTGGCGAGCTGCTGGGGATGAGTGCATTGGCCCCACAGCTCCCGACAGTTCCAGCCAGTCGGACCGCAAACGTGTTCCCCAACCAGCCCCAGCCCCAGCCTCAGCTGGCAAATGCAATCAAAGTTCATTGATTTCTATTCGTTTGCTGGGATTGTCTCTCAGCCACACTATTTCTCTCTCTCCCTCTCTCCATCTCTCTCTCTCTTTCTAACTATCGCTAGCCCACCAGCACACCAGCTGGTATTCCATCGAAATGGATCAGTGGCCAACTGCTTGTCTAATCAGATGCCAACCGGATGGGACGTATCTCATCAATGCACAGATAAGATACAGCCAATGCCCAGCACTAAATATGTATATATATATATATGTATGTATATATGTGATAGTCGTAGCTACTATCTAGTTCTGATACCCCGCAGGGACTATAAAAGCTACACGCCCACCGCTGATCGAGCCATTCGCAAAGCAAATCAGAGATAAAAGAAAAAGACACAGAATGAAATTCAGCTGCGCATTTGTGACTCTCCTGCTGGGCTGCTCCATGGCCAGCGCTGGCCCCCAGGCCCGCCTGGCCGGCGGCGAGGATGCCGTTCCGGGCCAGCTGCCCTATCAGGCGGCGCTCTCCGTTGGCGGCAGCTACAACTGTGGCGCTGCCATCATTGCCGAGCGTTATGCCCTGACCGCCCTCACCTGCGTCTGCTCGGCGGGCAAGGATACGCCGTAAGTAACTGACCCGCACTCTTATACTGCGACTCTTATACGTGTGCTCTGGCGAATGCAGGTGGCCCCCACAGCTATTTATGGTTACGGCCGGCACCGTGGATCTGTACAATGGCGGGCAGCGCATCCGCGTGGAGGAGATCACAGTGAACCCCAACTACAATGAGCTGAAGACAGGCATTGCCCTGCTGCGCCTCAGCGAGCCGCTGGTGTTCAATGAGTATGTCGCCGCCGTGCCCCTGGCCACTGAGAACCCACCAGTGGGCGTCTACGTGGACATCTCCGGCTGGGGACGCACCAAGGAGTCGGAGACCGACATGTACCGCACCCTCCAGGTCGGATTCGCCGTCACTGAGGCCGAGCGCCAGTGCCGCCTGGCCGACGACGTCCTTGAGAGCAACGACCAGGTGCTCTGCCTGGGCCACCAGAGGCGCCAGGGCGTCTGCACCGGCGACATTGGCGGGCCCGCTGTCTACCAGGGCACCCTCGTCGGCCTGGCCGGCGAGACCTTGGGCGAGTGCGGCGGCATGCTGCCCGAGCGCTTCATTAGCATTGCGGCCAACCGCGAATGGATCCAGGAGCAAATGGAATAACTTATGGACAACTTGCCCAATAAAGTCGAAACTCAATTGTCTACAATCAATCAATCTATCAATCCATCAATCCCAATTGACAGAGCAATGCTTGAGCAACATCTGCTCCATGCGATTCTCTATTGATCCACAATTATTTGTCATACTCCAAATATTTCACTCTATAACTATATATATATATATTACTTTACAGTGGCACGATTCTCAGGGGCTTTCTATAAATAGCTACATATATATCAGTTGTATACATATGTATTATGTATGTATGTAGGAGCTCTTAAGTTGAGAGGGATCGACTTGCCTGAAGTTATGTACCTTGAACTCGCCTTAGAAGAGTTGCGCTCTCTTGCTCTCCCTCTCTCTGTCACTATCTCAATACATATAGAGAGATATTTGTATATAGGAAGTATTCCAACAGCCATACAACATAGTAAATTAGTTATTCGAATCGGTATACCCTATCATAATGAAATTTCAGCATGTAGTAATGACATCTAGAAGTAAAGTATCGAAGGCTCGAGTCTATACGACTAGAAATACACATTTCAACTCAGGCGGGTGATCCAAGTCTTTATACAAAATCGGAACCGTATTCTTTGTGTATTCAGCCATAGAAATATATTTGGTATCTCTTGTTTTGATGGTTAAATAACTTATTTTGAGCCATGATCGATTTTAATAACAAATAAAATGGATGATAAAACAGCGAGAGAATGGATGTGTCCCAGAATATCTATACATGTCGAACTTGAAGTCTCTAAACAAAGAGATTTTCTCAATAAGTACATAAGCTCCATTTACGAATGGAATTTCGAGCTGAACTGAGGCCTTTACGAAGAAGTGTCCCTTTAACGATATAGCCAAAGTGTTACAGGGAGTGAGAGCAAGTCCAGCAAGTAGTGTAAAATATCTATTTGTTCTATTTGTTTCTATCTCTTTTATATGATTGCCATAAATTGATATAAACGTTGGGCTTACACAAACGCAAAAAAGTTGTCAAGAATCGTGGTAAAAGACTCCATGAGCCTATGAGGCTTATCAAGTAAGAAGAAGTATCAGAAGATACCCTCCACTCAGATAACATAATCACATTCACTTTCGTCAATAACGTACGTATATGCATACATACATTTACGTATATATATAGCTGAACAAGCCTCTCGGTCTTTATTTGTGCAAATTGTTTATTATTCAATTGATACTGAATAATTTATTATTATCATATGATATTTTAGTCACGAACTGTAAATGGCTTAAAAGAAGACGTCTCCACTTCCACAGAGCTAATGGAGAGGGAGCTTTATCGTATCTACCTGTTCCTCTGTCGCATTTATGCAAATTCGCTTATATCTCATGCTCTTTCACTGAGTGAATAGAGTATATTAGTTTATGATTGTGAGAGTCAATGTGGCTAGTTCTATAAGATATACCGTAAACAAAGATGTGAGATTGAGTCGAAAACTTCTTGTCTGAATCCACTTCGTGCGAGCGAGTATTATGCAGTAAGCTATACTCGAGAGCCGTACCCTCACTGGAGTTTGAGTAATAAAACTAATGAAATTACTTGATTAGACTTGGCATTCCAGAATGCCAGTTTTACTATGGCCCCGAAATCTTATCAATATCCGATTTATAAACCAAATAGTCATGGTGGGTATAAAGTTTGTGGGGGGAAATTCGGTTTAAGGTTAGCATCTGTGCAGCTTAGTCCAAAATTGGTAATACAATTTAACTTTACAGATCTTATGGAGCTATGTATATCATATATAAAAGTTAGATATCCTGTTGGCACAACTAAGTAATATCAAATCTGGAGGGATTCAATGTTAGTTTCACATGTTGGCCTTGATCCAGTCCAGGTAATGGGCGACATTCACGAAGCCATTGGGCAGGGAGCTGCCGCAGATGTCGACGATGAATCCGCCAATGCCAACCAGCTCATTGTTGTAGACAGCCGGCGCGCCAGCGTCGCCTTGACAGATGCCATCGGAGGCCGTCTCGGAGGCTGGCACCAGACAGAGGACGCTCTCGTCCTCTAAGTAGAGCTGCTTCTGGCAGTCGGCCGCACTGATTGCCTGGCGCTTGCCCACCTGCAGGCGGTGGCTGAGAGACCCCTGATGGGTCGTGGTTCCCCAGCCGGTGAAGGTGATCTCGGCGCCAGCAGGAGGCGCCTGGCTGGCCAGCGCTATGGGCTGTATGTTGGCAGTCAGCGTCAGCGGTTGCTGGAGCACAATCAGTGCCAGATCATTGAGCCCATTGGCGTAATCCTTGTGCACGACAATGTTATCGACCTGAGCCAGCTGACCGCCGGCCAGGCGCTGAATGCTGCCCACTCGCACCAGGAAAGTGCGGGGCGGAAAGCTGCAGGCAGGAAACGTGTCATTAATGCTAATGCTGGGAGACTTGTCCGCTGTCTGAGGCGTTACCTTTCAGTGCCGCCGACGGTGACGCAATGGGCTGCTGTCAGGCAGACCTTGTTGCTGATCAAAGCACCTCCACAGATGTGGAGACCCTGGCGCTGCAGCGAGACACTGTACGGGTGAGAGCCGACAGCAGCCGGCTGGCCTGCAAGCAGTCGACTCGAGGGAGACGCCGCCAAGGCACCAGCTGCGCCAAGCAGCACTAGGAGTAGCCAACTGTAGTGAACTCGGCTCATGTTGGGCTCAATTCTAACTAGTTGAGGGCTGCCCCTGGTCCGAGACTTTTATACTGGCGTCAGAGTTTTATGACCGGCAATCTAATCGACGTCGACCAGGTCATATTAAATGCTTATCGAACAAACAGATTAGATGCAGACCGAAGTGCCAAGCGGCTAAGCCAATGATTGACGATTTAGTTACCATTCCGACGCCATGAAAGACCAACGCGTTTCGCTTGCAGCACTCAGCTTGACCCTAATCCTGGGTCTGGCTGTTGCCCTGCCGCAGGGCCGCCTGCTTGGCGGCGAGGATGCTAAGGTGGCCGAGTTTCCCTATGTGGCATCGCTGCGCGTCAACAAGGTGCACGCATGCCAGGCCATCATCATATCCCAGACTCAATTGCTGACCGCCGCCCACTGTGTGTCCGAGTTGGGCGCCAAGCCGTAAGTAGAGCTTAGCGCTCATCCCTAACTAGAGCTACTTGATGAGTGCTGGTTACACGCAGTGAACTAGTTGCAGCAATCACTTGGACTATCGATAACTTTCCAGCTGAAGTTCAGTTCATCCCTAACGGAAGCTAAGCTTCAGCTGGAGTTGTATGCAGAGTTGCTTGCAACTGCTTCCTTTCTAGCTTCGGCTCCAAATGTACTGCTGTTGAGCTTCATAACCTTTTCTTCTCCCTTACAGCATTTCGGCCGACAAGCTAACGGTTCGTGTTGGCAGCATCAACGTTCTAGCCGGAGGCGAGCTAGTGGATGTCAGCGCAGTGCTTATCCATCCCTCGTATGGCAACTTTTTGCACGATCTGGCAATACTGACGCTCAGCAAGCCGTTAACATTCAACGAGCGGGTTAACAAAATCGAGCTGCCTGAGCCCCTGGAGGAGGGCGAAGTCGAGGAGGTGCCAGCCAACGGCACGCCCGTCTATGTGACCGGCTGGGGCGAGCAGTCGGACGGCACCACCAACTACAAGCTCCAGAAGTCCAGCCTGAACACCTTGAGCAAGCCCCATTGTGAGCTGCAGGCTGGCTATGGCTACGATTCCGTTCTGTGCCTGGCCAGAGCCGAAAAGGAGGGCATCTGTCGCGGCGACGACGGCGGTGCTGTCGTCGATGACAACCAAGTGTTGCAGGGCATTGTCAGCTTCTTCTGGGGCAACTGCGGCACCAAATACCCCGACATATCCACACGCATCGCCTACTATCTTAACTGGATTGCAGCCAACCAGAAGTAAACTTAACCCAACTTTTCGTCAATTAATATCATTTTTTTGACATTTTTTTACTGTGAGTGAAGTGTAAAAAAGAGATAAAAGAAGAAGAACAAGAAAAGAAAAGAAGCCACAAAAAATAAGGTTTACCGCGTGTTTATTTTATATTGCCAATTTACGAGCGTTTTATGGGCCCTGAGCTGGACGGGAATTACATACGCATGTGAGAACCAAACAATCCGTTTATAGCGTCCATAAATTATAATGGGTCATATCAGAAGTTAACTAACGGCCAATTGATTGTATCGTACACAGGTACTATATGGTCGAAAGATAGCGTTGGCTTACTGTAAAATAGAACGAACAAAGGTTCCGTATTATTGAAGCCACTCGATTTGATAGCAGCCCAAATGAGTTTCAGTTCGTGGAAAGTATTCAAGAATGATAAGCAGAGACGCAAAATGTTGGGGAGAAAGAGTGAGAGAAAGAGAGAAGAGATAGTGAGAAAGAGAGAGAGAGAGAGAGAGAGAAGAGCGGGAGACATGATCAATAAAAAAATGAGATGACCAGTACAGAGACAGGCATACAGATAAACACATTTAGAAAGGAAAAGAAGAGACAGAAAGAGATCACGAAAAGCGGGAGAGAGAGAGAAACACTGAAAGAGAAAGTAAGAGATAAAGAAATGAGAGTGAGAAAGTGAGATAGAATGAGTGGGAGAGAAACAGAATAAGACCGAAGGAGATTATGTTGCCCTTTTTTTTATAAAACTCATTCTCTCTCTCTCGCGCGCATCGGAGAAGGATCGAGAGAGAGAAAGTGGACGGAAGAGACAGAGAGTGAGAGAAGAAACAACGAGAAAGGTAGATAGTGACTAATAGAAAGAGGTAACAAGATCAAGGGGGAGAGAGAGAGTGCGAAAGAGAAAGAAGGAAGCGCTAGAGAGACAAAAGGAGCGAGAGAGAGAATCAAACAGTGAAAGAGAGACAGAAACGTAAAAAGAGAGAGAGAGAGAGACTAGTTCATACAATAAAATTTCGAGAATGGCCATGTAAATATAGGTAAATTAGTACGTAAATCAAATCAAAACTTGTGAAACTTTTATCAAAAATTTAAATTCAATATTGATTGTGAAACAAATCGAATTTGTTTTGCATGCGAACTGCTTGGATTCGCTGGAGATTTATTAAGTAAATCAAATATGTATACAATCTGAAATAGATTGCATTGCAAACGTAAGAAAGAAAGTTTTGATAGCTTACGCCTTGGCATGAGGTTTTCCTAATGGAATATGTGAAGGTCAATTGAATTTTAGTTGTTTTTTTTTTTTATAAATGCTACGTATATGTATTATTATATAATTATCTATATCGTTTGAACGAAGTACTGCAATATCTGTCGAGTGATATCGAAATGGGAAAGCCTTAGTGAATCCATCTTCAGTTCGAATGAGAACTTTGACTCATCGTCGTCATATCTTTTGAATGATGTCGCGGCTATTTCTATCTGGGATCCAAAGTGTTTTCCAAACCGAAAGTCCCCGTCCGGCCGACGTGCTGTCCGTCTTTATATTGGGCAATAACATTGCGAATTTATCGCTGGCATAATAGCAATAACAGTTGAAACGAGCTGCTGACCACGATAAGATTAGATTTAGTGGGCATTCAAGCGACGCAAAGCCGCCAAGCGGCCAAACCCATCGACATGGAAGCATTTGCACTGCGCATTCGACAAAGAGGAGGCGATTCGCGTACCAAAACTTAGCTACCAACTGACACTGAGATGGATAAACTGGGAGCACTGCTGCTGGTCAGCTGCCTGGCCTTGGCCATGGCCATGCCCAGCGACTCAGCCCCGGAGGGCCGCATATTGGGCGGCGAGGAGGCCGCGGCCAACTACGCACCCTACGCCGTATCCCTGCGCATCGACAATGCGCACGTCTGCGGCGCCAGCATCGTCTCCGAGTCGCATCTGCTGACCGCCGCCCACTGCTGCTATCGGGATGGCAAGCTGTAAGTGTCGCCTACAGCCAGGATCAGCTCATATGCTCAATTCCCCTCTCTCTCTCTCTCTCTCGAGCAGTGTCGATGCCAGCCGCTTGTCGGCTCGCGTGGGCAGCACCAATCAGTATGCCGGCGGACGCATTGTGACCGTTGCCTCGGTGACACCGCATCCCGACTATAGCCAGCTGAGCAACAATCTGGCCGTCATCAAGCTGGCCAGTCCGCTGGCCCTGACGGACCGCATCAAGACCGTGGAGCTGGTGGACATGGAAGAGGCGCTGCCGGAGGATGGCGCCAAGGTCAGCGTCGCCGGCTGGGGCACCACCGTCGAGGGCATTACCTCGTTCAAGCTGCGCCAGCTCGACCTGAAGCTCGCTGCGAGCGCCAGCTGCCTGGACGCGTACAGCGACTACGATCCGGCCAAGAGCTTCTGCCTGGCCCACGCCCTCAGGGAGGGCACCTGCCATGGCGATGGCGGCAGTGCAGCCATCCACAACGGGCGCCTCATCGGCGTCAGCAACTTTGTGGTCGGCGCCTGCGGCTCTCGCTATCCGGACGTCTTCGTGCGCGTTGCCGGCTACAAGGATTGGCTGCAGGAGCAGCTGCGCAACTAACTTCATGTACCCCAACCAAATATATGTATATCCGCTTTCATTATTAAAATCCAATAAGAAACGACTTGGATAGCGGTTGTTTTTTGGGCGATCCATTCAGTAGGGGATAAATGAACATGTTATATAGGCTCTATATGCGAATCTGGGGATCCAGTTCCAGCTCCAATCTAAGATAGATGTATTTCCCTTTCACTCACTCTCCAGGGAAAGCGGAAAGAACGAACAAGTAGAGTCAGTTATATTATAGACTCAGATATCTAAATAGATTTACTCCTTAGATGGCAGCTGAAATATTATGTGATCTATTAATATCTCTGTCTAGTTGTTGCCCAGAGGATAATCCATTCAGTTAGTTCTAGATTTCTTATTGCAAATATACTCAATGAAAGGTCTCTCTAGTAAGAATTACACAATTCTATTTTAGTTTAGATTAGACCGTTTGGATGACTAAGAAAATTCAGAATATATAAATCATATTTTGCCACTGCGCTATATTTATATTTATACAGTCCATAAATATTGCTGATCACGTCAAAAGTCAAGTCGAAGTTTGAATACCCTTTTAGACGTTAGACGTATATATGTTTTAGGAACTACTTTGGGATACAAAGAGCAGAGACAAAAATGATGATAATTCGAGAAAGCTGCATAACCTTTTCCTCATATACTCATAAAGAATATAGAACTGAAGAGACTCTATAGAGTCGTTTCTATTCACTCCATAGCTTCTAGAAATGTATCAATTACTCATTCCCACCAAATGTTAATAGATAAGATATAGCTGCGGATTTGTCGTACTTGGGAGTCCTTAAGCATTGCCGATGTCTTATCTCATCTTCAAGTGTTCAAGGGCATTATCTTGTCTGACATTAAAGCATTACGACACATACCAGATATCGATAAATATTTAGATATACTATATTTAGTATGCTAATCTAGAGTTCTGTATGCAGTAATCTATTGTATTGAACATGTCGGAATGCTCTTATCATAGACTGGCCGACCAAACAATATAATACACCAACATTATCAATAATTTCTAAATTTTCCATATCCATACACTCATACACTCAAAATAAGTGCTTAATAAAATTTTCAGAGCGCAATTAAGATATTCTAGAGAATTTATATATTCCATTAATACCTCTTTTATAAATTTCAACTATTTATATTTTATAATTTCTATGATTTGGAATATTGATTTCGATAAGGAAGTAGAATGAATTATCAATAAAATTGATGACCTTGTATTGTTCACTGTTGTCATACATATGTGTATACGAAATTCAGGATCATCGAGATCTATTGATTTATAAATTCGAATCGCCACCGTCTAAAGTCTTTGAGCCCATTTATCATCTAGTCATAGGAGAGATGGAGAGAGAAGAGAGAAGGCCTTTTAGTATAAATCAAAATTTGATTGCAGCATTATGATTATAATCTCAATGCGTAGTCTATAATCGCATTAGGTTCCTAAAGCTAAAGGCCATACCTATTGTACTTTTATAGAGGCTGTTGCGTAGCCCGAGAGCCTTCCCCGCAATATATCACACGACACGGCTAAGAAGCCAATGTTTTATAACATGCTATTTATTGTTATGGGCGAAACCCTTGACGGATAAGCCCACAATTCGGCAATCGGACGGATAAGCTATCGATTACGCTCATATACCCGCTCAAGATGCAAAGAGAGTATATTGGTTACATGTCCGATTGACAGTGTATATTATAAAAGCATTTCTTGGCTATCCCCTGGTTAGCTTCTAGTCGGATATTCCCGACCTCTCTCGTAATATTTCCAATCACAGTTCGATGGAATCTAGTTCGATGGAATCTAGTTCGATGATCAGAGCGAACGGGAGAGAGAGAGATCGCACATATCGCACAAAGGTTTTACCCGTGCCGATAAGATATAGACTGGAAGCAGTAATCCACTCAGATTAGTGCATAAATAGACCCACTCTACCATCGTCGACAACCACTTGCTAGCTTCGTCATGTGGAGAGCTCTGATATTTGCCTGTTCGGCTCTGGCCGTGATCTCGGCGGCTCCCCAGTGGGCGCCGACGGGACGCGTGGTCGGGGGCGAGGATGCCAGTGCTGCGCAATTTCCGCATCAGATCTCGCTGCGCTACCAGGGATCCCACATCTGCGGCGGCTCCATCATCGCCCGGGACTACATCTTGACCGCAGCCCACTGCGTCACCCAGCAACTGGCGAACGGAACTTTGATCCCGTGAGTGCTGCAGCTCAGCTCGACTCTAACCCAGTAATCCTAACCCATTGTCTCTCCATATACACCTACATAAATGCGCAGCACGCCCGCCAGTGCGATCAGCATTCGTGCCGGCTCCCTGGATCGCTTCGCCGGCGGCATGATCAGGAACGTGGCTCACGTGCGAGTGCATGAGGAATACAGCAGCTTCTGGAACGACGTGGCGCTGCTGAAGCTGGAGAGCCCGCTCATCTACTCCAGCCAGATACGCGCCATTCCACTGGCCAGCGCGGAGACACCGGCCGGCAGCCACGTGATCATCTCCGGCTGGGGCAGGCTCTGGCACGAGGGCGACGTGCCGCGCCAGCTGCAGTTCAACACGCTCAGCGCCATATCGAAGCTGCAGTGCGCCACCTCCATCGCGGTCTACAAGGACAACATGCTCTGTCTGGCCCACGAGAAGGACAACGGCGCCTGCAACGGCGACTCCGGCGGCCCGGCCATCTTCAACGGCGAGCTCGTGGGCGTCGCTGGCTTTGTGGTCAACGGCTGCGGCTCCTCCCTACCCGATGGCTATGCCAAGGTGTTCTACCATCGCGACTGGATCATCAAGCATGCCAACTTGTAGAGCAGACGATAGTACGCAATAAATCAACTGATAAAAACTGTCCGGATTTGTGGGTTACTTTCACTAGCAGGGCTTCTCAGGGTAGAGGCAGGGTAGGGGGTATTAGCAATTAATGAATGGAATATTGGTCGATATTAATTTTTAATTTATAATCCGCAATTCCCTTGGCATTTACTTTAGTCAATTGGACAGTCCCAAGTGCATAGAACTACAGATCTTACAATGAGTGGCTCAAGTAATGCCGTGCTTTATGTAGGAGCCCAGACAAGTAAGACTTGTTAAAATATAGAGAAATTTTAAAAAGCCAAGTGGTACGCCTATCGATTAGCCATAGATACCAACAACTCTATTCAAATCATGCCAAAAGTTCAACTTCTGCTCTACCAAAATTATTTTAGCCTACGAATTTAGACTTCAAAGTAATAGGTAACAACGAGCTGAGCAGAAAACAGGGAAAAACAAATAAAGCTTTTAATACTGAATGTAAACAAAATAATGCTTAGACTGCTGCGGTGGGGAGTAACCGACTGATGGCTACGCTGGACACTCTCATATGCAAATTGATATTAAGTACTACCCATTCCAGATGTATTATTCTTTCCAAAGTCAAAGGTCTATATTTGATTTAAATATTTATTACAATTATTCCAAATCTATAAATGCACTACAAGAATCCGGTGTTTTATGGTCCAGTTGAATTATCGATTGCTATCGATAATAAATCAAAATGCAAATTTTTCAGGGGATCGAGGGATTTACATATAGTGCTATAAGCTTGCACTGCATGTAGTAATAGAAGAATATAGATTTAAAATGAGAATTGCTGACACGATTGACCAAGTCTGTGTTGTCTTCTGGGCATATACCCCAATCTCTGCCACGCCTACTGCCTGCACACCATGACAGCCGACTATCAATGTACTCCCATTCTCAACTGAAGAATATAGTGGATTATACGGCTCTACCAGCTCAAATCTTTGACTGTGATCTCTCAGAGCCAGGGTAGATCCCTGATCCATATAAACCTATCCATAGGTATAATACATATGTGATGCAATATAATGAACTCGGAGCACGTGTCGAGCTTGCTTAAGCTGTTTCTTTTTTCCCGTAGGGTAATTAAGGCGTTGTCATTTAGCAGACTGATAAGTTCCATAGAAGGAGCTAATGATGATGGTGATGTTGATGATGATGAAGGTCATGATGATGGATCGTCATATAAAAGCAGGCAACGTCAACTCATGCCGAGCACTTGACTGGTGAAATGGAGCTGCTAGGGAAACTATTGATGTCGCTGCTGATCCAGCTGCTGCTGATCTCGCTAGCGCGCAGCGAGCAGGAGCGGGAGGAGACGACAACCAGTCGGCCGTTGCTGCCCATACGTCCGCGCATTGTGGGCGGACGACGTGCCAGTGCCGGGCAGTTCGGACACCAGGTGTCGGTGCGCTTCTTTGGAAGGCACATCTGCGGCGGCTCCATAATATCGGCCAGCTATGTGCTGACCGCGGCGCACTGCATCCAGTTCGGGCAGGATGTGTAAGTTGAATCGCTACACTCAAGCCACGCAAGTCGCGCTCGCTAACCCACTGTCCGCAGCACAGATCCCTCCAGGCTGGCGGTGCAGGCGGGCAGCCTGAAGCTGAACAGCTACGCTGTCTACGTGGATGTG
Organism: Drosophila navojoa; assembly: GCF_054131105.1. Classification (NCBI taxonomy): domain Eukaryota; kingdom Metazoa; phylum Arthropoda; class Insecta; order Diptera; family Drosophilidae; genus Drosophila; species Drosophila navojoa. The sequence goes on from NC_142895.1 coordinate 25,162,168, forward strand.
GCGGCGATCGAGGTGCATCCGCAGTACCTCAACGGGGGCCAGGGCTACGACATTGCCCTGCTACGTCTGGCTAGGCCACTCAGCCTCAATGCCAACATTGTCGCCATCCCGCTGGCCGAGGCGGATCCGCCAGTTGATTCCGTTGTGCACATTTCCGGCTGGGGCGCCATCTACCACGGCGGACCCACCTCCAACGACCTGCTGTACGTCCAGGTGCGCAGCATTGCGCGCTCCGACTGCACCCTCCGCTACTATGGGCGCCTGCCCGCGACGACCATGTGCCTGCTTCACGGCGCCAATCTGGGCGCCTGCCACGGCGACTCCGGCGGACCGGCAGTCTACGGGGGTCGGCTCGTAGGCGTGGCCAGCTTTGTGCTGGGCGCCTGCGGCCGGGAAGCGCCCGACGGCTACGAAAGCATCGCCACCCTGCGCAGCTGGATAATCAGCCATTCCGACCTATGATCCCCCGGACTTTCGAAGGGTCTTGCCCGTATACGCATGCTCAATAAAATTATATATCTATATACATATATGTATGTAGTCCGGGAATTTATCTCTTGCTATTAAGAAATTTATATGTTCTGATTATTCAATACCATTACAGGGTATGCCTGACTGACTAGGAATGACTAATTCCTACGGACTACAGGGTATAGTTGACTAACTCTCTCTCTCTCTCTCTCTCTCTCGCTCTCTCTCTCTCCAGTTACATGTCTGCCCAAAAATAATTCTAATCGAAAAGCATTTCCATACGATTACAGGGTATTAATAACAGACTTCAATTCATCTACAAATATATAGTAATATGATTAAAGGGTATTACTTCTATTCATTCCTACATAATACATGTAATACATGTATGTAGTAACTGTATGTGTGTAACTTCTGTACAGCTGTTAGGCTAGGAATACTCCAGGGATTCTCCGCTGTGACTCAAGGAACTCGACCTTATGATATTTAGCATTCAGCAATCGGTGTCTGCCTAAATCTGTGTGATTTATGAGATATTTAAACTGTGTGTTGAAAACAGATTAAATGCAGAGAGTAATTGAAAACGTTGAACATTTTCGGAGAACTCAGTGAGTGAATCACTCGCTTTGAACTGCCGTTAAATTGTCGGCGCGGGTTCTGATTTCCCCATTTGGCTGGGCGAGTGAAATGAGTGAAATGCCGCGTCTGGGTTATTAGAGCGTGGCCCTAGCCATTAACCCAACCCCCTCTGACCGACGGCCCACATTCGAGAGCAGTCACATCGACGTCAATTGGGGAACAGCGACCCCGCCGGATCCATTTAGACCGCAATTTCAATTGCCGCCAGTGAAAGTGAAAAGCTTCAGACCAGATTTGCTTTGGCTTTTGTTGTTGTTGTTGTTGTTGTTGTTCAGTAATTTTCCGTTTTGTTAATTTTTTGTTGTTTTTGTTTTCGTCACGAGATTTTCAACTATTCGTTTTGCAGGCATTCAAAACCACTTACTCAGGCGCCAGCCCCCACCCAGTCCCGCCTCTTGGCTCAAAGATATTTTGTTTTGTTTTCATTACGCTTCGTCGTCGCCATCTTCACAGTTTTTCTTCATTTTCCCCGAATGCCTCCTCTGGCCCCTGTCACCCATCCCCATCCTCATCCTCATCCCCTCCAGCTACCCTCACAGTCCGGTAATTAACGTACGCCAGTTCATCCGCATCTCAGTCAAGCGTAAAATTCGGCGTGCCAAGCGAATTGACGTGCTCCAAGTCATCGAACTCCAGAGGCGGGTCTAAACGCCTTCTTACCAAGTGCCAACTGCCAAGTGCTAAGTGCGGCCAGAGCGCTTAGGCCAAAAAGGAGCCGCCCAAATAACACTGTCAAACAAAAGAATCGAACAAGCGACGTCTATGGACTCGTCTGGCTTGTGAATCTAGGGTTGTAAATGCGACTATACCAAAAAGATTACTGATATACATGCCAGAAAATGCAGTTTCCGATTTGCCACAACCTTAAATCGGGGAAAATCTTAATAGTCCCTAACTCCAGGGGATTTACAAGAGTATATTCTCCAAATCTAAAATCTCTAGCGTGAATAGTATTCATTGATCCAATACCTTCAAAATGGTTTGTGTTCATACGGACAGACGGACTTTGCAGAAAACCAATTGCGATTACAGAAAAGAATTGGAAAAGCATTGATCAAGCTAGAAAAAGATAAATGTTTTTACTAAACTTCTTGAAAGTGTTCAATTTTAATTGAGTTTTATTATATTATTTGTATTTTTTAATTTAATACTAACTCATGATTTTCTTTCATTCAAAGTAATTAACTTTTCTCACTGCTTTCGTATCTGGCTCAATATGTCGAAAAAACCATTCTATGGTTCATCAGACTTTCAGAATTTTATTCACTAGAATACATAATGGGTTGTCTTTGTTTAAGGAAATTGAACTTCCGCACTTGAATTTGATTATTGTAAAAATAAAGCTGTACATCAAAAACGTTAATCAGGAATCATTCAGGAATCAATGAGCAAAGTATGTAACTCTTTTAAATGCAGTTTTAGTCCTAAGAACAAACTACTTGCAATTTGTATTGCTGTCAAAAACGGAGCCAGTTCATTTGAGCTGTTTCTCACTTAAAATATATCACTCGTAGTAGAGCGAAAATTAGGCTCCGACATTTAAAAGAAATGATTACTGGGACATTTCTAAATCGAGCTAGTTCATATGAACTGTTGCTCATTTATCAGCCATTTTAAATTCAAGCTCTTGCTAATTTATCTTGATTCAAAGTTCCAAGCAGTTCATATACAACTAGTTGGTATCACCAGTGATTATGTTCCCAGATAGAGCTAGTTCATTTGAATGCTGATTGACAGTCGCGAATTGAGTTTGGCAGTTGGAAATTCAAACTGAATAGATCGAAATGCACCTGCTCGGACTTGTTTGGCGGCTCAGCCAACCCAAATGAGCGTCGCAATTTCACCTGTGTGCCACTTTGATGACGAAAGCAAATTGAATTGATTTGACTCGAATGTGGCGCAGGTGGAGCTGCAATTGCCGTTGGATTTTGGTTGTTGTTGTTTTTTTTTTTTTTTAATTTTCTTTTATTGCGTTTGCTTTTCCATAAGGAGTAATCAAAATTGAGATGGGTCCAGAGCCCCTGATATTGAATAGAAATGGAATAAGACAGTTTTATTTTCCAATATTCAATGACGAACGAGCGGAGAAACGGACAAGCGGATGAGCGGATGGGCGGGTGTGAAGCGAATTGTAAAAGAAATCCCATGAGCAAGCGACGATCAAAGAGCACATGAGCACTTGATAACGGGTTTTTGAATCCGGCCGCAGTTACCATTGCCGCCGCAGTCAACGTCAACGTCAACGTTAACTTCAGCGCCAGCGTCAACAGCGACAGAGAAAGAGTCGATGCACAGAACGGAGACCAGAGACCAGAGACCAGAGCGCAGACCCCACAGACAAAGTTAACCCACTAACCTTGTTACTGTTTCTGTCTACCTATCTACCCCATCTCCCGCTGGCCATGCCTTTCGTTGTCGCATTGAAAGTTGCTGTCAAGTTCAATGCTGCGACTGCGGCGACTGCGGCGACGGCCATGACGGAAGCGTCTGCGCTGGCGTTATGGCAGAGAAAGCAGCGAAAAAAGGATATGACGCGGAGAGAGTGACGTCGGCAGCGACATGCGCAGTTGCTTACTGGGTTAGTAGTAGTAGTAGTAGTAGCATGTATGTATGTTTGTGTGCGTGTGTGAAAGTCTCTCTCTCTCTCTGTGTGTTTCGGTGTGTGGGTGGTTGGGTGCTTGGGCTAGCTCACATCTCGTTTATATAACAACAATAAACTGCATGCAGCTGCTGCCGACGTCTCTTGCAGTGACCTTCACCTTGGCAGTGGAAATAGCAGTGGCAACGTAGACGACGACCTTGCCGCTGCGTCTGCCTCTGCCATGGTCGAGTTAAGGATTCTGCTGGCCTTGATCTTCAAAGTGCACGTGCGGAATCATTCAATATCAAGGGATATGTATTTCGATTTGCTATGGTTTCAATTACCTGATCTGTGCTTTCTAGCTGACTCGTGTTAATGATGCTGTCGCTGCTGCGTGTTGTCGTCGCTGTTGTCGTCCGAGTAGTTAGCTACAACTGCAAAAGAATTTGCATAAAATACAATCAGCTTTTATATTAACGTTCGCTCTTGCCGGGCTTCAATTTCTTCTTTGCACACTTGGTGTTGCCAAAAAAAAAAAATAAATAAATAAATAACAAAAAACAAAAACAAACAAGCACAAACAAACGATGCCACACAATGTATACAAAAACAAACAACAACAAAAAACACACAATGCAAATCAGAATTCTTAGGCGACAAAAAAGTTTCTCTTTGCGCCTACGCAATAAACGGTTTAATTAGCACGCACCGCACACGCACTGAGGCCATAAAGCAACAATGGACAATGGGAATGGTAACGGGAATGGGGAACGGGATGGAGAAACGCACAACAATGACAGTTAGCTTATGCTTTAAGGAAGCGTCTTGAATATTGGCCGTTGCTTCTTACATTCGAATTATATACGATGCGAGTTTGGCCGGAGTGAAAGAGAGCGAGAGTGCCAGAGAGCAAGTCAGACGCGTCCGTTAGCAAACGCCGTTAAAGTTCGACTGACAGGCGTTTGCTTTAAGCCATAGGCAGTGACGTTGGCTGAGCAGCAACGCCAGCAGCCGCAGCCGCAACAGCAGCCGACTAGCAACAGCAACAGCAACAGCAACAGCAGCAGCAGAGGCAGTGGCATCGTCCACATTCGCTGTTTATTCCCAAAAGTGATAGCATGCAGACTAACCATATATTTAATAACCTTTACCTTATATATGCTTTAAAATCCATAGTCTTAGTAATCTGGCCAACTTCAGCCCCTCAGGTGTATCACAGCTTAATCATACAGTTCAAGTTCATATTTAAAGTGCGCGCCGAGTTGTATAGCAAGCAGCATATGCAAGCAATGTTACTCTCGCAGGAAACATCTTAGAGAGTATCGATTATTTCTTATAAATTGGTAAACTAAAAAATAAATGATTTAAATAATTTCCATTTAGTTACAATTTACATATATGCTGCTATTTTTTGGGTCAGCTAATGGGTTAGTTTTTAATAATTAATTAGTTATTTATTGGTTCCATGATAATGCAGAGATTTTAACTAATATAAAATAATCAATCATGATAATAGCACATTCGCACTTATACATATATATTTATAAATGTATTTGTTTGTGCGAATGGAAATCCGCAAGTAACGGGTGGAAGCATGTGAAATTAAGCTTTTGTGTGAATTAAAGAACAGCCCTGCCAATGAGCTGTTAGCAACTTGTATCGGTATATCGATAAGCAACTATCGGCTCGGTTTACTGGCAACAACTGCAGGTAGTACGCCGCTATTCATATTTGTAGGCCAAACCTTCGATTGTGATGCAATTGTTGTTTTGGAGAAGAAAGTGAAAGTTTCACTCGAATATTATTTGATTAACACATAAACTAAGTTGTTATCAAAACAACTTTAGGCACTTGTGTGTGTGTTAAGTGATCAGTGAAGAACTAACGATAATACTTCTACTGGTGTAACGTGCTCCAAAAGGTCAGCGACAAGAACAACAACATCAGGCAACAGCAACAACAACTCGGGCAAACAACACGCGACTCAAAGCTGGCGAAAGCAAAAACAACGGCCCATGTGCACGCGACTTGAAAGTTGCGCGCGTAATTGGGCCCGGCCAGTTTAACCTTAAATCACGCACAATCCCAATCAGAATCCCGAGTACAAAGTATTCCACAGTTAAGTGAGACATGAGTCGTCCCCTGGCCACGCCAGGATGGAGTATCCTGCCTTTTCGGGTATCAACAACGACAAAAGTGTGTACAGTTTTTATTCAACTCAGCCGGGTTAACAGTCAATAAACACGATTGCCTCCCATTTTCATTGCAGGTTGTGCTCTTCTCGCTGACAGCCGGCGTAGCCCTGATGAGTGTCCTGTCAAGGTTCCTGCGACGGCGAAAGCCGCCGCGTCCCATCCGAAGGCCGCGCAAGTATACCGGACGACGCACACGGAATAGCATGCGGAGTCCCAACGATCTGACATCCGTGGCCGGCTCAAAAGCTTCGGCGCGATCGGGCAGTCCCGTTGGCTCGACGGTAGCGTACTCGGATCGTCTGTCAATGGCGTCGGGCTCCATTGGGGCGATGGTACAGAATCAGCAATTGGTAGGCGCCGTTGGCGCTGGAGTAGTGCCGCAGCTAACGGCCCAGCAGCTGGGCGTGATGGGCATGGAGGCACTGGATACAGTGATCAACTTTTGGGAAGATGCGCTGGCCGCGCACTATTCGCCCGGTGGAGTGCCAGCCTCGCTGACAACAGCCGAAGACTCGGAGTTCTGTCGTGAGATTCAGAACCTGCTGGAAATGGCGTATACGCTACAGGAGCAAAGCGAACTTCTCTTCCTTGATCAGCGCTCTGTACTCTTCCGCGAGGAACATTCCATAGACGAGGCTGAGGAGGACGGATTAGCTGCCACCGCAGACGGTGACGACGATCGCCATTCGCGCAAGTCGGGCAGCGTATTGAGTCGCGTTGGCTCCGATCCCAACTTCGACTCCGCAGAAAGCTTCGCCTCGGCCCTGGACCAGGTGGCCGATCTGCGCGAATTCGATGGGTTTATTGAGACGGCGTACGAGGAGTATCCGCTGTTCCAGACTGCGCTGAAGCATCACGAAGAGTACACAGTGCCCTGTCGGACGATGCGGACCGAGCTGATGCACTGCAGCAGCGACACCGAATATTTGGCCAAGTTGCACTGCGTGCGACTTGCCTTTCAGTATCTATTCAAGGATGCGGCCGTCGGGCAATGGATTTGCGATGCGGGCCGGCAGATACTGACCGATCTGTTGTGCCTGGGCGACAAGGACACCAAAGAGTTCCTAGTGGGCTACGAGGATATGGTTAACTATCTGCAGGAGCCCAGCAACTGGCCGTGCATCCAAATAGAGCTCGAGCAGCGCAATGTGAAGGCGATGACCTTTTACGACATTTGCCTTGACTTCATCATACTGGACTCGTTCCGGGACTTGGATGCGCCACCAGCTAGCGTTACGGCCGTTGTTCAGAATCGTTGGCTGTCCAATGGCTTCAAAGAAACGGTACGACAAACAGACCGAATAAGCAATTAAATGAAATGTCACATTGAAGCTAGATCTGTTGACGTGCTAACAGAATCGGTGAACAGTATCAGTTAACGAATACCGTTTTCAATATTGGTGTAACTAATCGATAAGCAGTTTAAATAAGCATCACTTGTCAAGGAGCAGAGGGAAGCTAGACAGATCTGGGAACTTTCTCTTCCTTTTATATTCTCTATGTCTCACTCTCTCTCCCTGCTGACTTCCTGAATGCCATTTAAACTCTCTCTCTCTCTCTCTCTCTCTTCCAGGCGCTGACAACGGCTGTCTGGTCGGTGTTGAAGGCAAAGAAGCGTATGCTTAAATTTCAAAATGGATTTATGGCACACTTTTATGTGATATCGGAACAGATATCACCCCTGATGGCTTGGGGCTTTTTTGGGCCTAACGAGAATCTACGTGATATTTGCCATTATTTTCGGGAGCAGCTGCTGGCCTTCTTGGCGGACATTTACAGCTTCCAGAAGAGTCGCTTCACCACCATCGAGGAATTCTCGGAGGATGTGCTGAAGCACATGCAGACACGCGTCAACAACATTGGCGTTAAGTTTAGTCAATAGAGAGACATAGACAGAGGTTGACAAAACAGATGAGGGCGAAGAAGAAGATGATGATGATAATAACTATAATGATAATATTGTTTATTTAGTTTGGGTACATGGCCAAAGCTTTTGTTTATATTTTGATGGCAATTTTTACACCAATTCATGCCATAAGCACACTCATACGTTGACTAATTTTAAAGCTCCACACATACACACACACACACACACACACACTAACAGACATACAAAGCATATGCACATTTATAATTAAGAACTGCATTAAAGTCGCCAAAAAAACATTTGTAAAATAAAACTGTTTACTGTTCACTGCCAGCCATGCAAACCAGCTGCTCTTCTCCCACATGAGCCATCTCCGATTGCAACTGCACCAGCAGCGGCGTCAACATGCGGATTGTCCTCTTCGTGTTGGTCAGTCGCTAGTGTCAGCTCGTCGTCGCAAGATGTGCAGAGGTCTGGGCTTTAGCACCGGCTTTGTAGCGTTCTGCGCTTTCGTGAGTGCGCCTGTTTAGCGATTCCTGTTCCGTGATCTCATTGTTTCATTGTTGCTGCAGATCTGCTGCTTTGGTGCTCTGCGCATGCTCAATAATATCGTGTACGTTAACCAGGATGTGGCAATGAACACCGATTACAAGCTGGCGGCACCGATCGGCGGTGGCAGCACTAGATGTCAGCGCACGTTCATCGTAGACAGTGCGGGCAATGCGCATCTCACCTGGCTGGAGCTCTTCTACATGAAGTGGACGCTGGTGCTGACCATTTTCTATTCGTTCGTCGTGATGGTACTAATACGCGCCCAATATCTGAGCCACTTTAATATTAATTTCATAACCTCCAATGCGGTAAGCACCTATTGCCGACACACCTTACACTCCTGCACCTGTCACCCCCTTCACCTGCTCCACAGATGATGCTAGTCGGCGGCGTCCTCTCGGTGGTGCTCTTCATTGCCACGGTCATACTCCACGAGCGCATGCCCTTTTCGGAGCTCTCGTGCAATGAGTATATAGTCGGATTCATGTACTTCATAGCCATCAATATATGTGTTGCTGTCGTCTTTTTCATGATCCATTCCTGTCAATATTATTTCCAATTGGACAGTCACGCCTTTTGAAGGCTAAAACTACAAATTTGAATATATATACATACAATACATATACATATACTTATTCAATTTTTCAAGCATTGGTGATTTATGTTATTAATTATTTTTATTTTATTATGTTCATTAGTCTGAACTTTGTTGTGATCACGAAAGTCGTTAAAGTTTGAAAGCCAGGGCTGCACAAGCAAAAATACTTTGTTCCTAACAACTTTAAATTTGTTATCCGTGAACCAAATTTTGGTTCATTTAGAAAATATAATTAAATATATTGTTTTGCGTTATTAAATGATTGATATATGAACATTTTATTTTCATACAAATATCAAAAGTATATTAGTATTTAATTAGCGCATATTCGATTTCGATTTACATGCGAGAATCGATTTAAGTTCGTTACATGCTCGATATTTATTTCCTTTGCTTACTACAGCAGGACTAAAAATATCGGATGGGATCACTTTGATTTTTTGAATCAAACACATTTTGTATAAAAACATAAAGACACGTTTATTCGAATACAATATATGCTGTTTGGTATAAAAGACAGACACTGAGATAAGAGTGTAGCACAAATGAAATAAAAACAATAATGAAAACAATCAAAAGAAAAACGACAACATAAAATTAATATTTATATATACATGTGTATATATAGATGTTTGTATGCAGGTAATATGATGCATTACTCAATAGCGCCACAAATTAAGATTTTTACAATTATACAGTAGAACAGAGAGACTCCTTTGTATGGCTTGTGCTGCAATTGACTATAGCATAGCTATATTCATTTCTGATTCTAATTCTGTTTCTGTTTCTGTTTCTGATGAACTATTTATGTTAGATCTCGCAAAATGCCAGCGATTGAGTTTTCCGCTTAAATGCCGCGATACGAGCGATGTGCCAGGAATGCGCTTATGAAGTAGAGCACCGTATTGACCAGGCCCAGAACACCGGCCGCCATGTAGGCATCGTGCCTGTTATCGCGCACCTTAATCAGCAGGCAGGCCGACGAGACGAGCAATAGTATGGCGGCAACAGAGTGATAGATCAGCTCCTATAAATCGAATAGCCCAATTAAGATTGATTAAATTACATTTGCAATCGCAATTCGAGCTAATATTTTGTTCACTCACGTAGATCGTCTTGGCGATGAGTCCGCCCGTGCTCAGCGATGTGAGGCACGCTAGGAATAAACAAAATGTCCCTATCATAAATGTGGTGGCCATCAGGTAGTGGAACAGATATTGCTGCTGGCGGTAGTAGACACTATCACTGTAGTGCATCGCCATCAGGGTGACCACAGCAACGCCAATGAGCTATGCACCACATAGAAATTGACTAATTAAGGTGGACCAACACAAATATGCAACAATTTAATTACCAACTGGAAGAGCTTCAAAATACCCGGAAAGGTCTTAAGGTAGCCAGTGTTTAGCACAATGTAGGAGGTGTTGGTGGTGCTGGTGGTGGTGCGGGTTATGGTCACGGAGTGAGACATCTTGGCGGTGGTTACTTAGGCGGTGGCTGGTTAAGGTGGGTGTTTCTTGGGTCTGAAAGAAAGGAGACAAATTGTCCAATTAGCAGCTTTCAATGGAATTATTTAAGCCAATAGACACGAATAGCTTTCATAGTATAATTAATAAATATGAAACATTCATCTCACAAAATTAAATACATTCATAGTATTTATTTAAGTACTCTAAATTGATCATTCAAAAGATTCATAAAAGAATTTACATGCGGTTAAGGTCTAATCGTAGTTCGAAATCTTTATTTATTTTTTTTTAATAAAATTTTTAATAAGAAATATAGGGTTTTCCAGAACTCTCTTGGTCGTCTTGGGAAAAGCTATAATACTTCCCGACCTAACTTAAAATATGCAAATATATGTATAAATATATAAGCATATTGAAAATTAAAAGTTCTGTCATGCAGATAGAAAAAGTATTAATACGATTTCTTAAAGAAAAATAACTATTTATTTAAATATACGATAAAAAATTGAATATTGAGAACTGTTATTTATAGTATATATGTAGATCTGTAGATTCCCTCAGTATTAATATATATAGTATATATACATATACATGCATATGTATGTATACAGAAAAGCTTATAGGACCTATTAATCTATACAAATATTCATGTCTACATATATAAAGCGTAAATTTTATTCTCTTCATATTCTTTGAAAGTTGCCAATTGAAAATATTGAAAGCCCGATCAAGATTTGACTTCGAATATTGTCCGGCTGTATAAAATACCATATTTAAGTAAGTGAATAATGGTTCATGTGGCTTGTTAGTTGAATTCCAATGTTTTTGCAGTTGTTACAGATCTGCTGTTGCTGCTGCTGCCCTAGCCACGCCCCCCTGGCCATGCCCAATCGCACTGTAGTATTTTTGGCCAAAATAATTTGTTATTATTTAATTCTAAAATTAAACATATTCGAATTTTCGGCCTCGCTGAGCGCGCCAAATGTTATTGAGAAAAGCGCAGGAGAAACATGAAAATCTATTTACTGTCATGCCTACATACATAGTATATGCCCCTCTCTCTCTCACACACCCACACCTCTCGCTCATTATGTATCAGTGTTCGTCTTTTATAGCCGTACAGTGACGTCATGGGATTTATGGCTGCTGCTGCTGCTGCCTTTTGTGTTTCAGCTAAATATTTCGATGGAAAATTGAAAATTTTGTTAAAATATACGCACATACATACGCTATACTCATACATATAGTCATAGGTTCACAGATGTGTGTGTGTGTGTGTACATGATTTTTGTCTATACATTTTTTGAAATGGGGGCGCGCGTAAATGAGTGTGTGTGAGTGTGTGTGTGTGTGTCTGCCCAAATGGCAAGTGTTGAGCGAGTGGAAGCAATATGCGATTGCTCAAAGATCGGCATGTCTATATGTATGTATATATACATATGTATGTATGTACATTCTTATAATCTCAGTATAACAATTGCATACTGTAAGACATATGGACATTACATTACATTAGTAGATCTTCAGATTGCAGATTCGAACATCTGCCTAAACAAGTTTTATTTACCATTTCCACTAATCTATCTAATTACACTTTTCATTGCTCATTACTTATGTATGTATGGAATGCCTCGTCTGTGGCATCAAGGTCTTTATGACATTAGTCAGACGCTCCCAACGCAAAAAAAAAAAAAAAAAACTCAAAAACAAAAACAATGACGCCATCCTCTACAGCATTTACCCTCGCTCGTCCAATGCGATGACGTAACAAATTACAAAACAAATAATACAAGATTCAAGTTTCCAATGCGAATTCGAGCCCTGCCCTCTTCGAAACTACAACAACAACATCAATCAAATGAAGAAGCTGAAGAAACAGGCAATCAAAACAAACCGAACCACATTTTATGTTGATTAGTGAGCGGATTTCCGTTACGCTCTCGAGGGTCTACATTTTAAATATGTTGTTATGCATATGCCATATATATGTATGTATATACATATACACAAATATATGGGCTTGTTGTTTTTTCACGTTTTTTTTTTTCATATATCGTCAACAATAAAAAAAACCATATCCATAGGTAGCAACAGGCGCCGGTATTTTTTTTTTTTTGAAAATGATATCATGCTCAAACCATGTTTATATATCAGAAATGTGCTTTGAATAATATCAAAAAATAGTCAAAATCTTAAAACAAGTTGACAATTTCCTGCGCATATAACATGTAAATTCGCTGTTAAGAGAACCGCAAACAAGCAACAGCGGCAGCAACATCAAAGGCACCCAATCTGAGTTCTGATAACGGTAATTGAAGCAATCAGTTATTTAGTTGTTGCATTTATGCCGCCTGCCTGCCGTTTGTTTGCTTGCGCAGCCGCTGCATTTTGCGAGTGTCCCGCAATGAGATCATCGCTAATGGAGCTCATTATTATTGACCCACTCAGTGAGCACGTTCCTTGCGAATTTGCTGTCGCTTTTTTATGTGAATGATGATATGCCACGCCCTGGACCTGATAGCTCGCCAATTTTGTATTGTTTTATTTAAAAACAAAAAAACAAAAAAATGTCCACATTTCTTCCACGCACACACAAAGTTGAAGCTAGTAAAACGTGTAAATTTTGAATTCTTAATATGCGCTCACACGCACACTTGCACACATATACAAATGTGAGCGTGCGTGCCTGCCTGATTTACGCATAAAATTTCGATACGATCGCTTACTTTTTGGATACACGAATTGAATTCGCAGACGCTGGTCACACTTGTGTTTTGTATTGAGAATTCGTATTGGGCAATGCGTTTGGTTTTCGAGCTGTTGCTTTTGCGTCTTGGCGCGCGTACGTTAAAAACGAAACTGAAACTACAAAAGTATTTTCAATTTCGTTTACGCCTTTTGCTTCTGCCAGCTGGCTGGCTCGCCGTCTGGCCGGCTGGCCGGATGACAGCTTGGCTGCGCCGAGGGCAGCGGCGTCAACGTACACGCCCGCAGTGCCAATGTACAAAAACAAGAAGCGAATAAGCAAAAACATCTACTGCAAAGCACAACAAGTTGCTGTGGTTGTTGGTGGTTTTATTGTTGTTGCTGTTGTTGTTGAGTGGTAGCGCGACTCATTCACTTGAGAACCAGTCAGCGAAACGATGACGACCATGACGTCATGAATCTACGATAAGCAACAAACAAAAAATAACTTCGCATCAATGTCGCGCGCTTTTATGGGTATTGTTATTCTTATTGTTAGTGCATTTTGTTGGAGCCCAACAACAGAATTGGCCATTGTAACGGTTAATTGCTCTTCGTCTTACAATTTATCTAATGAGTAAACGCGGCGAGAGTGTCGACTGCTGCTATTGCACTGCGAGGCTATCAGTTCTTGTGAGTCACCTGTTAGAGTGAGAGAGAGAGAGTGAAAAAGAGAGTGAGAGTGTGCGCGCTCTAGGAGAATGGGGTGACTATGAGTAATGCAATAAAAAATAAAATGCATGTGTGACCATGTGTGTGTGTGTGGATACTGTTTGGGTTAACTGCGCTGTTGCTACTGTTGCTGCGACAGTCTCAAGGAAAACGCGAATATATTTAAACAGAAAATGCTGGACTAGGCCGTTCCACGTAAATTAGCTGAATCGAAAAATCGTTCATTATTTACATGATTTTTAATCATTAATGTACATATGTAAATATTTGAATGCAATTTTTTTTTATTTCAAAATAAGGTTTTCACATGAATATTGTAAAGTTAAGCAATCCATTTAAATATTTATTTTTCAAAACTCACTTTGTTTCAGGTAGAGCTTTCGCAAAACAGAAAGTTTGTTCACCTTTTCATATCGCATTCATACAGGGTACTTGAAAAACACTTTCATATTTGCAGTTATCAGTGCGACTCATTGTTATCAAGTACATAGCCATAATATTAATAATACATAATACAGTCACTCATATTGCCTTCGGCTCATATTTAATTATAATGCAAATCGTGTTGCAGGGCGTTTCCTAAATTTGAATAATGCCAACAACAAGTACAGCAATATCATCATCAACGAACTTATTGCATTCATGCTCCAAAAATGTATACATATGTATGTATGTAGCAAGAATAGTTTGTCCATTGCATACTTCGGGGCGTCAAGGCTGTTGCAAATAGCCTCATGTTTTTTTATAAACAATTATCATACATACAGTCGACTCACGTTAATTTGCAACTCGAGGGACCCTTACAATATTGGAGAGAATAAATAAAATCTCGAATTATCAATTATCAGGAGATTTCATTTAACTGCTGATATTTTATATATTCGTAATGTATGTGCAAATTAATAATTTTATGAAAAGAACTCATTTATACGGGTTTGCTACGATATTTGCTGATATTTTATATATTCGTAATGAATGTTCAAATTATTTAATCTCTGAAAATAACTAAAAAGACCACAATGTTGCTGCTACGACTTTTCAATAATTTTTTAAGGAGATGTGCTGTTTCATCAGTTTCGTTAACACGCAACCACGCACAGTAAAGCTAAATTATATACTTTATATATACGCTTATGGGATCTATGTATATATTTATACATATATATGCGTACACACCAATCTTAACTATCGTTAACAAAATATATTTTTTGCAAGTGTAGTGCAGTATATCCAAAAAAACGTCCCATTCTAAGCGAGTCGTTGCAGTAACGGCATTCCCTCAAAAAATATTAAACTCAATTAATAATACAACAGTTGCATTAACATTTCACCTTCGGGTTATGAATACCTTAATTGCAATTTTAAGACAAACAGGCAATATACATACAGAATTTTCCGTCATAAAGCTTTTTAAATGGAGAAAACACGAGTCGATTGCAGTTCCAATTCTCATTAATTTATTTTCATCAATGATTTCGATTTGGGTGGTGTATGAAATGTGTGCGGCTCAATGAATGATTTAATGATGTTTGACAATATATTGGCCAAGAACAATGCGAAGGCGCATCTTAATATCGATTGGAATTTGGCCTTAGTAAAAACGCGCGAGGGGGTGTGTGAATGTGTGTGTGTGTGTGATGACTGCTAAATGCATTTGTTTATAACAATATATAGAATTCAAATCCTGCGATCAGTACAATTTATAATTTTTCGTTTTTCGTATTTCAGCTGTTTGTGTATATATAAATACATATAAGTATATATATATATGTATATATCTAACTGTATTTCGTTTTATCATCTTCAGCATTGGGTTAGAATTAAGGCTAATTTTTTAATGTGTATGCTTCGATTATGTGTACATGTTTGTGTGTGTGTATGTGTGTGTCTTTGCGTATGTGTTTATATTGTTGCTGTTAATTTAAATGTGTTCATTTATTTTTCTTGTGTTGTTTTTTCTCTTATCGAGCTTTAGTTCAACTAGATATCATCGATAAATTTATGTTAAAGTTATAAGGAAACATTTTCTCTTCTTGCTCGTTTTCTTTCTCTTCTTTTTTGATGCAGCAGCAGCAACGCTTAGGTGTCTAAACTGTATTAATTATTAAGGTAAAGATTAAATATTCTAGACTTCTTCCTATCGCTACCTAACAGCGCGTGTTGTTATCTCGCTCTAACTCATAAGTATGCGTGTGTGTCAGTGTGTGTTATTTGTTTTCTTTTTCAATTCGCTTGCTTTTTGGTAATTTTGTTTGTATTAATTAATTGCTGCTGCTGCGTTATTGCCAACTAAGTAATCTTTAATCGAGCCCATCGTCCACGAAGTCAGGTGATTCCTTTTTGGGCTTTGGTTCACTGTTGTTGGAGCGCTTAGCCTCCGAGGCGGAATTGTCGGCATCAGCATTGCCAGCTGGGAAACCGGCGCCGGCGCCAGGGAAGCCGCGCGGGAAAAAGTTCTTCATTAAGTTGAAGATTTTCGGATTAGACACGTATTTGGAAATATTAGCCGGATTGGCCAGTATGTCTTGCATGGCAGCTGCCACTTCTGGGTCCTTCATTTTTGACATCAAGTCGTCCATATCAAAGCCGGCGGGCATGCCGCCAGCGCCTGGGAAGCCACCAGCGCCTGGGAAGCCACCAGCGCCTGGAAAACCGCCAGCACCTGGAAAGCCACCGGCTCCCGGAAAGCCAGCTCCTGCACTGCTTTGCTTGGCCTGCTCCTTGCGAGCCTTGTTTTGAGCACGCTGACGCTCTTTAATCTTGCGCTCAGCCTGCTTGCGCTCTTGCTTGATGCGATGCTGCTCGATTTTCTTGGCATTTGGTGTCACCTCGCGCAACCACTCGTCGGCCTCCTCATCAAAGTCCAGCTTGCAAGCCTGACGCAAATCCTTGGCGGCCTCCTCAAACTTTCCAAGCAGACGATTGGCGCGTCCACGGAACTTGTAGGCAGCAGCCGAGTCGCAGTTCAATTCCAAAGCCTTGTCGCAGTCGCGAATGCATGCATTCGGCTTTTTAAGCTTCAAGAAGGCCTGGCCGCGCTTGGCATAGAATAAGGCATTGCCCGGATTCAACTCAATGGCCTTAGTATAGTGATTGATGGCCTCGTCGAATTTCTGTTGGCTGTAAGCAGCAGCGGCCTGACCACGCAATTCGCTGGCCTGATCGATTTCCTCCTCAGTGGGCACTTTTTCTGAATCACCCATTGGCTGAGCTGGTTCGTTGTCGGCTTCAATAACACCTACAGACAAAATTCAAATTGAGGTTGGGAAGTTCAGCGATGGGGACACGTGATTTTTTATTCTTCTTTTACGGCACGGCACTGCTTTTTAGTAGACTTACCCTCCATATCTAATTCGACATCGGACTCTGGCTCCGAAACGCTTGCGTCTTCATCACTTTTGTCTGAATCGTCCGCAGCCGTGAAAGCCGGCTTTGCTTTGGGGCCGGTATCGCCACCGAAAGGGCATTTGCTAAACAAGCAGAGAATGAAATATAAGAAAAAATTGCAAGGATTCTGATTATCCAGCTACTACGCGCACGCACACACACATAAAAACACAAACTTACCCAGCGTCCGGCATCTTGAAATCGCCCTCAGGCACCTTACCGCCGAACTTCTCCACAAAATCTTTTACAAATTGCAATTGAGGCATATTCAATACAGTAGGATTTGCATTGACAAAATCAATAAAGCCTTTCAGCTTAAGCAAATCTTCATGTTGCATTGGCGCAGCCATTTTTTCAAATTTCGTTAATTTTCTCGTAAATTCTTTCTACACAATTACAGATATATATATATTTATATGTATGTAAAATGCGTCTCACACAAAATGCTGAAACTAAATTTTTCTCCGGTTGTCAGAGTGACCGAGCTCTAGAGATAGACTTTTGACAAACAACTACTAGATATCGAGTATATGTATTTGTGAATACATTGACTTGAGAATCGAAACCTATATTTTTTTCTCGTGAAATGATATATCGATGATACTGGTAACCAAGTATTTAATTTTCCAAGTATCAGCGAATGTCGCCTTGAACGATAAGCGCATCAAATATATCGATACATGTCTACAATCGCTCCTTTATTGTGATTCAGCTCGACGGTCAAGGTCTTCTAGAAAATTCAAATGTTAATACATAGCCACAGCGACACAAAAAGGAAAAAGCAGCACGTTAAGGTAATTGCGACTTCGGCTTATTCTATTCGTGGCGCTACGCAATTTTTTTCAGGAGACCCGTACTGAAAAACCTAAAATTATCACATTAGCTGAACAAAATATATCAAATCGTAAAATAGCGCTAAAAACTAATTTCAATGTAAATTCAGTTAAACGCTTTTTGAAAAAATATCGTTAGATGGACAAATTGGGAAGAAAGAAGGGATAGGGAAGGAAAAAATACACAAATTAATGGGAGAATCGTGCTGTTTTTAGATCGAGGATCGCTTCAAAACTTTAGAAAATGCATCAGAATCGCAGCAATGGTTGGCTCAAAGAGATGGGTTTAATGTTTTCAAAATTTCTTTTTAATAAACTATTTTTATTGAATAAAAGACATATAAAACTTAAGTTTTTTCAATTAAATGCAAAATGGATGTTTATTTAAAAAAAAAAAAAAAAAATTAAATTGCATTTGTTGAAATTCAGATGATTTTTTCATTCTTTAAACTTTTTTTTTTTTGTCGCTGGGTGTACAATTAACCAATTACGATAGTGTATGTAGCTGGAAACTTTGACAACAAAAATATATTTAAAACACTAGTTTACTTCTTGGCTTTTTAATTATACATACATATGTATATCGAGATATACATATTAATGATATAAGCATGCCTTCCGTATTACGTCTGTATCGTTTCAATATAACTCAAATGTGCCTTCTATTAGAAGTTATTTTTCTCACTTTTCAACATCAATTAGTAATCAAAATTACGTAAAAAAAAAAAAATTATATATATATATATATCTTAATAGTTAAATTGTCTAAAATTGTGTTTTTATCATAACCGTATTGGGTTCGCTTGCTCGATATTTAGCTGAGGCTGAAAAAAAAATTATCTTTGTAAATTATAAATAGAAACTTATTTGTCCGAATCTCATTGGAGCCGGACGTTACGCCAGGATTCTCCAAACGGTGGCGGCTGCGGATGTGGCTTCCAACTGAGGCAATTCAAGTCAATGGTAAGCTTTGGCCGTTTAAACTGCGGCAGCTGCAGGTGATCGTTGATTGTTTTTGCGGTCACACAGATCACGTTCTGCCCCTTCCAGTATTTGATCATCTTCATGGATTGCAGAGTATAGATGATGTCGTCATGCGTAATGCCGCTCGCCTCGCTCAGCTCTTTGATGGTCGTCTGCTCCGCTGAGCAGCGGCCCTTCATCAATTCGAGCAGTGTGTAGGCCCAATAGCTGCGATAACTGAGCCTGCCCAGATCCGACAGCGGCTTCTCCGGGCTGCCAATGACGCCCTCCTTGCGGGACAGCTCGTAGCTGAAGGCAATCAGCAGCTTACCATAGCCCTTGCGCTGGTGCGGCGGCAGCACCAAGATGCAGGCCACGTTATTGTTGTCCATCGACTTCTTCTCCTTGGAGAAGTAGCCCACAATGTGACAGCCCCGCTTGTCCGTCTCGCAAAGCACATAGAAATAGAATGGATCCATGTCGAAGTAGAGTACCTTATGGTCAAGGAACAGTTTGGCCATTAAGCAGAGCAGCTGGCAGTAGAGCGGCTGCTCCTTGCCATTCACCTCGAATATGGAGATGGTGTTCTTGCGATAGATTTCCCTGCCCGGTGGCCTGCGCACCTGGCACGTGTACAAGTGGTATCGGTAGCTCTTCTCGAGCCGCATATACTTCAGGCAATACTCGCAGACGTACAGCACCCGCGCCTTCCCATATTCACCCGGATAGGGACTGAAGTACCAGGTGTCTATCTCATAGTTGCCGAACTGGAGCTTGTCGATATACTTGATCTTGGTGATGAACTCGTGCTCCTTCTCTAGCGCCGCCTGCGAGGCTGTCAACTCAGCGTGGCTCTTCTGGACATGGTTGATCTCGTCGTAGCGTCGCTTCTGATAGCGCGTCATCTTGCGGTCGCTGTAGTCGTATCGATTGTTCTCACATGCCGACAGATAGTAGTCCTTGGGGGCTTGTCGCTTGGGACGCACCACGCTTGCGCCCTGCTGGTTCGTTGCGTTGGCCATCGCAATGGCATTGGCGCTGGTGCTCGGCTGATCGCAGTTCAGTGGCTCGGGCGTGACCGTGATACCGCCCAAATCATCAGGATTATCAGAGATGCGATGGCGGCCCACCCACTCGTCGAGTCTCCGGTTCAGTCCCACATAGTGTACATAATACTCGTTCGGGCTGACGCAGTTGTCGGTGACGCGCGACTGCAGCACTTGGCCGGCGTGGACGGTGCCATCAGCGCGGCGTATGTAGTAGATCTTCTCTGGATTGTCGGCTATGTCGATTTTGTTCAGCAATAATTGGTCACCACCAGTATTGGCATCACGCTCGCCGCCATCATCATCATCGTCATTATCCTCCTCCTCCTCCTGCTCCTCATCATCATCATCATCCTCATCATCATCCTCGTCACCATCAGCATCGGCATCTGCATCGGTTGCCTCTGTTGCGGTAGCCGTCTCTCCAGATGTTGTGTCCGTATCCTGCTCTATTATCATCACGTCCGAGTCATTGGACTCAGTGTCACATTCCTCTGAATTATCATCAGACTCGTCGTCTTCCTCATCCTCCTCCTCACCGTCGCCACCACTGTTCGCCTCGTCGCTGCTGCTCGATATGGCTTCAAATTGAGCTTGTAGTAAAAACGGTTTCTGACGAGGATCACGCGGCGCCAAGCGCATCTGCTGCATGTGAAGTTGTTGTTGTGGAATGGGCATACTCAAGTCGACATGATGCTCCTGTGACTGTTGGCATCGGATCGGCTGATCGACTCCATAGTGCGCGCGCTTATAGGGCGGGAGCAGATCAATGCCCTCATCGCAATCGTCAGTGGGCGACGCTGGGGTTTCGGGCATTTCAGTTGGTGATGTTGGGGATGTTGGTGATGCTGGTGAAGTCGGTGAAGATGGTCCTTCAGTTTCCATTTCCATATTTTGCTCCTCTACAACCTGTGATTCCTGTGGTTGTTCCTGTTGCGGCGGTAGTTCAGGTTCCGGTTCAGGTCCTGGTTCTGGTTCCGGTGGTGTTTCAATCACCATGGCCTCTTCCGCTGGAATCTCTTCCACTTGAGCTGGAGTTTGAATTTCCGCTTGCGTCTCAACCTCAGTCTCCTCTGACACTGGTGAAATTGGTTCAATTCCTGAGTCTACAGGTGGATCAACTGGTGCCGGAACAGTTTCTGTAACATTTTCCTCATTCTCAGTTGTGCCACAATTGCTGAAATCGTCGTTGCCGGTTAAATCGCTGACATCGACCACTGTTGTGGGTGAGGGTTCGTCTTCAGTGGTATCATCGCTACCCTCTGATTGTGATGTGTTTGAATCACTCGGACTACTGCTGCTGGAGCTACTAGAGCTGCTGCTCTCCTCTCTTGAGCTCTGCTGTTCGCCCATGACTGGCTCTTCAATGTGCTCTTCGTCTAGGGACGTTTGGGACGTTATAGATGTGTCCAGATCTGTTGGCTCTGCTGTACTGTCGGGCTCTGGTGTGCTACTAGTGTTATGCGATCGGGATGTCTCGCTGTCATCTGGGTCTGAAGGATCCGTGGAGCCACTGATGTTTAGATTCTCTTTAAGCTCGGCTTCCGCATCTTCTACCGGCGTGGACGGCCGTCTGTCGTCCATTGCATAAGTTCTTTGCTCTTCGACCATTTCCCCTGTATATATTGGTCTCTTAAAGTCTTCGTCGGACATTTTATTTGCTTATAGTTTTTGCCGCGTATATATCCAGCAGCTCAAATGCAAAATATTCCTATTTGTTTTGCTACGCAAAAATAACACTAACAACAAGAAGTTATAGCGATGGAACTGTACCTCTACATCGATACACATTGCAAGACATCGATAACATTATGCATTGTCAGCTATAAATTTGAATATTTCATCATAATTATGATAATTATGTTTAGACATAAATATAAACATATAAATATATATTAATTTGCAACTTGTAAATGATTAAAATATAGGAAACAGAACGTAGTGTGCATTCTTCATGCCAAAACCAAAAATAGTGTTGCGCAACGCCAAACATAATTTGGCGCAAATTTCCACACAAGCCCATGCGCATAGCAGCACATGTTTGAATCTAGATTCTTCTGAATGTATGTACACTGACAAAGAAAAATATACGTCTGATTAAAGTTAGCGGTAAACATTTATTTATTTTAACAGAAATAACAGCAGTAATCTTTTTAGAAACCATGTTGTACAACGGCTACACATATTTAAACATAATTACGAAACAATGTGCTTAAATTAATTTAATACTTATCACATAATCAAAAACTCAAACTGATATAGAATGTTAGAAAGATAATTTTTTAAAATCCGGGTTTAATAATGAAAGCTGATATGTGGCTTTGGGCCAACATTTTTAAAATAAATCTTTAAATTACTGTATAATCATATTATATATGTACGTATGCATTTTAAATGTTTAATAATCTTGTAAATCAATTTAATAAACAATCAAATTTCGATCTGGCATTGACTTGTTAGTTAAACTGCCATAAGTATGGGCTTACTTCTATTTTGAATATATGTATTTGTGTTAACTAAATATTCGTTGGAAAGAACAAAATGCATATATTTTAGTGTGTGTATGTATGTAAATATGTATAAATGTGTATTTGTTAAGTTTAAGCCATGTGTTGTTTGTGGTTGGAGTGGAAAATGTGTATAAAAAAATCAGTGCATAAACGTTCGTTACAGTTTTCCGTAAGGCTAATATTTTTCTGGGCCAACATAGGCTACAAGCGCAATATGTATTAATATATAATTAGGGGTATATGTATGGATACTTGAGTTCTCACTCAATAGTTCACATAGTATGTGCAGTAAACAAGTAACAAGTAAAACAAAGAGCAGATCAACTATATATATAATATAGTGCGTAAATGCTAAGCCATTGAGAACTACTCGTAAGCGAATACATTTTCGAATTACAGTTAAAATAAATAGCTAACTAATTTACATTCCATATCTGTGGCTAATACATAGACGTATATATGCATATATCTATATGTATATATGTATATAGATGTATATACATTGAATTGAATTCGTCAATTAGGTCTGCAAGCTGGCACCGCCATGTCCATTGCCACCAGATAATGTATCGGGACTCTCGATGCGTATGAAGCGTTGCATGAACTCGTTGCATCGGCTATGATAATCAATGGTCACGTTGCACTTGCTGCTGCGCAACAGAATACGTCCAAAGATCGTGGCTGCAATCATCAAGATAAGCAATTCGAGTTAATACAACTGATAAATACATACGTCATATATATATATGTATGTATATGTACGTATATTTATAAGCACATTATCATCGATACGCACCGACATTGTTGGCGTCGTAATCGCCGCGCTCAACACCATCGCAGAGAAACAGACACAGATGCTTGAAGACGTTGCGCTTGGGATCGCTTAGCAGGTCTATGTACCTCTCAGCATCCACTTTGCTGCGGCTGGCCAGCAGATCGTCCACAAACGGCTCCAGCAGCGCCTGCTCCGGCAGATCGAGCAGCAGCAACAGCGCCTCGGCAGCCGTCTGTGGGGTGCCCGCTGTAAATGGAAGGAAACAATAGTTAATACATTTACAGAGGTATCAATGCTGATTTAATTTGAGCTTACGAAATGGATCGTTCGACCAGGAGTCCAGCCAATCGCGCACTGCATTAAATTGACTGCTGAGCGGCTGGCGGCGATCGTAGCTCTGAAAGAGTTGGCCTCTTTGGTTGTGCAAGTAATCGATGAGCAGGAAATATTCGCGGGGCATTGGCACGCGATACCCGGGCGTCACATCCAGCATCTACAACGGTGAATATAGAATGTGTATATGTCCTATATATATGTATAGGTTCGTATATATTACCAGTTGTTTGACTTCGTCCAGCGTGTATTCACCGATCGGTCGCTCGGTACGGCACAGCGTCTCCATCGACAGGCCAAAGCAGCTGGGCTGATATTCACCCGTTACGGTTATGAATATATCTCGGCCGGATCGCACATGAAGTATAAGTATATCTAGTACGCATTTATCGACGGCGGTGCATATCATTTTGAGCAGACCCGTCACGGAATTCGCATCGACTAAAGCGCGCACGCGTATGCTGCGGGCGGAGTCAATCATTAGACTGTCTCCACGCGGGTCCACATGCAGCCACTTCTCGCAGATATCGTTGTGCGAGTCCTTGACCTTGAACTCGAAGTCCACATTTTGCGGGCAATCGTTGGACACATTGAAGTCCCGTATGGCCGGCTCGTTGAACCGCACCACACCAAACTCAATGTTCAATCGGTCTGTGGTTATCTGCGGCTGACTGTCGTTCTCGCGTTTGTCCACCGCCTTGAGCACCTCGGCCAAGACCTTCCTGTACTTGTCATCGTCGCGTGTCTTGATCTTCACACGGAATATGGCATAGACCGGCTTATGGTCGCTTTCTCGTATCTCCATGACGCCATTGTATTCCAACTGTTCGATGAGCTTGCCCTTCCACAAGACGCGATCGCAATACGCTGGCGCGCGCTGTTTCTCGCCCGTGTCATAGGTGTCGGTGCCCACGTCGTATTTGTAGGTGGGCGCAAACTTAATCTCTCCCTCCGTGTAGCCCTTAAAGCATCGCTCGTAGCTCATCTCTGTGCGCAGCTGATCGTACTGCAGCATCAGCTCAAAAGTTTGCGCATCGCTCATGGGGCCCGGCCGCTGCTGTCCATTTGGCTCCTGTATCCGATAGTTGAGATCACCCAACCAGAAAATGTGACTACAGTGAGCGAAAGACAACGTACAGACAAAATCAGAGAGAAAGAGAGAGAGAGAGAGATAGATTAGTTATCTGTTTATTGCACTGTTGCTTGTTGCATTTACTCGTGATCGTTGATAGTGCGGACCTGCAGTCCGTTCTCCTCGAATCGCATGTAATCGTCAATGGCTTTGTAGTCGTCATTCCGCTCCGCCACGTTGCCCATGTGCGCGGCCAGATGGGAGTTCACAAAACAGATGCTCGCCTCGTTGAGCTGAAAGCTAACAGCCACGCCCCCCTTATTACCCAACGTGTTGAACACGCCACGGGCCACCGAGTTCACGCGGCACCGCACGATATGTTGACGTAAATTTTTACGAACAAATATTGTTAACATAATGCCAGATAATCGCACCGATTGCAACTCCTCATACTCCATATCATCATGCAGGTTCTCCAACATTTTTCGCCTGCGACGAAAGAGAGAGATAGATACAATAGATAGTAATTTCAAATATATGTATGTATGGTTATATGCACAGACCCCATATCATTTGTTTACCAACTTGAAATAAAACCCTTTATAAGATTTATAGAGCTTGATATATATATCTTTAAGTATTTTCTATTCAAATTGAAGATTCGCATTCAGCATATTAATAACTTTCTGCTTCTTGATAAGCTAATCAGACCAACAGCTGTAATAATAATGATAAATAAGACTTCGTAATTCTTTAAACAAACGATTATTTGCTGCAACTGTGCCACAAAATAAATATATTTTAACTTGACTTTTACTGCTGATTATATGCCCATCAGGGCAAAATGGCCTTGTGAAGGCAGGGCGAGTCCCATTAAATGTATATTTGCTTGTAGCCATGGAATGCCGAGATCTTGTAAGCCACAGAGGCGAAAGACTTGAAATTTGAGATCTTTACTCGTGCATTTCGTGCGCACTAGCAATTTATCATATTTTTTTCGCTAGCTCAGCCTATTTTGTTTAAATCGATAATAATCGATTGTTCGTATTTGTTCTTTAAGCTTAGTTTGAATAGTGTTTCAGGTGAAGATTTCGCTTTTACAGTTATGCGTGAATCTAAATGAATGTGCTTTCGGCAATATAGTAATACCAATGGTTGTAGTTAAATCACTTACACCCATTGCGTGGCAAACATTTGCATTTGATTGCCGTTGAGCATGGCCCTGGCCGTGTTCTCCAGCTCCTGCAGTCCAATGGCATAGATGTCCGGCGCCTTTTTGCCAGATGCAAGCCAAGGACGAAGCGTATTTTTGTTATCCCAGCAGGGTTTGTTATTTACGTTCCATGTGGCACAGTAGACGCTGCAAAGGATGATGGCATTAAATTAAAGAACTCATGTCACAACGAATATAGACGAAGCTATTCATACATAATATCCTTGTAGATAATATATTCGCTTTCGCGCTTCTTTAGCTCATGCTTCACCTCGCCTATCTCACGGTAATCGTCAAGCCATCGAAAATTTAGCGCCGCCTCCGACGGCAATTCGGCATCCCACATGGTCTTCTTGCAGGAGTTGACTTTGGCACAGAATTCATTGAAATCGACCGCGGCGGGATCGGTTCGCATTGAATAATAGTAATACTTGGTTGGTCGATCATCGTCCGTGCACAGATCGAATTGCTCCGTTTTGGGCGCCTTGCTATCTGTAAAGCTTACAACATATTAAATATATACTGATCACAGATGAATAATAGGTGGCAGGAGGTTGTGGAGAGATAGGAAAGGAAATAGAGTGAGAGAGAGAGATAGATTGATAGTTAACACCTACCCGTTGTCAATTTAAAGGATGCATTTATCGGAAACACTTTGTTTATTTTCAGGTCATTGCTCGCCGTCAGTGGATTGCGGAGCAGAGAGAACGAGATGATCGCGTATGTTCCGCCTGATGCGGAGGAGACAAGCGCTAGCAGGCCCTCAATATGTTCCTGGCCCTTGATTTGATATGCTTCGAAAATCTATCAACAAATATATTCGAAGCATAATATACAATTTTTCAGTCTCTTTACTTTTCGTCAATTGACTTTGGTTTGAAATCTTTTGTAAAATCTTAATCGATAACTAAAGATAAGGATTGTCAAAGCTAATTCGATTTTAAAAAGTCCAATTGGAAATTAAATTGGCACAAATTAAATACTCTGCTCTGTTCGAGTTCTGAGCTGCGTACTTGGCTTGGCTTGGCTATGAGGTGTCCATTTTAATAAATAACAGCGTTGCGACTTGAGCAACGTATCCATCAAATTTCCACCTCATTGCGAGCCTCAAATAACGTTCTTATCAGACGAATAACGCCTGCTCGGTTTTATGCTTGAAATCGGACGCTGTTCACAATAGCCAATTAGCATTCCAATCGGACTCCACTCAGTGTGTACTAAATGGATAACTGTTGAATGTCTAGCGATGTTCCAAGAAAGTCACTACTGATGAAAGTCCCAGCTCATTGTCAAGTTTAAGTGATATCACTGACCACTGGTCAATGGTGATACGTTATCTTATGTCCTCAAGGTTCATTTACACACGCACACACCCAGCCGGGAACATGGTGTTGCAACACAAATGGGAGAACAAGCAATCGATTATTTATGATGGGAACAAGTTAGCTTACCAGGTGAACTGTTTCGTCCGCTTTAAATCGCTCCTGCACAATTGATAGCGTTGTTTTCACTGGCACTGCAGCTGCGCTTGCATCACCGCCATTGGGGTAGTTGCTCCCGCGTTCCATCGCTAGGCGGCTTTTATATATTCGGTTGGCCTTTTTTTTTAGCGGCTTTTCAGCTTCTTTTTATTTGGTATCTAGTATTTGTTTTTGTTATTATTACGTACCAAACGGCTACAGCACGGGAATGTTGAATGCAGAATGGACCCTAGTCACGATGTTAAGGGGTTAGTTATACTGACAAACTTGTGGGTTTCTTTTGGAGTGTCTATTTTTAGTTAACACAAGCGCCGAGTGACGACACCAGTTTCAGGTCTTAGTTTTTTAGTTTTTATTTTTGTCTGCTTAATGCTAATACCGAAATCAACACAAGGAAACATTCATGGATAGTTTTCTTTCTTAGAAAGCATTTCTTATTTGCTTTCCTGAGCTATAAATCTTGTTTGTTTTTTACTATTTTAGGACGGTGGGTGTGGGCGGGTATAGTATTTTTATTTTATTATTTCTTTTTTTTTCTAGCAAAACACACACACAGAGGCAATCGCCGTCACTTATTCACCGACGCGTAGAATGAACGGCTATTGGCGATGACGATAATTGTAATTCTGCCTTTGGTGCTGTTTTGAATTGCAGCAATTCATTATTTATTGCATTTAATTTATATAGACACTACACACAAGTCACTTAGGCCGATTTCTGTAGAGTTTAATCGGAATATAGATATAAGAGCAACAATAACAACAGACACAACAAAAACAACAACGGCGAATAGTGGTACGCACAAACATTCGACTCGAGTAGCAATAAAACCAACGTCAACAGCTGAAATTGAACATAGTCCCACAGTCCAGGGCTGCATCACCAGCGAATGCATCTATCTGTTGACCAACACTGTCAGCTGACAGTGCTGCTAACAGCAGCCACAACATTAATTTCGTTACCTTCGCACGCAGAAATTGTTTTGCGGCTCTTTAACGCATAAAGAAGCAGAAATATGTCACAATACCAAAAGGAAATAGTCCAGGCTGTGCTCATAGCAGACAACAATGTGTGGAACTTCAAACCGCTATCGGACGAAGGCTCCACGGTGCGATTAGTAGTTTTATTTAAATGATGCTTTCCTACTGGGTTTGGCCACGCACGTTGCTTTAATATATTTACTATTTGCATACATACCTACAGGCGCTACTGCCACTGGTGAATGTCAGCATGCTGGATTATGCTCTAATTGCGCTCAATCGCAGCGGCGTCGAAGAGGTATTTGTTTATGCCAGCCTTTACCTGCAGAGCATTCGCGAGCACATCAAGTAAGCATGCTATAGGGTGTACATTTCAAATTGGGGTATGCCCGTTTCGTTAGTCAACTTGTTGCTTACATTTGTCTATGTATATCTTCTGATTGCAGACGAGGCATTGCTACCTATGCCTCGTGGTCGTTCAAGATGACCGTCCATGTGATCGGCGGCGAAGGCTGCCGTTGCTTTGGCGATGCGATGCGGGATCTGGATGCCAAGGCATTGATACGTGGCAATTTTATACTTCTGGGCGCAGACACGGTCACAAATGCTGATCTGCGTCCAGTTCTTGAGCAGCACAAGCGCATGGCCAAGTTCGACAAGGGCACGGCCGCCACGCTCGTGTTCAAGGACTGCGCCAGCAGCAATGAACGAACGGGCAACGAGCTCTTGATCGCTGTGGATAAACAGAATACACGGTTGCACTATCATCAGCGACTGCGCATGAATCACAAGGAGTCACGCTACCAAATACCGCTGGATGTGTTCCTTAACAACTCGTGCGTTACGCTGCATCACAATCTGCTCGATCCACAGATAGCGATCGGCTCACCATCGATGCTGTCGCTATTTAGCGACAATTTTGATTTCCAAACACGCGACGATTTCATTAGGGGCTTGCTGATTAACGAGGAGCTGTTGGACAGCCGCATCTACGTAGCACTGCTGCCGCCTGCCCAGTATGCGCACAAAGTGAACAATTGGCTCTCCTATCAGCTGGTCAGCCGGGACATCATTAGCCGTTGGGCCTATCCACTGGTGCCCGACATGGGCGTTTACAAGCTACAGCAGCAGTATGTCTTCTACAAGGACAATATCTACAAGAGCCACGACGCGAACGTCTCTAAGGTGGCACTGCAGGAGAACGTTGTTATACAGGCGGGCAGCCATGTGGATGCCGGCACCACAATCAGCTGCAGCGTAATTGGTGCCAACTGTCGCATAGGCAAGAACTGCCAGCTCAACAATGTCTTCCTCATGGCCAATGTGATTATTAAGGACAACTGCCAGCTGCGGCACTGCGTGATTGGCTCCGGTGCGGTTATCAACGAGAATAGCGATATTAGCGCTGGCTGCGTATTGGGCGCCAAGTGCATCCTGCCCGCCAACACAAAGCTGGCTAACACGTTAGTCACCAGCTCACCCAGCACACAGCGCACCGAGGAGCTCGACAATGGTAAGGCCTTAACGCAATCCTTCAAATCACTTACCTTCAATTCACGCCAATCCATTTCTCAGTTGAACTGGAAGCCATTGGGCCAGCTGCATACATTGTCAATGACCAGACAACTGGTGATCCGGACGATTCCGATGCGGACGACGACTTGATGCCACAGCTGACAACCCTCTGCATACCCAAAATGTGTGACCTACAGAACGCGGCGAACGCGGATAGCGACATCAGCTATTCCAGCGACGACGATGACAACGAGGACGAGTCTCGCCAGGTGACGCCGCTGCCCGACGACACGAACAGTAAGCACAGACCACATAATATATAAAGCAACAACATTAGTACCATCTCTGCCATTGCAGTCTTCCTCTCGGAGGTCATCGACTCACTAACGCGCGGCTATCGGGAGAAATCGAATCCGGACTTTCTTATTCTCGAAATTAACTCCTCGCGGTATGCGTATAACATGTCCCTGAAGGAGGTCAACTTCAATGTGGTTAAGGCTGTCTTTTCCATGGAGAGCATCGTCGAGCCGCCTAACGGCAACATTATGGTAGCCATCAATGCAGTTTTCAAGCAACTGGGACCCGTTGTCTCCAACTACATTAAGAGCGAGGATGCCATGACGGATTGCCTCAAGGCTCTGGAGGTACCCGGCCAGATTCCCACAATCATTTGTGGCCAATGCTGCAACATACACTAATTTTCTGTTCATTGCTTTTAGGACATTTGCGAGGAGAACAAGCTGGTGCAAGAAAAGATCTCCCAAGTGGTGCATTATCTGTACGACAAAGACTTTGTATCCGAGGACGCCATACACAAATGGTACGAACAACTGGATGGTGAAGAGCATGCGACGCTGCGGCAGAGTCTCGCCAAGCTCGTCGACTGGTTGAACCAGTCGAGCGAAGACGATGACGACGACGACGACGACGAGGATGAAGAGGATGATGATTAGGATAAGAAGAAGGTGATTAGCGAGCTGTCTGAAATTGTTCCTTTTGCCAACATAAAATACAATTGAATTAAAAAACCATTTGCGTTTATTTATTACAATCTTATTTATTGCGACACTCTCGATAATTGTAATCGAATAAATTGAAATATGCGTGTGGGTGTATATCAATTGTTCAGTTGCGGATAATGTCCGATAGATAGTTTTAATATATTATTAACAATTGAAATTTGTAAATTGCGATCTACTTTTTAAATATATAGAACTCCGCTCGAAGACGTCCACTCAATATGACGTCCGCAGATCCCAAAAAAAATTTGATTTATATAATTGTATATATATGCGAACAATAAGAAAAAGAATTAATAATTAAAAAGTTATATATATATATATGTATAGGTGTATATACGTATGTTTATAGAAGTATTATGACAATTATATATTATATTATATATATGTAAATGTATATTAATATATATATACACCTATACAAAATATGTGTGTGTATATATGTGTATGTGTATATAGCATATATATATATATATATATGCTATAAACACATACATCATCATACATGCATGTATATACATACATATGAGCGGGAAAAGAAGGGTGTTTAAAATTAATTTTAAGGCTTAACTGAAGTACATACGTTTCGCAGCTCGCTCCCGGATGCTTCTCGTTACTTCTCGAATTGGAACTCATCCTCGGATTCCTCGCAGCCAGTGCCCACTTCCTGAATGATATCTTCATCCAACTTATCGTCATCTTTCTCATCCTTGTCGTCATTCGATTGAGTCTCATCTTCTGACTCCTTCGCCGACTCGATCGTTATTTGCGAATCATCGGCACCGTCGTCGGTATTTTCGGCATCTTCCGTCCCAGAAGCATCATCGTCATCGATCTTGTCCACCGCATCCGAAGCGTCTCCTTCTGCATCTGCCTCGGCATCCGTATGCGAATCCCCATTCGCATCCTCGTTAGCATTCACATTCACTTTCATATTTGCATTCACTTTGACGCTAGCATTCGCATCAGCATTCGCACCATCCACATCACGGTTATTGCCCTTTTTTTGCTCCGCCCGATCGTCATTGGGCTCGTCATCGTCATCGGATTCACTGTCAACATCCATGGGTTCCACGTCCGACTCCTCCAGCAGCATGGATTTGCTATCTTTCTCCTTGGCTTCTTTTGTCGATTTCTTCTCCTTGCGGTCCTTGTCCCCGGCTGTTCGCTTGGAGCTGCTGCCCATCTTACCCAACTCGGACTTTGGTGACTTGACGGATCCTTGGCTAAAGCTGCGCTCCTCAATATTGCGATTGATGTCCTGGGCAATAAATTCGAGTCGCAGCTGCACGTTCTTCTGGAACACCTCGCTGTTGGCACTGCAGATGAGATTGCTGCGCACCTCCTCGATGCACCCCTCGAGCACCTTGTGCACCTCGGCCGCATCGCAGTCGCTGTCCAAGTTCTGTATGACAATCAGCAATGTGGTCAGATTCTTGAGCAGAGCGATCATCCGCTCGCTCTTCACCACGCCCTTGTTCAACTCGTCGACCGTCTGGCTGGCCTTGGCCCGGCATTCCTCGCGCAGCAGCGTCGGCGATATCATGGCCTGGACATTTGGATCCCGTGTGAGGCTGTTCGACAGCTCCTGCACCCTGGTCAGCTCGTACATGAGATCCCCGTTGATGCGCTCGATCGCTATGATATTCGAGGCATATCGACGCTGAAAGTCATCGCGCAGCTGACGGCGACTATGGTCGGCGATGGCCTCGTCCTGGCCCATCAGTTCACCCATGGCAAGCTCTGCGGTGGCATTCATCTCAGCCAGCCGCTGAATTTTGGACTCCTTCAGGGCAATAAAGTTCTGGAGCAGAACCAGATGCTCGAGCAGCTTGGGCGGATAGCCATGTCGCACCAGCTGCATCCTAATTGGACTTTCCCCAATCGCGTCCTGCCCCAAGAGCGGATCACTCTTGTTTAGCTTCATGCTGAGAGCATTTCGTGCCGCCGCATTGTTGTTGACCAGATTCTTTTGGGGAGTCGAGGAGTTGTTGCTGCTGCTGCTGACATTGCCGGCCGAAGCGACCAGCGGGAGACGTTTACTGCTGGCCAAGTTGGTGGTGAAGCCCAGGTCGGTGGTGTAGCCCATGTTGTTGGTCTGGTAGATACTCATCAAGTTGGGCCGGAAGTCTTTGGTGAAGCTGTGCAACGGCAGCATCTCGTGAAAGTTCTCCGACACAATCTCATAGTCCGGTATCGACTGCGTGCCCAATCCAGGCCGCTCGAACGTCACCCGGTACATGGCATTCAGCGAATCGTAGGCAGCCACCGTGCCGGCAAAGATGCCGTCCTGTGGCGTCCGCAATCGGGCCGTCACCTTGGTGCCCAATGGCAACGGCATTGGGATCTTCTCTGGCATATCCGCTATCAGCACGGTGTCCTTCAGGTCGCCGGACTTGCACGATTGCAGCGTGCGCATCAGCTGACGCTTGCGCTCCAGCTCCCGCCGCTCCTCGCTGAAGAACGCCGACGAGCAGCGTCTGGGTCGGCCCATGCGCCTCCTGATGTTGACCCATTCGTGGCGATTCAGCTTGCGCGTGCCAAGCCGTGGAGCCAGCTCGTTGACATTGTTCATAAAATCGTACTTGCAGTCGAAGAGCGGCTTGTCGATGTACGAATAGAACCACTCGGCAATCGCCCATTTGTGGGCCTTGGGCAGCTTCAGGAGGTTGCGCAACCGGAGCCCAATGCTTTGACCCAATCGCTTGTTGGCCACCACCTGCGCCTCGGCCTTTCGCGCTGCATCCTCAGCCGCAGCCGCAGCTGCCGCCGCCGCAGCGCCCTTTGTCCCGCTTGTGGCGCCTCGGCCCGGTCGCAGGTGCCCGGCCATCTGTGGCATCTGCTGCTGCTGCTGCTGCTGCCCCTTGCCACCGGCTGTTGGGGACGTCGCCCTCAGTGGCTGCTTGCCCGGCGTGGACTTCTTCTGCTTTTCCGTCGCCTCCGCACCCGAGTTGGAGTTTGAGGTGGAGGCACTGTCATTGGAGCGCATGTAACGGGAGACGACGCCCTTTCGCTTCTTGAGCACTTTCGAGGGAGTCGTCAGCAGTTTGCTGGGACTGTCTCCGGAGCCGCGGGTGGACATCTTTTTGGGCGCTAAACTGACGCGCAACGGTTTGTCATCGTTGATGATGTTCTCGTCGTAGAAGAGCCGATTGCGCTTTCGTATCCGGGCGGGCATGCCACGTGCATTCAGCGGAAGTATGGGCGGCTTTTGCGTCTTCGGCTTCGGCGGCTGCACAGTGCCCACGCGCTGCAGTCCAAGCGTGGCCAGGCTAAACGCCGGCGTCTCCACTTGTTCTTCGGCGTCGCTCGCCTCATTGCTGTCCTCGGGCGCATCGTCCTCCTCCGCCACGTCGTCCTCGTCATTCGCCAGATCGGCCGCCTCGTCGACCGTGTCGCCGTCATCCGCCGACTCCTGTTCCTGTTGCTTTTGCTCCCGGCCACCTTCGCTCGCCTTAAGCGACTTCCCGTGCGTCTTACTACTCGTCTCTATCCGATCATCCTCTTCATGGGACGGCCGTGCGATTTTTCGCACAGCAGCGGCTGTCTTTCTGGGCCTCCCCCGCTGACCGGTGCTTCTCGTCTCTGTCTCGGGCATTGTTGCCGTCTGCTTGCTGGAAAATTGAAAAACTTGTTCAAAATATTCTTAACACAAATACGACTGCTCCTTTTCAGATCGCATCTTTTTATGTTTCCCACTAGACAAGAAAACAAAGAAGTATATCGAACACTATAAAAAAAGCATTGCAGTTCTGGGACATATCAAGTTTCAGTAGGATAAGTCTCTTTTAATCCCTGCTATTATATGGTATTGTGCACCAATCTGATCTCTTGTGATATCTATATGCATTTCTCTATCCTGTCTATAATAGCCTCTCTGTAATATTTATTACAATATTTGTTGATTTATATAAGAGACTGTATATCCACATGGTACATAGTTTAGAAAGAGACAGGTAGATAGCACGAAAACCGGGATCGATTACATAGAAGAGACAAAGAGCATATGTACATATGTATATGGAGCTGCATGGATATGATATAGGCGCAATAAAAATGAAATTTTAATTGAACGTTTATCTAAATATTACCTCAAATTTACTGCAAGAACTTCATACCTGGAAGAACTGATATTCTAAAAATTCCCCATTTACCTTCTGCAATGCAGAATCTGCATACACAAAAAATAACACACACACACACACACGCTTATTGCTTACTGTGAAATTGGCGCAGCGATGATTGATTTGTAAATAACTTTTGTTATAAATGGATCAATCTTGGAGAATATGAGACTCATGATATTCATTTGATTAAGCCAACGCGCAAGCTTGTAATACTTGAAATATCCTTGTTTTTGATAATGCCAATTTGGTTTCAGTATTCAAGGTATACAAAAATTCAGTATTCCAAGTATGAGAAATATTCGAAACTCACATTGATGTATTGGCAAAATTTCGAGATCTTAAGATGTATAACATTTATTTGTTGACAAAATCGATAACATTACAACAGCAATGGCTATCGATTTTTTGAACAAACTTAATCGACCAACAGCGTCAATAAATATATAAGTAAAATATAAAAAAACTATTTTATTTAATTTTTGGTTTTTGACTTTATTTCTTGCATGTATATATATAAATATATATATACATATATATTATATTTCATGTTAATTTTTTTCATTATTTCATTTTGTGTAATACTTTGATTGAAGGACCTCGAATATACGCATACATACATAGATACATATATATTCTCACATATTTAGTAATTCAAATTAAGCACAAATATAATTTAATATATTCTGTAGTACATATATGTATGTGTACGTGTATTACTGCGTGTGTGTGTGTGTGTGTGTATGTGTGTTTATATTTTAACCTATACAAGCATACATATATAAATACAGGTGTGTGTGTGTGTGTCTCTATGTGTGTGTGTTTGTGTTTAATATTGCTAAGCTTTCGTTTTCGTATTTTGCATATAATATTTTTCTTAAGGTTCGAATATGTTTTAATGAAGTAATGTTTAACTTTAGAGCTTGCTAATCGCAAAAATTAACAAAAACAAAATAATAGATATAGCGTTTCATTTCAACTTTTATAAAAACAAAAAAAAAATTAATATATTAAATGTTCCTTTGTTTTTTTTTTTATATATATAAAGTAGCAACGTTGCGCAATACAAGTTTTTTTTTTTATAATTGTAGATAGATAATAACAATACATTAGGTTTAACAAATATCAATATCGATAATAATAGTATTTAATAATAATAATAATTACAATAGCATAGGAAGTAATAACAGCATTCATTCTTTGTTTATATTGGTATTGTTTTGCTTCTTCTTCTTTTTCTTCTTAGTATTCAATTCCATTTGTAGTTGGATTATATTATTTTTATATATTTTATGTGTGGTTTTACTTTCATCTAAAAAAACAAACATTATTATTTCGCTTATTTGTATGATAATTACATAAATATTCAACAGCAATGATTTCCCATTCCGAATAGCCAAAGCAATTTGTCTATAAAAGTTCATATTTAAAATGAAAATAAAATGTAACTGCCTAGCTGCGTTTATTGTGCTTAAGGGACTACCCTCATTGTATGTGAGTTGGTTCAATTGTTTTGGTAATCGGAATAGTTTCGTTTAGTGTTTTTCTTTAGTTGCTCTTTTAAACAATTTAAGCTAAGAACGTTTAAAATCGCACAAAATACAATTAAAATACATATACAAATAAAAGTTTGCATGTTTGCTTTTCGTTTTTTATATATTTTATACATAATAAATAACAGTTTTTTTTAGGTTTTCGCTTTGTTTTGGTTGTTTTTTTTTTTCATCTAATTTTTTTTTTTTTTTTTATCGGTTTTTGTTTTGTATTATTGTTATTGTTTTTTTTATTTATTTGTAAGCTTTGTTGTCTATTTATTGTTTCAGTTGATGATCGTGTCTCGCTCGCTTTTGAAGCCCGCGTTGTTGATTGCCTAAATAGTATGCAGCTCGGCTGCTCAGTATGTGGCCTAACGACGTTGGCTTCGTTCTTTGTCGGACAATCGAAAGTGTTATCGATAACACAATGACGAAATGATGAAATGTTTGCTGAATCGTTAAACCAATAACTGCTGCTCGTTAACCTTTTCATGTTAATCGATATACCGATTACGATTGTTGTATTTTGTCGCCTATTTGGCAATATGCTTATCGATAAGCCGCTATCGACAGTCGTTCCCAGATGAATTTTAAACATTGAACCGCGTCTCCGAACCATCGGCCAGCATCAACGTCACGGTTCGATTATTAATCCAGACGAGCTTGGCCAATCGCATCGGATTCAGCCGCGAAACATCCGGTATGGGAGCCGTGGAATAGCCCTTGGTGCAGCGCGTCTGGGATTGACCTAAGCCAAACATGCCGGTGCTTGTCTGCCAGAAGGACAGGCGATTCTCGGCACACGAATAGGACACCAGGTATTTGCCATCTGGCGAGAAGGCCAACGAGGTAATCGGATACGTATGGGCGGGGATCATTTGGCACTTGTTCTGCCTCAGCTCGTATATGGCCAAATTTCCGCTATTGGCGCCAACAGCGATGCGCCGGGTTTGGCTGCAATGCGAAATTTGATTGAATTTGCATATAGACGGACAGAGCTCGGCCAAGCCGCGACCCTTTAGCTCATTGCTATCGACGCAATGGAGCGCAATGTCCATCACTTCCACCAGTAGGCCAGCGATCTCCGATTGCATTTTATCGATCAGCATCTCAACGCATTGCAATATCTCGCCCTTGGCCTTGTACAGCACAGATTGGGTGAGCGGCGTATTGATCGACTGGGCATTCTGTTGCATTGTATTGTATCGGGCCACCTCCCTTGCCATGGTCGTAATAAACGCTGCTGGCCGTGCGGTGGCAATCAGGCGCAGGGCATGGCGGGCGGTGCGACAGGCATCGGCTTGTGGGGTCAGGGGTAGCTTGTAGTTGAGATTTGGCACCGACTTGCCCTCACAGGAGATCTCTAGCAGGCCCAGCAGCACCTTCGACACATCCAGATAGGGCTCCCAAACGGTAAAGCCACGCCCAAGCAGATCGATGGCCGCACGACGCAATGGCGTATATTGCGGCAGCTTTGGGGATGGCGGCGCATACAGCAGATGAGCCAGCGCCATGGAGGTGAGCCGAGCCAAATTGTTGGCGATGCCAAAGCCTTCGACTACCGAGGATTTGCGTCGTTCGGTGTTGGTATGGCCCAGGCTAATGCTGCCGCGATGGTTGGGCGATTCCTGTGAAATGTCCTGCCCGAACTCGGCACCAATCACGCCCAACAGGATCACAGCGGTGGTCTGCTTGCGCTTCAGCTCTGACAGACTGGACGGCTTGCGTATGATCTCCTCTTCCTCCTCCTCATAGTCCTCATCCTGTTGATCGCTGGAGCCTACACCGTTGCCACCAGCTGACATGCCCTGACCGCCCGACATCGAGCCGCTGCCGTTGCCCATTGAGGAATTGATACCACTACCAGTACCAACACCACCGCCCGAACCACCCGCCTGGTTGTTCGTCATGGCCGCCATCTGCTGAGCGCCCACAATTGGCTCGGTGTGTGTGTAGAGCGGCAAATACTGTGCCCAGCTCTCCACGAGCTGTTTGCGTCCCTTCTTGCCCATGCGAGTGAGCTCGCCCAGTAGGATTTGCTGGGCTGCCTCGCGTATCTCGATGCAATGATGCTGCCAGCGCTTGACCATCATCTCCACCTGGGGACGCTTGAATTTCTTTGGCTCCAGCGCCTCAATCTTGTCGGGCAGCAAGAAGCAATGGTGAGTGGACAACAGACTCCAGCCCTGCTTGATCTGTGACGTGTGATGGGCGAGCAGCTCCTCCTCAGCGCCTTGCGTTGACTCAGCATACTGAGCCAAGCGCTGCAGCTTCTTGTGCTTCTCGCTGTCTGGAAGAAACGAAGCGGCGCTCATCGACATCAGCGTATTGGACATGGCCACCAAGGCCAGTATATGATTTGATGTCAATGTGGTGCTTAGCTCCCAGTGCAGACGAGAAGTGAAAATGGCTGTCAAGTGCTCCAGGCGCTGCAATTCCTCAGGCAACATGCGTTTCTTGGAGCTGGAGGGCAATTGCAGTCCCGGTGGTATCTCGTAGTTGTTCTGCCATGTGGGCAATAGCAACGACATATAGCCGGCCTTGGACAATACACCGTACGAGATGGGTACAATGGGACGCAGTAGGCCCAATTGGGATTCGCAGACTTTGTCTAGATGCGGATCCAGGCCCCAGGAATGGAGCAGCGAGAGCAGCAGCTGGGCCACTTCCATGACATGAGTGACCTCCATTTTGGATGCAATCTTGCTCTTTAGATCCTGCGGCTGCTCCTCGTGCGTCTCCACGGCCTTCTGCAGGCTCTCCACTTTGGCCTGCACCTTTTTCTCAACAATTTCCGTCTTCTCCTTGAACTTCTGCACAAGTCCGTGCTTGTCCTTGTCCTTAAGTATCTTCTCAACATCGACAGCCTTATTCTTGACCTTGCTAAAGAAGTCGCCAATTTTCTTGCTCGCATCGATATGCATCGACTTGCCATCTTTAGGATTCTGCAGATGCACACCCAACGCCTCCAAGGTTGCGGGCGTCATCTGCGCATATTCCTCGCTGTGCAGCTCAAATATCAATCCCTCGATGTCGAAGAAGAGAATGTGACTCTCGGCATCCTTGGGATTGGTGCGCAAGCCCTGTATGACCAGCGGATTGCTGCGGTGCTTCATCAGGAAATCGAAATTGCCCTGATTGTGACCCTGTAGCTGCTGCAACTGATGGATGCCGCGCTGTGTGGCATGCCGTATGGCATTCATGTTGCGCGACTTGAGTCCCCTGAAGAAATGCACTGCCGGATTGGCCATGCCCATCTCGCTGGCCGAATTGGCCGCGTTGCCACCGGAGCCTCCGCCGCCATCCTCCAGCGCCTGCTCATCGCATGCTGACAGCACCTCCTCGGCTAGCATGCCATGCAGCACACGATCCAAGTGACCCGTTTCCATTTGCCACACATAGACGCTGCCATCGGAGCAGCCGACAATGAGGAAATCATCGAGTGGACGCCATTTGATGGTCACAACCGGAAACAGATGTCGGCTGGCCAGCGTGACGCATTTGCGCTCCTGCAAACTGACCAAGGTAACTGAATGATCCGAGGCCACCGAGCAGATACACTTGAGTATGCGTGGACTGCAGCTCTCGGGCGGCACCAGCAGCTGCGTAATCTCTCCCGCGTGCACGCAGAACCGATGCAACAGACTGCCGCTGTACAAGTCCCACAGGCAGACAGCGAAGTCAATGCCGCCCGAAAGCAGATGGGACTTCTCATAGCGTGGATGTACCATCGAGGGGCAGAGCAGGCAATTGACACGTCCGCGATGCCCGTAGAGTATCTGATGCGATGGCCAATCACTGAAATTCTGCTTGATGCCGACGAGCAGCTGCATCATGACCGTCTGTGTGGCCGGCACAATGACAATGCTACCATCCTCGCGGCCAATGACTAGGCGACTCTGTTGCGGCAGATAAATGCTCGATGTGAGCTTCACCGGTGAGTCGGTGATGCGCGAAAGCTGATCGAGTATGCCCACCGGCGGCGGATCCATCATCGACCAGGCCTCCACCAGTGAGGTGCACACATGCGGCTTCTGTATGCGCGGCGGCATTTGCTTTGCCTGCAATATACTAATGTTATCCAATGGCACCTCCGGCACATTCCACACCGAGATGTAGCCCTCAGAATCGCCGCGCAGCAAAAAGTGTGACTGTTGACCCATTAGGAGTTTCATCGCTGGCGGGCAGGAGAGCACCTTATCTCCGGCATGCTGCAGCACATAGTACAGATAGGGTGCGTCGCGTACTACGCTCTTTGAATGAAACTCCTTATTGTCTGGTATGCAGTTGGCTGGCAATTTATACAAGTACCCCTTGCCCTCGTCCGTCCACAGCATAACGCGATCTGAGGTTATGAAATCGCCGCCCTGCCAACGCTCGCGTGCAGGCGCAATAACGGAGCAGAGTACTGTAAAATCGCCAGCATCATAGATCTGCCAATATTTGGTGCAGACGAGGAGCACCGTGCGCTGATTCTGGGCACAACAGTTCATGGTGATGGCGTTCAAGCAGCGTATCTCCTTCGACTCATTCTCATAGATGGGCTCCGCATGCTTGTTCTCGTTGCCCGTCAGAGTCCAGACCTTGACGGTGCCGGTGGTCGTGATGGCCAGCACGACGTCGTCTTTGCGGCGCATTGGACGTAACACGTGTATGGCTGATATCCAGTCCGGCTTCACCTTTGAGCTGAGCACGTAAATAACCTCGAGACTGAATGGGTCCATGACCATAATTTCAGCATAGTAGCCAATGCAGAAGAGACGCACGTCTTCGCTGTTGGCCGTGTGATAGCTTTGGATTTGTGTATGCACCTGTGGCAGCTTGACGGCCTCAGTGCATTTGCCGTCGATCAGATCCCAGGTGCACATCTCACCATTCTCCGACGAGCTGACCAGAAAATTGTTCTCCGGCAGCAATGAGGCGCGCACCAGGCACAACACCGGCGCCGAGTGGCCAACGAGCAGGCAACGCGGTGACATCTTCAATGTGGCCGGCTCCACTTGCCAGAGACAGATCTGTCCGTCGTAGCAGCCGGTGACCAGTGTGCATTGATCGTCCGATAGAAAGACGCTCGATATGCAATGTGTCGGCGCTGTGGGACCCCACAGCACCACTGGCACCACCAGATTCGTACTGACCATGGTTATTTATGGTATGGAGACCCGCGACCACTAACCACAACACCAATACCAGCACCGACTCCTCCTCCTCCACCTCCACTGATGTGGCCTATGCTCGCTCTATGATGCGTCTGTCCTTCTACCTGGATGCGTGTGCGCTATTTATTGAATATTTTCGCAAATATCGAGTTCGATTTATGGCAGCCGATTCTCCAGTTGTTGTTCTCTGTAAAAATTTATTAGTAAACATTGGCCTACCACGTTTCATGGCGAGGCCACACTTGAAACTGCGCTTGTGCGTGTGTGTAAACATACAGTGAGCATTCTTGATGGCTCGCCAAATCAATAAATACCAGCCCTGCTACGTCTGTGTCGTTGCTCAAAAGCATTCAATGTAATTTAACACAAAAATGTTGTTTACTGCAGCTTTGCACTCGATACAAAATTGTATTCGTGTTATTTCAGCTTTGATTCTATTGTTATTCGCTTTCTTTGTTTTTCTCATATGGATTCTAATCGCAATACAAGTTTATCTAAGGCGAAAAGAATCTGATATCTAACGCACCTACGGAAATAGAATGTTAGCTGATAATGCGGCAGCTGATAACAATGCAAGTTGTTGCGGTTAACGCTAATCTCGAGAACGGCTCAATACAATTAAATTGTTTTGCGTTAATACAAACAACAACAAATTACCAATAATAACAATAGGATAACAAACAGTTCTCGAGATAAGTTAATGCACACATTGGAAGTGACAGAAATTTAAGCGGACAGCAAAATTTGTAAGGAGAGCAAGTAAATAACTAATTAGAGCTTGGGTATTACATAAGTTTGTAATACAATTTAATACACATATAACATAGTTAGTCGTGTTGCCAGTGGAAATGTTAACAGTATTTGGCAAGTGCGTCATGTCGCCGACTTCCAAGTCGAAATTGGAATATTATATATGTATGTATTTTTTTCACACTCCAACAGTCCATTAACAAAAATAGCATTTGAATTAAGCTATTTGTTAGTTGTTAACTGACAAAAGCAACTGCCGAAAACAGTGAAATCATTTAGCTGTAGCTCCATTAATAATGATATTATTTCTTTTTTTTTTTTTTTTTTTTTTTTTTTGGAATTTAGCCGTAGTGCACTATTTAGATAGATTACTGTAGTGACTTAAGAGAGATTGCAGTCAGGGTATTGAATATCAAAAGATAAACAGAGCACACTCACACACACACGCACACACATACACACGCACACTCAATAGACAAACAGAATTCTGTTATACAATTGAGGCGCGCTGGAGACAACCTTGAGGGGTAAAAAAAAGCCCCACAGAACACCCCTTAGTCAAACAAGGATGAGAAAAACAAATAAACTACGCTTCGAGTTGATTTCTCGACAATAAAGACACTATATATGTATGTATATACACATATATTTATATTTCTATGCACGATATCTGTCTGCTATAAGACAATAGAGAAGTAAATGGCAAGTGTGCCAATTACGCTGCCGGACCAACGGATGGAGCAGCGAGTGGACAATGTGACATGTATGTAAATATGCGCGCATACACAAACACACACACACTCACACACATACACATACATGCATACATCTGTCTGTAAATACGTCAGCAGGCTCTGCTCTGTGGGCAATTAGCTGCAATAACCAAAACAATATGGAACAGAGCGCTCATCAAATTCTATAATATGCTAAATTAATTGAATGACGACGCGTGCTTATGCATTTTGAGCTTGACAAAAAAAAAATATGTTAAAAGGCTAGCCAATTGGTTTGTACACACACACACACGCACACACAGAACAGCAGTGTAGACCCGCCAATAAATAATAATTGTAGATAACTTAGCATTTAGCTAACATTTTGCTATTGTTGTTGTTGTTTCCGTATTGGCTAGCGCGTGATAAACTCCTCCCTCGCCGTTCGTTCGATTCACTTCGATTTGATTCCTGCTTTCTTTCTCTTTATAATTTTGGGTATTTTGCAGGAGGCTATTGATCCTGATCCGTGTACTGCATTTTCAGTGTTATAAATCAGTGTTGGTTACGCAGCACAATTATGGAATGTCGTCGCCGTCTCACGATTCTAACTTGGATACACTCCGCTTTTATTTATTTTATTTTATATTATTATTAATTTATTTATTTTTTATATATTTTTTTTTTGCTTTTTACTGCTGAGCACCGTGTGTTGTTGCTATCACTATCCGTTCAATTACAACACACACACATATATACACATATACAGCATACATATACACACACACGCCGTTGTTGTTGCTCTTTTTGTTATTGCTATCGCTATTAGCGATTTTCTCATATGTATTTATACTATTTCGCCCATTAGGGGTTTTCGCTGTTATATTATAACACTTTCGTACAAACGATTATTGTACTATTTGACCCTAAGCATATACGTTCACATAAATTATCACTTGGTTTTCACTTTATATATTCTATTTGTTTTTCT
This sequence comes from Drosophila navojoa, assembly GCF_054131105.1. Lineage (NCBI taxonomy): Eukaryota > Metazoa > Arthropoda > Insecta > Diptera > Drosophilidae > Drosophila > Drosophila navojoa. The sequence continues at coordinate 25,206,356 of NC_142895.1, forward strand.
GTATATACATAAATAATTTATTTTTATTTTTATATTTTGATGCACACGAAAATCTGCTGAGCAGAGAAAAAAGCAATGAAGATATCGACCGTGGACTAAAATTTGTCGATTAATTGTCAGAGCTGTCGCCACCTCCACCAAATACGATACATTGATGCATTTTTCGAGCTGATGGCAGCTCTACACAATAATTTTGATATTTGGCTTAAATGTCAATGTTTTTTAGAGTTTATTTTTGGCTCGAAGAAGTTTTCAAACGCAACAAATTTTCCATATGTATTTTATGCGAATCTGATGAATTCCTATCACATTTATTTTCACGATTACACGTAAGTGAAACGTAATATCGTTACCTATTGTCCAACGGATAACGCACTTAACGAAGTACATCCGTACATGCCAAACACGATATCAGTTGTGTATTTAGAGTATATTAACTAAAAATTAGGATTTGCTTTAGCTTTGTATATTACTAAAGTTAATAGTGAATAAATTATATGTTTATACGGGCACACATATGTAAATAAATAAACACGCTTGACAACATGAGTTAGCTGTTGCTGATGCTTTCGTGCAATAGCCAACGATTAAATCACTAAAGAATAGCTTGCACTAAAGAAAACACTGTACTTACCGTCTAATAGTGATGTGTTATATATGCTGCTAACTTTTGGATCACTTTCCCATAAACTTTTGTCAAAATGCTCTTAACACACACTCTTTTGAATGGCGGCTAGAAAAGAAAATCAGCGATGAGTGTTGTGTTATAGGGTTGCTCACTGTACTTACATCGACCTATCGAACAGTTTGAACTTTGACAGCATGGATGTACTGTATTAAAAATTTTGTATTCCATTTTCTTACATTTAGAGTACCTAATATAAATGTGTTGCATTTTTGACAGTAAACTATTTATACAGAAAAGCAAGTAGTCCATATGAGTACAGTGTCACTGAGTTTTCAAATGCTAAATTTCATATATCAGTTCCAAAACCAGATACCTGGTTTTGTTACCTTCGATTAACTGATTATTCCCATTTGGAATGAACTCCAATTAGCATTCAGCTATCGCAGTTATCGAAAATATTCAAGTGTTGCAGTACGACAATGAGGAGCTGCTCTGCAAAGTGGGGAGCAGCTCTGTTTAGTGAAAATAAAAAACAAATGCGGCGCCTGTTACAAAATACCAATGGACAAATATTATTTGTCTCCCAAATTGTGACCAGACATGTGGGTAGCAGCAGTACATCTGGAGACGCCGTGCATCGGACACAAAAGGAGCCCCGAAAGCCACACCAGCAAGCAACTAATACTATCAGCAGAGAAGACAAATTTGGTGCTAAATATTGCATGGGCCTTGTGGAGTAAGTTCATCTACATCTGCATCTGTGACATACTTTTTATTGAGTGTTACTTTATGCTTCACAGAAAATACGATTATGAGAACTATTTGAGCACTTTGCTGCTACCAAAAGAGTTGCGCCCCTCAGCGTTTGCATTGCGCGCTTTCAATGTGGAGGTCTCCCGGTCCGTGGGTGCTCAGGTAGGTGATAAAAAAAATTATTAAATGTGCAATTAACATGATAAGCTACTTTCAGGTCACCGAGCCACAAATAGCCAAAATGCGCTTAAAGTTTTGGTATGACTCTATAGACAAGTGCTTCGAGACAGATGCCAGCAAATCTTATGTAAAGGATCAGCCTGTGCTGCGTGAACTAAAACGCACCGTAGGTAGCTCCAAGCTTAATAAGCTATATCTACGGCGGATGGTTACCGCACGTGAACGACCGCCCAATCAGGCGTTTGAGACGATGCGCGATCTAGAGGATTATGCGGACCAGACCTGCGCTTCACTGCTACATCTGCTGGTGCAACTGAGCGGTGTTCAGGACATGCAGGTGGATCATGCCGCCTCTCACTTGGGCAAGGCACAAGGCATAACCATGCTATTGCGTGCCATACCCCATGCTGGACGACAGCAAGCAGTGTCCGTGCCGCTCGAAGTGCTCGTTCGCCATGGTGTCAGTCAGGAACGCATTTTGCGGAGCGATCGAGAGGACAAGGGCGTCGAGGAGTGTATCTTCGAGGTGGCCAGTTTGGCCAACACACATTTGAAACTAACGCGCCAGTTGCTCCCACAAATGCCACGACTAGTGCGAAAAATTTTCCTGCCCGCCGTTGCAACTGATGGCTACCTGGAGCGTCTACGTCGTGCCCACTTTCTGTAAGTGTAAAGGAGAATCAATTTTTGGTTTGTGTATGTTAATAATTTCAAAATTCGATTTATTTTAAGGCTAACGCATCCTAGCTGCGTAAAACGGGACTCCTTGTTGCCTGCACGCCTCTTCTGGAAGACGATATTTAACAAATATTAAGCTAATTAGTTTACGAAATGTTGAAAGTTGTTTATTATTAAAGGCAGTTACATAAAATTGAATTGTTTGAAAATGTTACTAAACGATTGATAACAAAGTGGATAACCAACACTAGTGCTCAATATATGTACATATGTACATATATCGATAAATTTATGTAGATTTCGATGTATAGTTGCTGGCCGTTTCTTGAAAGTAGCGCGTTGTGATTTTTTTAGGTTTTAGTTCAAGAGAGGAGTATCAAAATAAAGCATATGAAATGTGTCAATTTTAAATTTAATGTTCTCCATTACTGTACCCATTGTGTGTTATAGCTAATTTTGCCAACGGAGCCGTGCGCTAGGCGCACTTCGAATTTAAAGCACCGTTTAGATTAAGTGAATCAAGCTAATTAAATACATATATAAAAATATAGTTTGTATTAATATAAATATTTTATGGTAAGTGCCTAATCATACTATTTACATTATGAAGTTTAGTGTGTTTGTTTAGCTCTCTGACTTTTATTGCATATGCGCCATTTTTTCCAGTTCATGCTAAATGCATTATACAAAAACTACCGCTCTCTCTATTGCGGTGCTTCACAAAATTAACGGAATTTTATTGTACCCTCTCACTCTCTCACACATTACAAGCTCAGCTTCAAGCTGATGGTGGCTCACAAGCAAAGCAACGAAGGATAGACAAATGCATACAAAAAGAAATACGGTTACTTTTATACAGTGGTGTCCAAATCCAATAAGAACAGAGTAACCGATAAAAAGAGAAAATCTAACTAGAGTAAAATGAACTGAATAAATATATAAACGACGTACAGTACATGAAATTATATCCAAAGTCGTGCTAATACATTATATACAATATAAAAAAGAATATAATCAAAAATAAAAATCTAAAAAAATAAATAAAATAAAAAAACAAATAAAAAAAAATTCTCAAAAAAAAAAGTTTTAAAAAAAATTTAATTAAATTAAATTAGTTTTACTTTAAAAGTAAGCGACATTTGCCTTGAGTCATTTTTTATACACAAAACTCCAAGTGCAGTCGACAAAAGTTATACTTAGGATTCCTTCTATGTATGCGAGCCGAGCAGAAATGAAAATCTTTGCCACAAATGTTGCTGTTGCCAGCGCAGCGGAAGCGATTGCTGCGACAGGATCAACACCCACAACACCGGCGCAACAACACCAACAGCAGCAGCAACAACAGCAGCGTGAATATCGCTGTGGCGCTCAAGTCAAGTACAACAAATACAACAACAAGGCCAACAATATGCTGCGGCAGACCAAGTACAACAGTAGCAGCGGCAACAACAGCAACAATAGCGGCAGCAGCAATGCGGACAACAAACATGCCAAGCGCCAGCAACAGCAGCAGTCACAGCAGCAACAGCAACAGCAGCAGCACTACAACAACAACAGCAACATGCACAATTTTTCACGCAAGAAATACTTCGGCAATAACAATTACAACTGCAATCAACAGCAGCAGCAACAACAAGCAACAACAGCAGCCGCAAAGCTCTCAAACAATAATAACAACAACAACAATAATAATAATGTAATGAAAAATCAAAACCTAATTGAAGAGAACGTCTGCAAGAACCACAACGACAGCGACAACAACAATAACAGCAACAACAACAATAACAACAATGCTGTCACAAAGTTGCAAACAAAATCAAACAACGGCAACATCAAGAAACGCAACTCCCTCTCATCGTCAGCTGAATCGAGCACATCATCTACATTTTATCACAACTGTTCCGAGTCCTCAAACTCATCAACAACGAACAGTAACAGCAACAGTAACCCAAATGATGATGAGCAGCGACAGCAGCCGCAAGCAACATTATCAACACCAACTGAAACAGCAACAACAAAAGCTGCAAAGCAACAGCCAGGAGCAACAGCAGCAGCAGAAGCAGCAGCAGCAGCAACAGCAATAGTTAACGCATTGCCCCAACAATCGGACAACAGCAACAAGGCGACGCAAAGATCTAAGCAACAGCCGCTGTGCTTCTGGAAGACGAGCTATCCACAGCAACCGACGCTGCAGCAGAAGGAAGTGAGCTAACTGTTAAGATAAGCTCTAGAGTAAATATTGATATATAATATATATTGCAAATTATAGGAAGAAGCACAAAATAGTCAAATATTAAACAGAATTTGTTTTAAATACCTGAACACATTGATCATGGCCACGTGGTGTCTAACGGTCATGTGAAAATGTAAGAGGTAAATGACGGCCTGGCAGACCCTATAAAGTACCTATAGTTCTGCGCAGGGCAACAAGTTGAGCCAATATATGGCTAGATTCTGCCTATACGTCAGCTAGAGACTTGAAATGCTAATCGTATATTTGAATACTTCGATAATTCAGCTCATTACATTACCTACGATAATAATCGATAGTTGGAATTAGTTCAAATGGTTCGTTGGAATATCCTAACGGCTAGAAATTTAAAATTTGTGGTGGATACGTAGTTTTTGAATGGCTGTTCCCCATTCTCACAGATTAATTAAAAACGTATGTCGACTAGAAAAAAACGGAATTGTAGATATCAGTATAAGGCTCTAAATTTGCGTAGAATGTTTGGAGTCATAGAGTTCAAAGTATCTCCTAGCCAAATACGCCCGATTAAAGTACGCTTCTTTGCTAATAATTTGAGCTATTATTTGCTTTAATCCATTAATTTTGTATATGTATATATAAATATATATTCTATGCTTGTAGTGCTTCAAGATTGATATAAATATTTGCTCTATATATAAATTTATATAATATATTTTCAATTATTTAATGCAAACATGACTTAAAAAGAAAAGCATTTGATTTATTTTAATATTTTCACATAGTGTATCTATCTATGCATATAAATCGAACAGAACTGCAAGCATATTGAAATCTTTGGTATACCGAAGATATTTTGAAACAGATTTGTATTCTTTTACTATTAACAATCACTTAAGTATTTCACCCGCTTGCTACAGCAGCAGTTGGAGGCGGCGCTGGCCACACAAAAGGAAACGGAACTGGCCATTGCAGCAGCAGCAGCTGCTGCTGCGACAACACCAGCAGCAGGGGGCGGAGGAGCGACAGCAGCAACAACTGATCAGCAGCCGCATTATTATCCGTATTATTGCTCGCAGCCCAAGCAGCTGACAATAGCATCATTTCTGCAAAAGGAGTTGCTGCCCGATGCGGACAACACCAACAGCAACAGCCAACAGCAGCAGCAGCAGCATCATCAACACCAACATCATCAGCAGCAACAGCAGCAGCAGCAGCAGCAACATAAGCAACAGCAACAGTCGGGCGCTTATCAGCAGCGCTATCGCAATGGCAGCTACAGCTACAACAATAACAGTAATAATAATAATAGTAGCAATAACAACAACTACCATCATCAGCAGCAACAGTCGCAGCAGCAGCAGCAGCAACAACAGCAACACCCGCATCATGCACAGCAGCAACATCAGAATCACATGCACAACACACACTTTCGGCGCAACAACAAGAAGCTGCACTACGGCAACAACAACAGCTGCACGCCAACAACATCTGGTCAGAAATCGATTGAGATTGTGAACGCCAGCAACTACAATGGAGCACATCATCGTCGCATACCGAATGTTGCTGTTGCTGGCAATGGCAATCATGTGGCCGGCAAGAATGGCTACTATCAGCTGCATCATCATCATCAGCAGCAGCAGCAACATCATCATCACCATCACCATCATTATCATCATTCGCTAATGCCGGGCAGCAATACGCCCACAAGCGCCGAGCATCAGAATTTCTATAATCTGACCTATGTGAATGTTGATTTGCCGGCAGCAACAATGCCTGCGACAGCAACAGCAGCAGCAACAGCAACAGCAACATCGACAGCTGCTGCTGGCAACAATATGCAGTTAAAGCCACAAGCAACCGAAACTCCGGCAGCAGTAACAGCAACGACTGCACCTGCAGCAGCAACTGTTGCAGCTGGCAGCAATCATAACATGTTTCTGCAACCGCCGCCAACACTGCAGCTGGCCATGCTTGGTCCGGGCATATTGTCGCCGGTGGCCTTGACGCCGGATGCTATTGCGACGACGCCAACCAATATGATTAGCTGTGCACAATTGGACGAGGCCATCACAGCGGCCGCTGCCAGCAGTACGGGCAACAGCAACAGCAACAGCAACATCAACATCAACAGCAGCAGCAACAGCGGCAGCAACAACAAGAACGTCGATTTAAACAGCGTATTAAACGTGCCCAGTCCCACCTATGCAGCGCTGCCTTTCATGCTGCATCAACAACAGCAACAGCAGCAACAGCAACAGCAACAGTTGTTCCCCAACAAAACACAACAGCAGCAGCAACAACAGCAACAACCGCAACACCATCAGCAGCAACAACAGCTTTTCTTTAGCTTTGGCGATGGTTATAACGGTACTGCCTGGTCCCATGCTAACTCGCCCTGCTATCCGCCGGCCGTCTATGGTCCAAGTCCGAGCAGCATCTCGAGTGGCTCGGCCAACAATCGCGTTCCGTCGCATCGCGCCGTCTCGCCCGCCTCGTCCACGTGCTCGCTGGCCAGCGAGTCTCAATGGAGCAGCAATCGCAGTCGGTAAATGTTGCTAGTAAATAACTACAGTCTTTTAAGTGAGATATAGAGCATAAGTGAGATATATAGATAGGGTTAAATAGAGAATGTAGAGAAAAAGGGTACATGCAAATCTTTGCATTTTGAGAATTTCCTGTTAAATAATATAAAGGGTATATACCACTCACAAGGGACCGTCATTAAACTTAGAAGACGCATTAGCCGTAAACTCGTACGGACGCTATAAGCAAAGTCGTTATAGCCGGATTCTACTGTATATGTCTGTTGTCTCGCAGTACAAATCGATTTCTTTTCATTGGCTTAACATCTGTAACTAAGCTTACATCAGAGTGGAACATTTTTATGAACATTCTTATCATTACAGTATTGATCGATGTGCTATCGATTATTTATGTCCAATAAGAAAACTTTTTGTAGTCGTTAGCTCTGAGCTATGCCGTCTAACGGTAGTAATCGATAATCGAGCGATTACAGTCTAACGACCATTTCTGAAATGTTTTCTTCTTGTGCCTGCCAATAACATTCCATTTAACATTCCATTTAACATTCCACACTTCCACTCGATAACTGTATATATTCCCATTAATTTGAATTGAAATTTCCATTTGCACTCGAATCACACTGCAGTCTAACATCCGCAGAGCTGTTGTCCGTATCGCCAACGCCGCTCACCTCGGCGGCTGGCTCGAATCCCGGAATTTCGACAGCCAGTCAACAGCAGTTGTCGCCCCATAGCCTGCATGGGATGCTGCCGTTTGGCATACCACCACCACCACCGCCACCAGCGCAATCCGCTTCGGCAGCAGGAGCAGCGCCACCCCCAGCACCGCCGCCTCCACCACCCAATCACAGTGGGCCATATCAGCACTATTGCGGTCCCAACTGCGGCTGCGGCAGTGCAGCCAGCGCGTCCTGGCCAGCATCCTGGTACGAGCTGATAATTCCGCCGGATCGCTATTTGGATCACGCACGTAACGTAGAGCTGACCATACAGCCCGAGCAGCTGCTGTGCCACAGCAAGTACGACAATCTGTCGCTGGACATCTGGAAACGATTTCGCGGGGCGCAGCAGACGCACGCCAAGTTCAAGCTCAAGATGCGCCTATGGCGACATCTGTTCATCTGGATAAACGTGAGTCAGAGAAGCGCAGAGAAAAAGGAAAGAGGCAGAGAGAGAGATAGGCAGAAAGAAAATTTCAAAATGTTTATTCTTCCAGCAGCCGATGTTCTCGCGCTATCGCATCTGCCTGGTGGGCTCCACGATTACCGGCTTCGGAACGGACTCGTCGGACATCGACATGTGCCTGCTGCCAGAGCATCAGACCCACCAACAGCAGCAGCACCACTACAACAACGAGCTGCGCGCCGAGGCGCTCATGATACTGAATCTGTTCAATGCCGTCCTCAAAGAAATGGGCAAGTCTCTGGCCTAGTCCTTGGCTCTAAGTCAGCCTTAGCATGCGATTAACTTGATCTCACTCTTTGCATGAACGGAAATTTGAATAGGCCTTAAAGCTCTTCTTTATTTCAAGTTGTTTGCAATCCCTTACAAGCTCTTGTAACTCTTTTCCTATTTGCATCGTTTCTGTTTTTTGTGTTTTTTATTGAATATTGACGGCATTTCAAAATCAATTTGATCGCATGCTTAGCTACTTCAAACTGAATGAAAACAGTTATACATATGTTTACATTAGATAACAAAGTTATTTTATGTTGATTAATCGTTTGATTTTAGAAGCTTTTCAGGACTTCAATTTGATTGAAGCGCGTGTCCCGATACTTCGCTTTAAAGATCGCATCAATGGCATCGAAGTCGATCTCAACTATAACAATTCAGTGGGCATTAAGAACACGTATTTACTGCAATTGTATGCGCAGTGTAAGTAATCTGATTAAACTAATATACACCATATTGAAGTGCTTTGAATATATGTATATAACATAAGAGATAAATATTAGAGAGCAATGATATACATACATACATACATATATTATGGTATACAGTAAGTAGTGTCCGGTTATAACGTCTTCCTGGTATAACGACGATCCCTTGAGCGTCATTATAATCGGATTCTACTACATATATACAATTAGCTATATATGTATTATTCTCTCCCTGATGCCTGCACAGTGGATTGGCGCACTCGTCCGCTGGTGGTTATAGTCAAGCTGTGGGCTCAATATCACGACATCAACGATGCCAAGCGCATGACCGTGTCGAGCTACTCGCTGGTGCTGATGGTGCTGCACTATTTGCAGTACGGCTGTACTCCCCATGTGCTGCCCTGCCTGCAAGCCCTGTATCCGGAGAAGTTCAACTTGGGGCAGCAGGATTGCCTCGACCTGGACCTGATAGAGCCGATCGAGCCGTATCAGACGCACAATACCCAAACTCTCGGCGAGCATCTGCTCGGCTTCTTCAAGTACTACAGCAGCTTTGAGTGAGTGCTGTACGAAATATACCGATATATGTATGTCTCTATGTACGTGTATTTGCAGCTATCGGAACAACGCTATATCCATACGCACCGGCGGCGTTTTACCGGTGACCGCCTGCCGGCTGGCCAAGAGCCCCAAGAACGATATACATCAGTGGAAGGAGCTGAATATTGAGGGTATGCCACATCTCTACTTCATTCGTCTCTCAGCCATCTTTGACATCATGTTCATCGTCTTCCTGCCAGAGCCCTTCGATCTGTCCAATACGGCACGATCGGTGTACGACCAAGCCACATTCGAGCGCGTCAAGACAGTCTTTGTGGCCTCAGCACGCCGGCTGGAGCACACGCTAGATCTGGCGTCCATATTCACGCCCATTCATTGTCAGCACCATCAACGTATCACGGCCATGAATCCGCAGGCGCTGCTGCACCACCAAACCCCACCTACCCAAATCCACTGTCACATCCACTCCCACACTCATCCACACAACCATCCACCCACCCACACACATACCCACACACACACCCACCCAGTCAGCCATCAGGCACATCAGCTGCTGCACCCACGCAACCCTGGCGTAGCCTTTGCGCCGCCCCCCGCACACCTTGTCTGATTGCCATCTATGGAAGATTTGCGTCCAGGCACTTCCCTACCCACAGGTCAGTTGCAGCTGCTAGAGCTTGAAGCTAAACAGTCTTAGGCTAGCGCATAAGCAAGACTTTAAAAGAGAGAGAGAGAAAAATAATGATAAGCAATTCATAGACTGAAAAATATGTAGTACAAAAGTCAAACTAAGGTTCATATTGCTTAGAGCTAAATGTAATTGAACTACCTGTGATACATACATATGGTGTACATATATGGTGATAGAAAATCCATGTAAAACTTATATAGACAGAAGAGCTGTTATTCTAGTAATATTGTTCGAATTTACATGTGCATAGTTTAAGGTATTTATATATATACAGATATATCGAGTTTGTGTCAATGTGATCATCTTCCATTTCAAATTTATATTTTTTTAACTGCTGCAAATAACGAGTTTCCTGTCTGCATCTCTTTCACATTGATGCATGACAACTTCTAGTCGTCTCTTTCTCATCCATTGACAGTCTGTAGAAGTAGCCGTCTCGTTCACATTCAGCAACATTTGAGGCTACATTCAGTAACTATTGCTGTCTCTCTTTCGCCAAGGGAAATGAAATAGAAATAGGATATGATAATAGCCCTAGCAGGCAATCTCGACAAAATTTAGAAGCTTAGAAAACATCACGATGTATATATACCTTATATATTAACTATGCACATCTAACAAAGTCTGACAAAAAGCATGAGAAGAATCTTAGAAAACGAATGAAACCTTAAGAAATCTGTCAATGATCATATATATATGTAAATGCATTTTTTACAGACTCACACACACATACACCCTCACACACCCCCACACACACACAATTAAGTATTTGCGCTGCAAGAAATAATTTAAAAAAAAAGATCAACACCAACATAAGTAAACGCAGCAAACTAAAATAAAAAAATAATAATAAAATTATATATTTAGTAAAAAAAAATCGTATATATTAAATTAAAATATTGTAAAAGCTATTGGCTTCAAGATTTTCAAAGTGCATTATGTAAATCCAAGCTCAGTAATTCAAGCTGAGCTTGGATATCCGTGGCACTCATCTCTCTATATTTATATCACCTTTGTCCATGTTGTTCGCTATTTAAATTATATCCAATCGTAGCCCCGTCAATGTAATTATTGTAAGTTTTTTTTCTCTGATCGCTTCACGTCACAAATTATTATTGTAAGCATGCCAATAAAATTCAAATTTAATTTTCCCGATTTCCCATTGGCATGCATTGATAAACCTCTTAGGAAAAACTGTCGTAAACCAAGAAAGAAAAAGCAATCATGAAATGTAAATTATGTTATGCGAAAGAGCTGCAGAAATTAAAAAAAAAAAAAATCTATAAAAAACAAAAAAACAATAACAAAAAAATTAAAAATGCAACTTTCGTTTAAAATTTTTCATCCGTTTTGCAAAATTAAATGAAATTCTTTATTCAGAAACTGTTTTTATTCTTTTTGAAATCGGGTTGGGAAATAATCACAATTTTTACGTATGTGGAAATAAGCACTATCTTTACAATAATTGAATTCATCTTGTTTTTCTATTTTGTTTGATTGTATTGTGGATGTGTTGGAACGAAGGGATCAAATACAACTCATTGCAAATGTTTTTTTTTTTTTTTTTTTTTTTGTGGCCATCACAATTAAATATAATCGATCATCTTCTGAATTCAAATTAAAATCGTTTTCCAAACCGTTAAAAATATGGGTATAGCGTTTTGGCTGATCGCCGCCATAGGACGCCACTTTTTTTTTCAAATCAAGATAAATAAATTTTTATATATAAATATACATGTATGTTCAGTATATATATATATATATATATTTCTATTTTTTAAATAACAAATTCTAGAATTGTTTGAATAAAACAATATTATAAAATTGGGTGTTTGAATAATGTTTTCGACTACAATAAGAGATTTCCAAGCAATTTGAATATCGAAAAGATCTCATTTGATCGCCTCTCCTGCCATTAGAGGGCGCCACAAGGTTATCACAAAGGCTTGAAAATACATATGCGTGTAAGAGTGTATGTGTAATGTTTGTGTGTGTGTGCAAGTGATTATGTTGGTATGTGTTTGTGTGTATATATGAGTTTGAATGTGTTTGAATGTTTATGTGTAAGTGTTTGTGTGTGTGCGAAATTGGATCTTTTTTTTTGCTTTTGATTTTCGAAAAACAGAAACAAATGGCACTCGCATACAATTAACAAAAACGTGCTGGAAATAAACAACAGTGTGGCAAAAAGGTTGATTTTAACAATGGAAAGTTCCAAAAATCGACATAGGCCAGACAAAAACACAAAACAGAGAAGACAAAAATCTGCTGTCTGTGGGCCGGTGGAAAGTAACTTGTTGGGCATACTGAAGCGGCCTTAATCCGCGCATTGCACTTCTCTATTTTCGTTTGTTACTTTCAGATCTTTCCATTTGCTATTTTTTAGTTTTTTTTTATTTATTTTATTTTTTTTTAAGAAAAAAGTAACAATGCGCCGCGACGTTGTCATCTACAACGACGATTGCATCTGCTGGCGCAGCCCGCATATCGCGCAGTGTGGCTGCCGATTCCTTTGCCCACTTGCCAGCTAGGATCAGACGACAAGGCTGAACTGTTAAGTAACAGAGAGAGAGAGAGAGAGGAGAGACAGCTTATGCGCAAAGTTTGTCCACCTACATTTTTAGGGCATATGCCTGTATGCTTATGTGTGTTAGTGTGTCTCTGTCATTGTTGCTGCCTTTCTTCACTCTATGCTTGTCTCTCTCGCGCTTGTTCTATGCTGCTTGGCTAGCGCCTGTTCTCTTTTGTGTGGCCGAGTTAAGTCTTTCATAGCCTATTTTGCCTTGCTGCTGCTGTTTCCATGATACCTTTATTTGCATCTCTGTCTTACTTTCTGATGCTTGCATTCAAGTTGTTATTGCTGCTGTTGTCGCCAGTCGCTGTCTCTGTTGTTTTTCTTTTTTTTATATTTTTTTTTTCGCCGCGTTCTAACTGCTGCTGTTGCTGCTGCTATCGCCGCCGCTGCTGTCGCTCTTGCTGTCGCTGCCAATGCAGTCGCCGCCGCCGCTGCTGCTGCTGCTGCTGCTGCATAATGGCTTCAAGTTCTTACAATTTGTTTGTTGTTTTGGTTTGCTGTATTTGTTGTTGTAATTGGTTATTGCAATTGTGCGCACCTCCTCGAGCATCTCAGTAAGGTTGCGAGAATTGATTCAAACTGCGTTCGCCCGACTATAACATGAAGAGGAAGAGAATGAGAGAGATGTAAGAATCATTAGCTTAAAATCCTATCGAATGGAATTACGCGTTAGATTCTAGCTTAAGCAAATCAATTACGTTTCGAATGAAACTGTTTTGATTCTAAAATAATTTAGTATTAAATAGTGAGAAATAGATAAAAAATACTTATTAATACGCAGCGACATACATATACAACTTTTCAGGCCAAGAATCAGAAGGCTAACTTAACTCGTTAACTCTTGGAACTCTAGAAATAATGTATATATTGACTCGATAATAATCTATTCCAATTATAAGTAATTTATAATATTATAAAAATATAACGAATAACGACACATCAATCTCCCATTTGTTAGATTGGAATAGTAATATGCATACTTATATTAATAATAATAAGATGAGCATAGCGAATCGAATCAATTCCGATCATTTCTCGCATTTCAGCTATAGAGTTAAATTTAAGATACAGTTATTCGTTAGACTGAAGATGAGTTATGTTTAGACTTACATAAATGGAGCATTATGAATCGAGCTTAATGACAAGAATAACTTGTTGGTGATTTAACTTATATTATTTATACAAGATACATGGTAAATATATAACATATATTCCATTCGCCAATATCTTGATTTGGGGACTCTAGCATATCTTGCGCACCGTTGATTGGATGGTTGATCGTTTATGCTTGCGATTGATTCTGTAAGAACTTACCACATTGAAGGAGACATCCTGTGAGAGCAGTCCATCCATTTGAGAAATGTGGCCAAAGTCCTGCGAGAGCTCCGGCTGCTGTGACAAGGCGAATCCGCTCGGCTGTGTCATCTGCAGCGACATGGCCGACGGCTGTTGGCTGAATGGTGTCGATCCCATCGATGATGTGGCCGCTGTGATCTCTGTGGTTGTTGTTGGCATAGTGGTTGTGGACGACATTAAAGCCGCTCCACCGCCTGCACGAGCTGCACCCGTAATATTGCCACCGACTCCACCAGCACCAGCTCCAATTCCAGACTGGATCGAGTTTGCATTGCTGTTGCGCGGTCCTTTAGACAATTTGCTGTTCTTCTTGCCAGTGACAATCGGAGCTGCAAACCCGGACTGGCTCTGCATGGCGCGATTCTGCTTCGCCGCCATTATGGCCTGCTGATGGTGATTGTAGAAACGCGGCGGCAGGTTGCTCATGTTCATGAACATGCCCACCGGCACAGGCATGTTGCCCAGTGCAGCGACCCCGTGATCATTCGATATGTACCCAATGGAGTCATGCAAGTGGGCAGTTGGCCAATTGGACGCGTTTCCAGATGCGCCACCGATGCCGACGCCACCAGCGGTGCCATAGTTATTGTTGCCGCCAGCGGACCCGTTGCCGGCGCCATAGACCGCATTTGACATGTTGCCACCGGCAGCACCAGCGGCGCCAACTCCGCCGCCAAGAGACCCATAGGAATTGGCAGCATAATTTCCGCCATTCAGATTCTGATTGGAGTTGCCTGCCATCTGGCGACCGTAGCCGCTGGTGCGCTCATATATGGAGCCGGGCACCAGCACCTCCTTGGCATCGGCCATCATGGTGGACATGAAATGGGCGCCGATGTTCATGTTGTTCACCAGCTTCTTGGGCTTCTGGAAGTGGATGAGCGACTCCTTCAGATTGTTCAATGAGCCCTCAACTAGCACCTTGCGATCCTTGTAGAAGTTGAGCAAATGATTCCAAAGCTGCTGCTTGGCCAACACCTTGGGATTGCCCACGATGATGATGCCGTACTTGGCACGAGTTAAGGCCACATTGAGGCGACGTGGATCGTTGAGGAAGCCAATGCCCTGGCGTTCATTCGAGCGCACGCAGGACATGATGATGATGTCCTTCTCGCGACCCTGGAACGCATCCACGCTGGCTATCTCAATCTCCTGGTAGAGGCGCGAATGCAAGCTGCCCTGGTACTGCATATACTGGACCAAATAGGCTCGCTGTCCCTCATAGGGCGTAATGATTCCGATTTGCTCGGGCTTGACGCCCGCCTTGAGGAAGCGTGTTGTGATTTTCTCCACGTTGGCCGCTTCGGTGCGATTGAGAAAAGATGTGCCCGAGCCAGCGATTTCCTCCTGGCCCTGCGTAACTAAAAAGAACATCGGACGCTCCGGTTGCGGCCATGGGAAGTCCAGTTTGAGGCGGCGATCCTCCGCACAGACACCGTTCTGCAGCGAACCCTCATAGAAGAAGTTGGACGGAAACTGTGACAGCTCCGGATGCATGCGATATTGTACCTCCAAGCGGAACGGGCGTATTCCCAGCACCACCAGGCGCTCGAACAGACTCTGGGAGAGACCGGCGCGTGCCGCCTTCTTGCACATGACCACCGGACCCAGCTGGCAGTGATCGCCGACTAGAATCAATTGCTTTGCGCCCAGCACAACGGGCACCATGCACTCCGGCTCCGTCGACTGCATCGATTCGTCAATCAGTATCGATGTGAATTTAATGCGCGACAGGCGCGTATCTCCGGCACCCACGCAGGTGCAACAGATGACATCGGCCGCCTCGAGTAGTTGGTTCTCGGCGCCACGTTTCAGGCTGCGATAGCGTTTCTCATCCGCTGAGCTCAGCTCGCCAGTTTCGTCTTTGAGCTGTTGAAGCTTCTTCAGTTCCGAATTGGTTTCCATGTTCCGGATTTGATTGTGAAGGGCTAAAAAGCTCACCGGACTGTCGATCGCCTCACGGCTCTTGGCACAGACGCGCACCACCTTCAGATTGGTACGATGGATCTTTTCGGTCAACTGGTCCACAGCAGTGTTGCTAGGCGCGCAAACCAGAACCGTGCCGCCGTGTTGCTTCACCAGCTGATAGACGATTGTGGCCGAAGTGACAGTTTTGCCCGTACCTGGCGGTCCTTGGATAAGACTGAGTGGGCGTTGCAAGGCGTGCTTCACGGCATACACCTGTGAACGATTGAGGTCCGGCAAGTGGGGAGCACTATACAGCTTGGGCTGTGGCCCACGAAATAGCACCTCATCAGTGCCATCGGCGCGTCCATGGCCCAGCAGGCGAGAGTATATATAATTCGATACCGAATTACGATCCACCGCAAAGTTTCGAAGAGCCCGAGTCATGCGATCGAATGAGGTACACTTCCAGATGAAGTCCACGCTAAAGTTACTGGTGCACTTGACCGGGGCATTCGACGAGCACTTAAGTTCCAAGCCAACATCGTCGCCAAAGTTATCGGGCACCTTAATGACATGACCAATCTCGCTCCACGGATTATATAGCTCTCCCACGTAGCGTAGACGCAGCTCATCGCCATGCATAAGCTTCATATCCGAATCGGTTTTGGCAAGCGTAAAATAAGCGATGGTCTTCTTGTTCAAGCCCACATCCCAGCGCACCTCGATATTCTCCTGTGTCGCAGACTCCTTCAGCTTCTTGTCATAGTCAGCTTCGAGACGAACCAACGGCCCAAAGGTTTTCTCGTATTGATAGCCATCCTCATAGCGCAGCAGAACATGAGCCGGCTCCGAGTCAATGCCGGGTTTTTCCAAATCCTGCAATTATACCGTATTATTGTATTGTATATATCGATATCTAATGGGTAAAATACCAAAAATTAATCAAGCAAACGCACAAAATGAAACGAAGAGTATATCGATACTTAGCCATTAGAAAATTAATAAGAAAAAATACCAAGGCGTTTTAAATCAAGTCTAAATATGTTCATATATTCGGGTTGCATTATTATTTTTGAAATAGACAAAAGAATTAGTCATCTAGTGGAAATTATCACTGCTGCCAATTCAGCTTTTTTCCCGTCAAATCTGGCTTTTTCCGAAGACAAATTGCGGGAAATATTTAAGAATTGCGGGAAGCGGGAATTCTGGCTTTTTTTGAAAATGAATTAGGCTTTTTTCGATTTTTTTTAATACTTCGATTTTTTTTAATACTGAAAACATGTACTTTGTATTAAATATTGTATATATTTTTTGTATATATCGAATGCTAATTGCCTTAGCCTAATATGTATATCGTTCGGATATGTAGCACTAACACACACTTAAGCTAAGTCTTGCACAAACCTCTGCGCGCACCATGGTTAACATGGCGGTTGCCACTTGTAAGAAAAGAGCATGTAGAATCCGATATGTACAAAGGGTATGATTTTGAAAAGAAAATCAAGTCTTTAAATATCGATGCAGGCCTCGAACAAGAAATTCGTGCTCGCTGCTCTTCTTTTGTTATTGAACTTATCAAGCAGCTAAAGCAGAGGTAACCAATTTTTCAGATTCTTCTACCGACCGTTAAATAATTTTGATTTTATCTGCAGTCTCCCCGACAATTTTAAAATCTTAAAAAACATTGACGTTTTTTCCGTTGATAAAATTGTGTCAACTAAAAAAAAAGTAATTACAGAATTGTTGGAACACCTCCAAGTAGACAGAATAGCCGACATTGAGCGGCAGTACTATGATATTAATCTAGTTAAGTGGGAAAACGTTAATGACAGCTCCGAATTTTGGAATGAAGTCTCCAATTACAAGGATTCTGGCGGCAACCGCCGATTCCTTGACTTGGCAGCTGTTGCCCTGCAAATGTTTTCATTACCATGGTCCAACGCGGAGGTGGAACGCGTATTTAGCCAGCTTAACTTGGTAAAGTCCAAGTTAAGGAACTCAATGAGCCTAAGCACAATAAACAGTATTCTTAGCATAAGGTAATATTTTATTGAGAGTGAAAAGATGATACCGATATATATATTACTTTTTTATTTAATATAACACACAGATATGGTTTGCGAAGACTGGGCAAATGCTGCTATGAATACAAAGTTCCTTCAAATTATCTTCGCATGATAGGTACTAACAGGTCGTACGATTCTGAAACCGATGCTAGTCGCGAAGAATTAGATAGCATGCTAAAAATCTTGTAAATTAAAAAAAAAAAAAAAAAAAAAAACAATCAAACTATAATAACCGCTTTTTTTTAGGCTTTTTTGTAAAAATTTTCAGCTTTTTTTTCCGTTTCTTCCATCTAAAAACAGCTTTTTATTCTGGTAAAAAGTTGGCAGCACTGGAAATTATTGATGTAGCCAATTAATACATATCGATATATATCGGTTTAATAATCTTTATGGAATCAATATGAATAATTGTTATGCGACACATATTCCCAAATGACAAATATATATATGACATGAGAAAGCACCGTATGATATGCCTATATGGTACAAAACCATATAATTTTATGTTTGGCGCTCACCTGGAAAGTTGCCTCAATATTGTCCTTCCATAGCTCCTCAAGCTTATTAATCTGTGCTGCCGAAATTTGACGTGCACGCAGCTGACCCTGCTCGCTGGGTTGCTTCACGAGCCAGTGCAAAAAGCAGCGATCGGCTATGAGTGGCTTCCACTGCTCCTGATCCCAGTTCATGTCTTTCAGCGAGTTCTGTGCGGCGCACGGCTGACGGCACAGCAGCACCACCACCGAATCCGCCTTGGCGGGTATGAAGCCCAAGACAAATACATTGCGTACACCGCAGGAATAGCACTCCAGTATGGTCTCGCCCAGTGGTCCGTCGCCGTGCAGGGTCACCTCACGATGTTTGGCACGCACGAGATGATTGATAATATGCGAGCCAGATGTGCTGCCACGTCCGTTGCAGAACCACTTCTTGCAATTGTTGCACATGACCACGGTGGCTGGATCGTGAATGCCACAATATTTACAGGCATGTGGCGGTAGCTCCTTGACATATGCCGAATTGCCACCGACGCCGTTCTCATCGTCCTCCTCTTCGAATTGCAAGTCGGCCAAATCGTTGGTGATAGAGGCCAATCGTGGATGAATATCATTATTTTGCACACTTACGCGGCGCGACTGAAATTGACATTTACAAAATGTTGACCAAATTTCATAGCATTTCATATGTATGTGTATACACATGCATACACGCGCGCACACACACGTATACAAACACACGTGGCCTGGCTGCTCACCTGCAAATCCAGCTGATCGGCCTGGGTCTGGCTCTGCGATGTGGACGGCATGGTAAAGTCACGATAATCATACTGTGTCGGCTGCGTATCGGCGCCACGCAAAAGCTCATTGTCATCCATGTCCAGGAAGGAGAGCGTCGAGCTCGGCGCATACGTGTCCACGCTCATCGTCGAAAGTATTTGTTTGTTTGTTTGCTTTTTGGTTTGTTTGTGGTGTTAATGCAGTTGCCGCTACTAAGTACTGTTACAAATGAATGTGCAATCGCAAGTCTTTTATTGTTATTCAGTTTTGGTAACACCGACTTATTTTTCTGTTTAACTGTTGTGCATTATTTTTTGGTTCTTCCTCTAGTTCTTTTCGCTATTTTTTCTGCTGCACTCACCTCGCCTTCCGCTTTGCTAAAAATGTCGATGGGAAATTATTAGACTTGTTCCTTCTTGTCGCGTGCTTCAAGTTGCTGGTAAAATGCTTGTAGCTTACTGTGTACGTTGTCACAGTTGAAGCACATTCACTAAATATGCAATGTCTATTGTAGCACTTTTTGTTTTTGCGCGTGAAACTACTTCCGTCGATGGTAGAATACAATAGTTTTATTTAGCACGTTGCTCTCCTGACGGAATCTCAATGAAGACTGACACTTGATCAAAAACAAAAAAAAAAAGCTAACAAAAAATTCCAAGCCTTGCAACTTACAACATTTAGTTGCTTGTCTGTTATTGTTGCAGCGCCTACTAGTTCACTGCTTAGCCATTTGTCAACTACATATGTTCGATTAGGATTTTATGACAAAAAAATATATAAAAAATACCAGCATACTACAATTATATTGACAGTCGCGCGCGATTCTCTCGCCTTGTGAAATAGCAAGTTGTTCAGTGTTGTTTACATGTGTGCGCATTTGAGTTTGTGTGTTCGTGTCGTGTGCGTGAGCTAAAATGAGTTGTTCATTGAACTAGTAGGCTTTGCTTATTCCGTAAAGTTGTCGACAGGCAAAGATATATGAAAGCATTTCATTTCACGTAAAACTTTCAAGTCGGTAGACACAGAACAAAAGTTTTCTAATTGAAATTAAAACGCATACAATAAACAAATCCATCGAACATCTTTTTTGCTCACGATTTCATTTACAATCATCAAATTGGCAGCATGGCAAGGTACTTGGTATTTTGATTACGAATGGTTCAAATCTGGTATTTCTTGGATTTTGAACATTCACAGAGAATGTCTAAAGTGATTAACTCAATTTACAAAGTTTGGTGACTGCACTGTTGTTGGACGCAATCGATAGATCGATACAGTTGTATCATCCCTAACTCCGATTGCAAAACCGACAACTCGCAACTCGCTTGTTAAATTTTCGCATTGAAAAAAGTGCTTTAATTAGTAAAAGTGTTTTGAAAATTGTGCGAAAATTAAGGTAAGTGCCTACGCAAAACAAATGAAGCGATAAGCAAAATGCAGTTTAATGGCCAGCATTTCCAAGTCAAGTGCAAAAATCATCTAATACGGTGTGTGACCGTGTGCGTGTGTGTCTGTGTCGTGCCGCTTATACCAAGCGCGCTGTTGCTTAAGACCCAGTTGGAACATGCTCAACGCGTTTATAATCAATTTCGTGAATAGCGGTTAACAATTTTTTCTGCAAATTTAACAAACTATATTTCCCACCATATAAGAAAAAGAAAAAAATGTACAACAAAATTAATGTGTTATCAACAAGAATGCATACTCTTAACGTCAAATCAGTGAGTGCTTAATTTCCACACGGGCATACGAATTTCACTGCTCGTTCGGTGTCTCTTTTTTTTCTGAATTTCTTTGCTGCTGCTGCGCTACTGCTGCTTCATGTGTATGTGCTTCTTCTTCATGCTCGGCACATTTTGTATGAGCGCTTGTCAAAATACGCGTACAAATTTCCGTTCAATCGTGTGTGCGTTGAAAATAACAAGCGAACAAGAAATATATATATGTATATAAATACAGTGGCAATAGTTGGTTCAATGCATTACGGGCCCTAGTAGTAAACTGTAACTGTAACAATTCATATACATATATATTTTCTCTCAAATAATCATAATAATCTTTAAATCGAGACGCGCTCGAAAAACTCGTGGACAAATTCGATTCGTTTATGTGCGTGTGTGTATATACATATATATTTATATATATGTAATATTATAAATATTATATATTTATGTCTTTATATATGTGTGTTGGTGTTACATACATAGGTTTCTTGACGTTGGCTGCCCCCTCTTCATTTCGATTACTTCCCCACACCCACATTTTTAGAACTAGGGGAACGACAACTTCTATGGTTATTTTCAACAACAAATAATTCCGTCAAATTTCGCAAAATAATTCCTTTAATGTAGGTGGCACAGTGGCGGTGGGAAAGGCGGCGATACGCCTCCGCATCCCCACCCAAAATGAAGGTCCTTGGCATGTGATTGAAATATTTATGAAACTTCTCTTCTTTCTCTCCTTCTCTCGATATCTTCTCCACAGCAAAATGAGCAGCTCCGAGGAAGTCTCCTGGGTTACCTGGTTCTGTGGACTTCGCGGCAATGAGTTCTTCTGCGAGGTAAGTTATAATATAAACACACTCACGCGCATGTATATCTGTGTATATAAATGGAAACTATTAATCTGGTAATCCCCAAACATTTCCTTGTTCCATGCGGTTACCTAAGAGGGCGCACGCACTCAGCCACAGCCATAGGCGGAGATATCGCGAAGCGCCAAGCATACATTGTATATGCAGTGACTGTTTACAGTGGAGGCACGCTAAAGTGCATTAATTGAAAACAATTTCTATTATGGAAAATATCACACATACCAGACTTTAGAAATCTAATTGCTTTGCACCGCTCTCCGTTGTTCGCCAACAAAGTACAGTCTTCATCAATATTCTCTAGTATACTAGTACATGACTGTAATTCAATCAGAGTGCATTATGGCGACGATATTCTGAAGTAGTGTTAATAATACGTAGCTATAATGAGCAACGTTTATATAGTCTTAACTGGAAGTGAATCGAACAACAAGAACCATGTCTTGCTTAAACAGCGATCGACCAGAAAAGCTAGACAAATTTATTACATATTATTTGACTCTGATTATAATTAATTATATGTTTATACATTGCAGGTCGATGAGGATTATATACAGGACAAGTTCAATTTAACTGGTTTAAATGAGCAGGTGCCCAACTATCGTCAGGCCTTGGACATGATTTTGGATCTGGAACCGGGTAAGAGCGCTAAGCTTTAGTTAGCTTTTCTGCTATATATATGTGATCAAATATTCATCTAAATTTTGTAGAGGATGAACTTGAAGATAATCCATTGCAATCGGATATGACCGAACAAGCAGCTGAAATGTTATATGGGCTCATACACGCTAGATATATATTAACAAATCGTGGCATCGCTCAAATGATTGAGAAATATCAAACTGGCGATTTTGGACATTGCCCACGTGTCTATTGTGAGAGTCAGCCCATGCTACCTTTGGGTGCGTGTATTCAGTTGGATATTATGCACAGTTATCTCTATGTTTGTATACTAATATGTGTATATATTTTTTACTCCTCTTTGCATCGTGTTCAGGACTGTCGGATATACCCGGCGAGGCAATGGTGAAAACCTATTGTCCCAAGTGCATTGATGTTTATACACCGAAATCGTCGCGTCATCATCACACTGATGGCGCCTATTTCGGCACTGGTTTTCCACACATGCTCTTCATGGTGCATCCCGAGTATCGCCCAAAGCGTCCTACTAATCAATTTGTTCCACGGTAAGCATCCGCAACTCTTTCCATTTCATTAGAAAAGCAGAATATTTAAGTCTTGCATTTGCTAATATGTATATTAAAGAATCAGCCTATAATATACTAATTGTTCAGCAGAATTTAGTCATAGAAGTATGTTCTACTATATTCGATTCGAGTAGTACTTTTCCTTGAATACTTAAAAGCTATTGTTAAAATACTACTCTTTATTAGAGAGATGGGCTTCAATACTCTTTTGCTCCTTATCCGACTTAAATTTTAACTTAACTGAGATTATAATGAAGTTCTTTAAGAGAGATACAGATAGAAATAGATTTGATCATTTCAGCCTTAAGCCTTGAACGTTTTACTGGCTGATCTCGAGTTATATTGTAATTGCGACGAATATTCTTAAATCTACGAAATATGCTAATTGATTTCTCTTTCTCTTTCTATTCCATGTGCCAATGATCGATGCTCACCTGCCGCCAATATATATATACATCTATAAACTACAAACAGTCTGTACGGCTTTAAAATTCACAGCTTAGCTTATCAAATTCAGCTGCAGGCAGCAGCCAATTTCAAAATGCCACTACGAGCGGTAAATTTAAAATGAAATTTTTTATTAACAATTTTTTTTTATTGACTAAAAACAAAAACAAACAAAAAAATTACATTAAATTCACTTGAAGACATGCAATAACATACAAAAAAGAATCCTTCAACTAAGCATATATATACATATATATATATATATCTATATATCTATATATTTTTTTTATTTGTTTCTCTCCCCACACATACAACCACCAACCACCAACACAAAATACCTAATGGTCATCTATCTGAACGACAACCAATTCTAACTTGAATCTGAACCGTATTCAATGTCTATGTATATACATATGTATATATATGTATACATATTTATATATGTATGTATGTATATATATATATTTATATGCATTCGCAAATGTGTGTGTTTGCGTGTGTGTATGTATGCATATATGTGCCTATGTGTTTGTGTGCGTGTGATTGACTCTGTGTCTGTGTTATGCTTTGCTAATATCTATGATCTGATCTATCGCTGCGTGCTAACTGCTTTTCGATATAAAATATAAAAAATCAATAACTGTTTTCAAAATATCAATATCGATATCAATATCCATTGTCTTATTTCCTTTCCCATACAAAAACATTTTGTATAGAAAAACTAATAAATAAAAAAATAAAAAACACACACACATGCATACCACACACACACACACACACACAACAAATCCAAAACATTGCGTATATATACATGATCGATTATAAAGAAACGGGAGACATAGTTTCAACTGAAGAGAACCGACAGCTACAGACCCTAACAACTGCGAAGGTTTTGAGCGCCAGAAGTAAAAAATCATTTATACAAAATAAAAGTAAAAAACAAAAAAAAAATGCGTTTATATTTAAAACAAAAAAAAAAAAAACAAAAAATAATAATAATAATAATGATAATAACTACAAAAAAATAATATAATTAAAACTAAACTCGTAGTGAAGTGAAAAAGTAGTAGAAAATGTATTTAAAGATAAACAATTTCAATGAAAAGGAACAGAAATTATAAGAACAATATGACAAAAAAAAAACACGAAAGCTATATGAACAGAAAGGAATTCTTAAAGGAACACCCACACCATCACCTACACACGCACAGTACCCATATGGCCATATAATAATTGATCGATATTGATATCGATATCGAACATGTCGCATTCATACAAAAGCTCATGAGAACGAACATAACGAATTTTTGTCGTTGACACAATCAAAAATGTTCATATATGTATCTATATACATATGTGTGTGTATATGCATACATGTATGTATATATATATATATATTATTTATCTTAGCATTTAGTAATAGATGTAAAAAAACAGAAATGCAACGACAAAAGCCAGCAAAACTAACATCAGCACACACACATTACCTAGAGGGATTTTTATCATAAAATTTTTTAGCGCTTGTGTTTTGCTGTTCGTATGCTTCTCTTTGTTTTGCACACACACACACATACATACACACACAAGCAGATTCATACATGTACTTTAAACACACGTCTTCACAAACACAAGTACACTTGTTTTTAACCTAGTATGTATTAGTAAATAATTATGTTACAAACAAAAAAAAAAACGAACAAAAACAGATACATATGTATGTACATGCATAAATAACTTGTCTTTAGTGTTTAGCATTTTTATAATACCATATACATATATACCTATATATATATGTTTCATACACACACATGTACTTTGCATTTGTTTTACTTCTCTTTGTTTGTTTTTTTTTTTTTTCCTTCAAATATGTATTTACATCTGCTTTTACAACGCACGTAATTTATATTGTACAACAGGACACAATAGGTGGCAACACTAGACCAAAACAACACAGTTAGAAAATAGAACGAAAAAAAAAGAATTCAATTATCAATATGAGCGAACAAATGATAAATAAAGACACTGTGAAAGTGAGAGAGTGGGAGAGAGCGAGAGAGTAACATTTTGTTAGCCCATATATGTATACAACGATTCAAGCAACCAAGTACTTCCAAACAAAAAAATCAACAGCCACAATACTGCTACAATTATACATACTCAAATATTTAGTAACATAATTATGTAAAAGCAACGTTTTATAATTTATATAATAATGTATTAATCACAAAAACGCTGATCCACAGAAACCCGAACCAGTAACAGATTCCAACTTAGAAAGCAATAAACTTTGAATACAACAATCAATCTTATGAAAAGCAAAACGAAAAGATAAAAAATACATTAAATGAATCACGCAAAAAATATATATTATACAAATGCAAATAAAACTTATGCAATCCAATTTGAGGACACAGAAGAAGCAAAACAGAAATCATGCACACCCAGACACTGAACACATACAAACAAACAAACACACACAAATATACAAAAGCCAAGCAAGAAGCGAAGGAGCCGAAAGGTGTTTCAATGTTAAGGCATGGGCAGAGGAAGCGAGAGCAGCAACAGCAATTCCAAACATATGTAAACTGATCAAGACAGAGCAAGACGCAAGATACAGAGGTGAAGCAGCAAAGCAGTGGGAGTGAGGGAATTACCAGCACACCACCCACACAAACATAAAGAGACAAAAGGATTGAGCTCTAATAAAACGGAGTGGACACATAAAGAGGAAGAGCGAAGAACACAATATGCAAATGTATGCACACGTAGG
This sequence comes from Drosophila navojoa, assembly GCF_054131105.1. NCBI lineage: Eukaryota > Metazoa > Arthropoda > Insecta > Diptera > Drosophilidae > Drosophila > Drosophila navojoa. The sequence goes on from NC_142895.1 coordinate 25,232,682, forward strand.
CATACACACACACACACACACACACACACACACACACACACACACACACACACACACACACACACCACACACACACACCACACACACACACACACACACACACACACACACAGATACATATGTACATACAGACGCGCCTCTGCCCCGAATAAAATCATTTGCAAAAGCAATAGCAGCAATAACAGCGCACAAATTGTTTATATTGATTTTCGCCTATAAAAAATAAATAAAAATACAAAAAAAAAAGGAAACATATAGTATAGTTACAGATTATATACAATATATACATATATTTATATATATAAAAAAAATTAAAATGGTCACATCTTTAGCTTAAGCCAGCAGTCAGTAGAAAGTGAAAACGAAAGGAAGATAATTAAAGTTCGGCTAGCTGACTAGAATACCCTTGCAGAATGTTATTTTAATGTGTGTCGATTGTAGACAAGCTGTTTAAGCAAGAAATTTATTTAGCAAAAGTAGTCACATGATTTATATATATATATGTATGCCGCGACTTGAAGGATACCCTAGGTTCTGCAAGTGTATTCAGTTGTGTGTGCGTGTATTTGATTTTTTTTTTTTTTTTTTTTTTTTTTTGCATTTATGATTAGTTTCTAAGAGTTTATAAGCTGAATGGTTTTTGTTTGTTATTCGATTAGATGCAAAAATTCTATGAAACCCTATTTTGCAATATAAAAATATATCTATATATACATATATATATATTTTTCCAATGAAATACATATGTGGCAAATTGTTTATTATTCATACTTTCTTTTGTCAGTTTTTAAAGAGATTTACTTACATGCCCAAGTAAGAAGAAACAAAGTGAAAAAAAAAAATAATAATAATAATGAAGTTGAGAAGACATTTTTAAGTAAATTAGCAATAAAATATATATACATATATATATGTTGTATATGTAGAAATTGATACAAAGGCCAAGTGCGTAAAGAACGTTAAAATGTTGAGTGCATACCATAAAAAAAAAAATTGTTTACAATTAATTTAAATACATACAAAAACGAAAAAAAAAAAAATAATGAAATGAACAAGAGGAGTATAATAACAATAACTAAAATAAAACAAAACTGATATTTAATACAATTCTCGCAGTCTATCATTTTTATAATCGAAATACCCTGTAATATGTTAATGTACAGACTAGGCCACACACAACCAACGATCATCGATCACCGATCATAGCTTACTCTTTGTTTGCCAAATGCGTATACATATACCATGTATATAGAAATACTACATATTGTATGTTATGTAATCTTTACTCTCATTCGCATTGTGTTTCATGTGATTGGATGTGCGCGCTGTTTTGACTACATAAATGTTCAGTGTTTAATGGGCTTATATTGCTATTAAACTTCTTTTTTGTTTATTTCTTATCAATTATCTCTCTCCTCTCTGGCTATGCTATACATCTTATATGTATAAATATATATACATATATATACCGTAACTAAATCTAGGACTACATTGCGCTCTGTCAGGAGATCTTGAGTCGCCCCGATCCCGAGGCCGAGGCAGAGGCTGAGTAGTTTGCCAATTATTGCTGTTGTGCTCTTATCACTCATATTGCTAGCAAAATGACGATCTGCTACTACTAATGCCATTTCACATTAATCATCAGGCTAAGCAAGTGCCAATAACGGACAAAAGCTAGCTGCTATTACATGCGCTTGTCTCACAGATTGGTTTAACTTACATTTTGTTTGCTTTCTCTACATACATATACATATACGCGCACACATATACTTTGCAACTGTTTTGTTCTTTCATTGAAAGCTCTTTAAATATTTTGTTTGCGAATGTAAAAGATAATCTTGATAAACAAAACTAAAAAAAAAAAAAAAAAAAAAAACGAAGAAAATTTAATAAAATCAAGCACAAATCGCCTTTTTTATTGTAAGTTACACAATGCGTTGACATTACTTACATTAAATACAAATGTGTATGTATGTAAATGCACACATCACTTAACACAAGCACGCACTCACTCACCCACACTCTCACACGCACACATTCACCCGAGTCATACGTACTTACGCACACACGCTCCTTATGAACTGCACTGCACACACACACACAGAATGAGTGAAACATTTTACACGGGCAGCCAAATGCATTTCTTTCTGTAGTACAGTTTGAGTTGAATACGTAAGGTCGACGACCATATGTACACACACACAGTCACACCTACACAATAAAGTTATGCCGTTCCTTAAGATCCTCATGATTTCATTGCGAATTGGCATTAAAACGAAATCAGAAAAAAAGAAAAGACAAAATCAAAAAGACTGCAAAAGGCCCATATTGTATGAAAGACAAATACAACAAATTACGTTCTCATGCACATACATACATAATACATATGTACATACATAATGTACGATATTTATTTTACTCCCAATTCACAATTTCGATATAGTAATATATAGATATGTATATACATATGTACATACATACATAGTCTTCTTATTTCTTCTGCTTTCTTGATTACTTTCGTTTTACGTTTTATTTTTCTCTCTTTCATTGTGTCTTTCTTTGTATCTTTGTTCTTGTTGCGCGCAAATTGGTGACAAAACTCTGGCAACTCTTCGCATATACCGATTTGAACTCGGAACTTCGAACTTTACCCAATGGGGGCCGCGCGCGCGTATTGCACTCGCTTGCTCTCTCTCACTCGTATTGAAATTGGCGGCAGCAGCAGCGCGGTCAGCCGCCAAAGGACGAAGAGCCTGAAAACAATGCCATCGATACGATTCCAAAGCGCATCTAAAAGTGCAGCACTGCAGCGGCCGTTACAAAAAAAAAAATCCTACACAAACACATACACAGCTACAGATACACTAATACACACACATATACATATATATAGACACAAGCAGAAACAACAGCCATAACAACGCCGTTGAGGAATGTCATCCCCGCCCCGCCCCCCCTAAAAAAGGACCAACTATACAATCCGAGGCTTGTGCGAAAAACTGAAGTTTCGACGTCAAAAAAGCAGCTACAACACACACACACTCGCACCAGAGACTGGGACACACACAACAAACACACACTGACAAACGACTTAAAGAAGCAAATGAAAACTCAGCTTTGGCAGCCCTGGGAGGTGCACGCATCGGGCGCATACGATTCAATTTTATTCTTTGCATTTTATTTACTAAGTGAGCGGCTAAATTCTAGCATAGATTTAAATATTTAGTCAAGTGCCCAATTGATCCCATCTACCTACCACCTGTACACACATACACACACACAAGCAGTCCCCTATTAGCAGAGCGAAATGACAGATTAATTAGCAATTGAGACGTTAGGCCCGTTTACTCATGTTTGTGTCGTTAAGTTAACAGTTTGATGCGCTTGTTAAATGATCTTCGCGTTAAATGTGAATGACAGGAGAGTTGCCAGCTTGCTATGCGATGCGCGACAAATTGATGTGATTGATCGATAAATCTATTAAGCATTTCAATAATTTATCGAGTGGCCTTGCCGCGAGGTGCTGCCAGCCCGGCAACGTGGCGTTGCCACCAAACTTTTTCATTTAATTTCAAAACTTGTTAGCTTGAGCAGAATCATTAGAAAATGTGCCTAAAAGGGAACCGCAGAGCCAGAACCGTTACAGTAACAACCCAACAGCAGCAACAACAACAACTAAGTGAGCCGAACTGTCGAAAAGTCGAAGTCGTTTCGCATTTCGATATCTGAGAGTGCATACGTATATAAGTATATAGAGAAATACATATGTACACAATAAAAACAAAAATATAAATATACCGTTAGCTTATTTATATACAATTTAAAGAATTAAAACAAAACAAATATTTTATGTATTTTTTTAATGTATTTAAGATAATTAAGATTACTCGTAATGCAGTAACTGAAAACTGAATCGTACTAAATATATGTACATGTATACAAACAAACAAACACACATATATATACACACATATATATGCGAATCGGTAAAAGTGCAATGCGAAGTGCTCCAAAAAAGTAAATAAATAAATGAAAACTATAAGAAAGTAAAGCCTGAACAAACTGAAATCTGAATGCGCAAGGAATATGAAATACGCAAACAAAAACAAGAGCAGAAAATAAAATAATATTAAAAACAAAACAGACCAAACGACAATTATTGAGATAACATTGAGAAATTTTCCGCATTTTACAGATAAGATAGAAAACGGTTTGTATGAAACGATCTCTTTGCTGGGCTGTCTACTGTGGACTAAGTGGAAATGAAAAAGTTTGTATATAGTTTTTGTCTTTATTTTTATTTTTAAATAAATTATAAGGTTCTTCTTAAAATCGAAGAATCCATTATTATTATTAATTTTGTTTTTTGTTTTCTGGTATTTATTTTTGCTCTGCCTGAATTTCAATGAATCATTTTTATCCTCTTTATATTCTTCTAATTGCCCCGCAGCACTCTCGCTCTCTGTCCCACTCTTCATCTCTCCATCTGCCTCTAGCTCTACTCACGCACTCTTATACATATAACATTTTATCTCATACTTGTATTAATTTTTTTTATTGTTTTTTCTTCTTTTTTTTTTTTTTAGTTCTTAATAAGATTATAACTCGTAAGCTAACCTATTGATTTGTGATTCCTCATTATCAAAAAATATACAGTTATATATATGTGTGTGTGTTTGTATTTTTTTTCTTTTCACTGTTTACTATCGGTTATTGGCCTTATTCATGGGCTTTGGAGGAGGAACACACAACACGCTGTCTTCTTTTTCTAAATGAACTCAGTTTCTCGTTTCTTTTCCCTTTCTCTACGTCTCTCACTCGCTCTCCTGCTAAAGTGCTTTGCCAGGGCCGAAAGGAATACTTTAAGATCACAATAAAAATTTAAGAAAAAAAAAAAAAAAAACTACAAAAAATTTGGGCTGCTAAGAATTTAGCGTGAGGTTTAAGAAATTGCGAGTAAAAACTAGTTTCATATTTTTCTTCTCCATTTTCGTCTTCTATTCCATTTGTTGCTTTGGGGTTTGCACTCGTGTTGTTATTGTTGTTGCGGTTGCTGTGTTGTTGCTTGCGATTAAGTTTTCGTTTTAATTGTTTAATCAGTCTGATTTACTTCTACTGCCAAAACTATTTATATATTATCCATTCCGGACAAGTTGCTCGACTCGAGGACGCCTTACAGCTCATCCTTGAGATCGTCGCCAGAGTCGCCCTCTGGTGGGGGAGCACCGCCTGTGCCCTGGTAGAGCTTGGCAATCACCGGCTGCACGATGGCCTCCAGATCCTTCTTCTGCTTCTTGTACTCCTCGGGATCGGCATCTGGGTTCTGTTCGAGCCACTTGATCGACTCATCGATGGCCGACTCCAGCTTGGTCTTCTCGTCCTCGCTGAGCTTGGCGCCCAATTTCTCCTTGTCGCCGATTTGGTTCTTCAGGCTGTACGCATACGATTCCAGCTCGTTGCGCGACTCGACACGCTCCTTCAGCTTCTTGTCCTCATCGGCGAATTTCTCGGCATCGTGGATCATGCGATCGATGTCCTCGGGCGTCAGGCGGTTCTGGTCGTTGGTGATCACGATCTTCTCCTTGTTGCCAGTGCCCTTGTCCTCAGCGCTCACCTGCAGAATACCGTTGGCGTCGATCTCGAAGGAAACCTCGATCTGGGGAATGCCACGTGGTGCTGGGGGAATGCCAGTCAGATCGAATTTGCCCAGCAAATGGTTGTCCTTGGTCATGGGACGCTCGCCCTCGTACACCTGGATGGTAACGGTGTGCTGGTTGTCGGAGGCCGTGGAGAACACTTGCGACTTCTTGGTGGGGATGACTGTGTTGCGAGGGATCAGCTTGGTCATCACGCCGCCAACGGTCTCAATACCCATGGTCAATGGATTGACATCGAGCAAGACGATGGCATCGGTGTCCTGTTCGCCGGAGAGAACGCCAGCCTGAACGGCGGCACCGTAGGCAACGGCTTCATCGGGGTTGATGCCACGGGATGGTTCCTTGCCGCCAAAGAAGTCCTTAACGAGCTGCTGGACCTTGGGGATGCGAGTAGAGCCGCCAACAAGCACAATCTCGTGCACGTCCTTCTTGTTCATGTCCGCATCCTCCAACACCTTCTGCACGGGCTTCAGTGTCGAACGGAAGAGATCCAGATTCAGCTCCTCGAACTTGGCACGGGTCAGCGTCTCGGAGAAGTCATCACCCTCGAAGAAGGATTCAATTTCAATGCGGACTTGGTGGGAGCCGGAGAGAGCACGCTTAGCCTTCTCGACCTCACGACGCAGCTTCTGGACGGCACGATTGTCCTTGCGGATGTCCTTGCCCTTCTTCTTCTTGTACAGCTTGATGAAGTGATCCATGACGCGCTGATCGAAGTCCTCGCCGCCCAAGTGAGTGTCGCCGTTGGTGGCCACCACCTCGAAGACGCCGTTGTCAATGGTCAGCAGGGAGACATCGAAGGTGCCGCCGCCCAGATCGAAGACCAGCACGTTCTTCTCGCCCTCCTTCTTGTCCAGGCCGTAGGCAATAGCAGCTGCGGTCGGCTCGTTGATGATACGCATCACCTGCAGGCCGGCAATGACGCCAGCATCCTTTGTCGCCTGGCGCTGGGCATCGTTGAAGTAGGCGGGTACAGTGACGACAGCGTGGGTGACTTTCTTGCCCAGGTAGGCTTCGGCTGTCTCCTTCATTTTTCCAAGAACCATGGCAGAGATTTCCTCGGGAGCAAAGACCTTGGCGCCCTGGGATGTGTCAACGCTAATGTGTGGCTTGGAGTTCTTCTCGACCACCTTGAATGGGAAGAATTTGATATCGTGCTGCACATTTGTGTCCGACCATTCGCGACCGATCAAACGCTTCGCATCGAAGACGGTGTTCTCTGGATTTGTGGTCAACTGATTCTTAGCGGCATCACCGATCAGACGCTCGCCATCAGCTGTGAAGGCGACGTAGGAAGGCGTGATGCGATTGCCCTGATCGTTGGCAATAATCTCAACGCGTCCATTTTTGTAAACGCCAACGCTGCAAACGAAAAAAAGCTTCATTAACATCGAGTCCATTCGAAGTATTGTAAGGTTATATGGAAGAATTAGATTTGCATAGCCCAATTAGAATACGATATGCGATTCCAACAGGATCTGAACTGCTGGAATCCAATTGGATTGCACCTTCTTGAAAACAAGTCAATTTTATTCCAGTTGATTTGCAATTCCAATAGTATTTTAATTCTTTTGTATCATTGAAATCCAATAAAACATATTCTCTTTCAGTCTGGCAACGCCCGAAGCGAGATGCCGCAAAACTTACCATGAGTATGTGGTTCCCAGATCAATGCCAATAACGGTGCCTAGCTCCTTGTCCTTCTCCTTCTTTTCCTCGCCGAGCGAGAGGCCAACAAAGGCCACAACGGCCAGTAATATGCACAACTTCATTGTGGCAGTTGTCTTCTAGTGTTTTATTAAATATTATTAACTAGCGTTGATGTTGTCTTTGACACCAAACAAAAATAACTGCAACGAGATTGAGAGAAAAAAAATTATGATTAATTAAGGGAACACAAAAGCTTAGCTTAAGATATTTTTTTGTACACGTCAACACAAGCGTCAAGCGGGAGAGTCAAGTGAAAGAGAGCGCATAGGCAGAACAAAAGAAACGCTGACGTTGGCAACAGGTACTACCGTTATGTGTGCTACTTTTTGACAGTCATTGAAGTGACAGCCCAAAAGAATTTATGGCAGCAGCCCTAAAATATTTTATATATGCTTCAAATGCAGGCAAATCAACGCGCACTTAAAACTACCTGAAGATAGCAGCTGTGAACACAATACGTCTGGCTCGCCAGATAACCGTTTAACAACTGCTTAATGCTCCCCGGCGCGGCTACGCTCTGTGCTGCTCAACTCAGCTCGGTGCGGCTCACTGACATTGACCGACGCCGCGCCTCTGCCAACGTCGCTGTAGAATTTTTGTATACGTGGTAACATTTTTCTGGTTCTTTCTGCTGCCGCCATAAGCTCAAACCCACACTCTCTCTTTCTCTCTCTCTCTCTCGCTATCTATCTAACATTCGCTCTTTTGGTAAGCTCAAAATCATTTGCCGGCTACATTCATATGCCTGTGCACGAGCTAAACAAAAAAATAAAACTGGTTTTGCTTTTGCTGAACTCTATTATTTTTACAAAAAACTTCTTATTCTGTCATCTTCCTCGCGTTCTGCATACGCAATAAGTGGCCCAATAAAGAAACAAGAAAGCCCAATTGCAATAGTATGGCAGACCAAACAATTTACGCATACACAGGCACACTCACACGCCTCGTCCGGTGAAAGTTGGGACGAACGTCGGCGTCTTCTGTCGGCAGCAAACGCCATCAATTTGCACAGCTGTGTTAGTTTGGTTCGCTTTACTCACGTTTTTATGTGATTGCCCGAAAAGACTACGTATAAACTAAGTCAGTAATCGCTCTTTATGTTTTCTGACGACGTGTACTTTTGTCAGCTATGGAATTGAATAACGTATGTAGCTTGGGATCTTTGTTTTTTTGAAATGACGTGTACAAAGCCGATTGAATGAGTGCCAGAGCTGCCAGAGTGTAGAGACGTCTGGCAGCAGCAGCAGCCACCGCAGTCAGCGCAGGCGTATATCTATGTATACTGTGCTATACTGTCTGTTTGTGCCTGTGTGTGTGTTAGTGTGCTTGTATTTAAATTGAGTTATTATTTTGATATTGCAATTATTTGTTATCGCATTGATTTAAATCAAGTGCTGCCATGTCAGCAACGGAAGCAGCGGTCAGATAATAATGCAGCACGGTGGCAACGCAAGAAGTTCACAGCTGTGTGGCCAAGTTCTAGAAATTGAAAATATTCCTCATATGCGCATGTATGTATTTATATACATTCGTATATTACATACATATGCATACTGCAATACACATATTGCAGCCGGCCGGTTCGAATGTGAATGAACTTTATTACCAATTGGCTAATGAATGAGATGCTATGCTAATTTCTGCTACGGTCCATAAGCATATGTATGTTAATTATGCACGCTTTGACATCGGCCAGTGCTTTGCGATACACGTCATGCGAGGGGAGCCAAGAGGCCTGGGAGTTGGCTTCACTCATTGTGAAGTCGTTAAACACTCAGACACACAAATTATTTATAATAAATGTTGTCTGGCACGCATGCCGTTGCACCCACTACATGTGCTTCATCTGTACACTCAAATTTTATTCCTTAAAATCAGACAATTCTGGAGCCACATTGCCAACATGGCGACTGCGGCAACAACCCTACGCATGGGGATTAGCTTTTCCTATATCAATGCCTTTCAATTTCATTTTTATTATTTTTACTGAGTCCGGTGGGAAAAATCTTGATGGCTTGAATTCAACTGAATGCTTAATGAGATTTTATTTAATTTACCACTTGAAGCTTGAGTTATTAAAAGCTTACTTTTTTCTTTCTTAACTTTTCTCTCTTGACGTTTGAAACAGAACTGAAAGAATATTGCTGAATGCTTTCGACCGGCGCTTTCTATTCGGTCGCACACGCACACACACAAACATACGACGGTGTACAGAGACACGTCAGTGTTAACTTTGCTGCAGAGTTGCAAAGTTCTAGGCACTCGAAATGTTATCGATTGTTAGTTTTCAAACTGATTTTTAAATACTTACTTTTTCTAACTTAAACTAATTTTGAGCACTTCATAAAAAAAAATTAACTTATTTAAATATAAGTATTTTGTCACTTTGATGCTTTGTCTTTCTTTTTGGCTTCGATTATTAATTACTTTTGTACACGGTTTCACAGTCACAGAATTTGTTTATATATAAGAATATTTAAAAAAAAAAGTATATTCCTTTTATTGTTGCTTGTACGTAGTGTATTTTGTATTCCAACGGAATTTCGCTTTTCTATATACCGACTTGTTACTTCTTTGCTGTCTGTTTGGAAACTGTTGGTTGCTCTCTGAAACGCCGGGCTATTTATTTGTCCGCTTTGTTTACGCTCTGACGTGTCGACCACGTCAGCGTCTGGTGCAATTCTGATTGGTGTTTCGTTAGACTGACCGCAATCTCTGATTGGCCCACGCTGAAAAGAGAGAATGTGTTGTCAAAAGCTCTACTCTGCTTTGCTTGGCTTTCTTTTTGTTTGTTGTGCTTGCAAATACATTTTCGTCATTATCAAGGCTGATGACGCCGACTGAGAGAGCGCGCACTCTCATTCACTCTCTGTTTCTCTAGCTGCATTTTAAAATTCATGTTGCTCTGGTGAAAATACAGTTTTTTTTTTCTTTTTTTGGCAAACAGTGACGTGTACCTGGCGCAATGGTTTGAATCGCAGGTCTTTCCAGCATATGCTCGCATGCATTCTGAATGAAACACTATAAAGTACCGTCAATCGAGATGAATCTCGAAATTTCATGACGGCAGATAAGGAAAAGAAACGCCCACATTTTGTTTGATTTAGTTTTATGATTTTTAATGACACACAATCGATATCAATATCTTTTTTTCCATTTTGTTTTTGTTTTTTTTTTTTTGTTTTTTTTTTTTATAATTTTTTGTTCATAACAATAATAGCATTTAATAATCGTCCAACATACAATTGAGTTTTACTAAAAGTTGACTTCAACTTTTCGTGCTATTTGTCAATTGAAGTGAATATTAACAATTTGTTTACACTGACTATATGGGACGAAGGGTGGAGGGGCCTGGGGGAGGTAAAAGTTCGCTAAGCTTCTGAGATTGGGTTTATCATCTGGCCGAATCTAAGCCAGACTCAATGGACTATTTAGCTTGCGATATCTTTATACATACATACATACATACATACATACACATATATATACATATAAAGGCAACTAGGCAAAATTGTGACATTATTTATAGTTTGCATTAAAAAATGAGTTAAAAAACAATCTTATATGGCATAGGGGTATTATTAATAAATTTTCAAAAATAATTAAAAGTAAAAAACAAATTAGCGCATATCGCTATATAAATATTTAAATTACAATTGTTGCTGTTTCTCTTCTTCTCTCTTCATTTTCATTTCTTCTTCTTCCTCTTCTTTTTATACATATATTATTATTATTATTATTATTATTTTTTTTTTTTGTAAAAGCTAAGTTTTGGTCAAAAAACTGAGCTAATCTCATTCAAAAAGTTGAGTTAAATTAAAGGGAGAGAGAGAGAGAGACAAAAAACAAATCATGAAAAGCACATCGAAAAAACAGTTAGACGAGTACAGTTAGTGATAAAAGTTAACAACTAACCGTTTTACAGTTTTAAATTTTGGGCTTAAGTTCAGTGCATAAAAATTATGTTTTGTTTTGTTTTTTATCTTGTTTCAAGCTTTAAATTTTTAATTCGAGTTTCGTTTTTACTTTTCCTTTTAGTTGCTTGTGGTAAATTGTTTAAATTTAAGATTTGGTGTTTTTTTCTTTAAATGTTTTGAAACACTTTAAGTTGCCATAAAATTGTTGCAGTTGTTCTTGTTGTTGTTGTGGTAGTTATTGGTCCGAAATAATTGGTAAATAACTAGATTCTCATTGACTGGCTTTGCATTTGTAAATAGTTGTAGTAAATATATATATATATATAGTTTATAAGATATACAGGCTAGTTAACAATATCAACAAATGGGCGTGCCTACGCCTGCATTCTTAGTTTAGCGTTCTTTGTGTTTGTGTGAGTGTGTTAAATGTGTCTGTGTGTGTGTGTATATGCGTGTTTGTGTATATATGTGTTCGTGTATGTGTCTGTGTGTGCGTGCTTGCATTAAACTTCCACTATCTCTATCTCTCTCGCTCTCCATTCATCTCCCTCCCACTCTCGCATCACTCTCCACTTTACGCCCTCTTCACTCGTGCCGCACTCCGCATATGGACAGGAACGTACTGAAATTGTGTAGGCTGCACGCCGGCAGTACCGTATACACTATCGCAGCCATTTCTTGGCATTTGTGGCGGAAGTCGTGCAACGCCTGCAACAGCAGATCCGTGGGCGGGGCAGCGTTCACCTGATAGAAGAGCTTCAGGTGTATCGCTGGCAATGTGGACACCGCTGCCGTTGCTGCCTGCTGTTGGTCTCCAGCGCCGCCGGGCTGCTGTGGCAGTGACATTGGCTCGGTGGGCGTGGCAGTGTTAGGCGCCGTTTGCTCCTCAGCTTCACGCTGCAATGGCTGCTGTTGCTGTTGCTGCTGCTGTTGTCGCTTGGCCAACGGATAGTCCTTCAGCAGCCGATTCACAATATAGGTGAGTATCTCGTCCAGATTCTCAGCACTGAGGCTCTGGGCCAGCCGGCAATGATTGCCCAGCACGTCATCGCTCAGCTGCGTCAACTGCGTGGTGGATGAGGCCAAGCCAGTTGCCACATAGCAAACAATGGCCGCACAATTGTTCTCGTAGTTCCAGCGACGACGTATCGAGATGGTGTAATCGCTAACCGAACAGCCAGTCTCCTCGTCTGAAAGAGTAAATCGAAGACAATTGAATAGGAATTTTGTATTTTGCAAACAACAATTGAGGCTTGAAATCTTACAATCTTGAAGTGTGTTTCCTGCAACTTGAAATCAGCTCTCTGAACCATGCTTATAATATACAATATGCATATCACTCATCTATATATAATAAAAGCTTAATGAACTGTACGCTATGACCATGTGATAAGATAGGTGTATGTATATATACGCAAATCAGTTATCAATGCTATGAAAACTTCTAGTTCATTAAGATTAGGTTCAAGCATAAATCAAGTTGCCTCAAACGTCGTTTTTTATAAGATCTATTATCATTAATTTAAAAGAAATTTCTAGCTCTGCAATAATATGTAAAAGTCTAAATCAATCTATCTGCCTTCTTGCTTACTCATGAAGTAATTTGTATATAAATATAAAATATACACAATATATAATATAAGCAACTATAACGCATTGCAATTGAAGACATAAATAATAGCCGTATATATTCTATGGACATATTTAACATATTGTATTAATGCTCATGGTATTGCTATAATTAGATTGGTTTATATATTCACTTATAATATGCATAATGAATTATCATTATGCTCAGGCCTAATACAAATTGCAATGCCCATGATATGGCTATGAGATTCCACTATCATATAAATAAACTAAATTTCTGACTATGTTCTAGCTTAATACAAGCCTATGACATTTTCCAGGCAACAATGATATTCTACAATATAAGTAATCTATTGTAATATGCATTATATTTCTAGTTCAGACTCTGCTCAATACATATGGGAATGTCTATGATATGGCGTTAACAAAATTTGTTTACATATACACGCATATAATACGTATAATCTATCATTATAAATAATCTACATTTCTAACTGGGACTAAATTTCTATGTTCTAGCTTAATAGATATTGCAATGCCTTTGACATAACTCTAAGATTGGTTTCTATATAAATAAAAATGATCTATTAACATATATATAATTTATATTTCTGATTCGTACCATGCTCAAGCTCAATATATATTACAATACCCATGATGTGTCTGTGACAAGATTGATTTCTATGCACATATATAACTACATATATATACAATCTATTATAATACAGAAACTACATTTCCAGTTCAAGGTCAATATAAATTTCAATACCAATGGCTCAGAGCGTGTTTATGACACTTACAGTCGAAACGATCATTGTGGGTGTGCGCCCACACCTGCCACTCGACGAGGGCCTCGCGAGGCAGCGCCGGCAGCACAATATAATCCATGATGGCATTCGTGGTGCGTCGCTCCCACTGGCGTCGCGCCTCGCCAATGAAGGCGGGATGGGTGACAAAGCAAATGCCATGGACGACATCGCGCAGCTGGCCCTGGGCATTCATTGCCTTGGCGATTCGACTGATGTGACGCAATGCGAGTTTGCATTGGGGCCGAATGCCGCCCTCAATGATTGTCATGCTGCCCGGGACGAGGGCAATTTGACCCGAGATGTAGGTGATGTCGCCAATCTGCAAAAGCGAACCGAAATTAGTTTCACACCCAATTCGTCTCTCTCACTCTATCTCTCTCTCTCTCTCTCTCTCTCTATCTATCTGTCTGTCGCTTTGTGTCACTCACTCGTGTCGACTGACTGTAGGGTCCAATGTTGGCTGGCGCCCAATGGGATATGCCCTGGACATGCATCGTATTGCGGCGGCCATTGAGCAGCAGCTGCGTCTCCTCGCTATCGTCGCCACTGTGGTTGACAGGCGCTCGGTGCGCAATGGCCTCCATGACCACATGGCAATCATCCGGCAGCGGGCACTCGACACAGACTCGCGTCGGTGGATTGTGAAAGCCAAACGATTGCAAATAGATGCTATTGAGAGCGGGATACTCGGCTATGGATCTCACGTAGAGCGTGGTGAAGCACAGGTCCTGCAGCTCGTAGCCATTGCTGGTGCACAGATCGCGCAGCGTAGTCAACGCCTGTTGCATGCCCAGCTCCATGCTGGCGGCGCAGCCTAGGAGAGACAACGAGAGGGAGAGAGACAAGCGAACATGAGTAACACTGCCATCTGGATATTGCGTATCGATAATGGGTTAGTGTCTGTAAGTGCTGCTGGTTACCCTGTATGCCCGCCAGCCACATCCAGCCCTTGGCATTGATGGCCGCCCTGGCCTGGTTGGCCAGTGGACGAAATTCCCGTTCGTATTTCATGGGACTGGGCGGCTGGGTGAGACCCGTTGGCATCGTCGTCGTCGCCGCATTATTGTTGCACTGCGTGGTGCTCAGCCCAAGCGAGGAGATGGCCAGCGACAGCGAGCCGCACACGGCGGCCGTGCTGCTACCCAATGGATGAGAGCTGCCAAAGCCGCAGCAGCTGTTCGCCTGCAATGCGCCGCCCGCCGCGCCCAATGCCAGTGCGGATGCGGAGGTCGACTGATTCGCATTCGCATTCGCATTCCCGAGCAGCAGCAGCGAAGCGCTGCCCGTTATGCAGCTGGCCGTCGGTATGGGCTCGTCGACGCTGGCGCTCTTCGTTACAATGGGTATCGGCGAGGACGATGATGTGGCCAAGTGCCGGCCGAACGAATTGCTGCGCGATATCAGCTCGTTCTGGCTGAGCGATTCGCGCAGACGCGTCTCCTTCTCAATCAGCTCCAGTTCCGTTTCACTGAAGTCCGGATCGCTCAGATCGCTGTACGTGGACTCATTGAGATCGGTTATATAGTCTAGGGACTTCTTCACAAAGACCACATCGCCGCCGGCATTTGGCTCCTTCGGCTGCAGCGATAGCTTCGTGAAGTTTATGTAGCCAACGGGACAGATGGGATCCGCGCTGCTAATTATCGTCTGTATATCCTCGACCACGATGCGCTGCTTGAACAGCGGACAGTCCAGCGTGAACGTCTCATATTCCCCACCCTCGCCGCACACATTCAATCCGTACTTGTCGCGCATCTTCAGCAGATGCGTTTGCATCTCGCGCAACGATTTGCCCAAATGACGATCCGGCACCAGGCCCAATGCGGCCACCTAAATAAAATAAAAATAAAAAAGAAATGTAGAGGTAGGTGTGTGGTGAATTATTATCATTCGGTTTACCTTGATGATAATGGCGTGCACCTGACAGTCAATCATCTCCTGCAGCAGTTCAGTCTGATCTCTCCTCCACAAATAGGCCAGGGATATCAGGTTCAGCCGGCTGCAGACGTTCTCCACGCGCACCCGCTGATAATCCGACAGTATGGCACCAACAGCAACCGCCTCCACGTTTAGTTCGTGCTGTCAAATAGAACGCAACACGAAATGTCTTTAAATAAAACTAATCTCTAAATAAATGAATATGTTTGTATATACATGTATAAATAGTTTTTATAGATGATGCTATCATAATGTAATGCATGTAATAGTACAAATGAATCCATTTCTTTTCTTTTCTTATTTCAAATACAAATTATCCTATACATGTATAGATATTATGTAATTTTATAGATTTAGCTCTTATCTAATCTAGTTTATATTTGTTATATAATCCAACAGAATATCGTATACTAAATTTCATTGTAGCACTTTAAATAGTTTTCAATTTGTGATTACATAAACTAGGGAAAATATGTTTTTGAATACCCATTCACGAAAGTAAAACGAGTATATGGGTTTTGTGAAATGTTCGTCTTGCTTGTCCAGACTTCAAAGTTGATATACATACGTATATGTACTGTATACTCTCCCTAGTATCAAGATATTACCGATCCATCTACTGCAGACGTGGCAAATCGGAAAGTGCAGTTTCTGGTATCTCAGAAACCATATTAGCTGAAGTGCTAAAGTTTTTGGAAGCACAAAAATATTTAGTGGATCTATCTACGTTCATTAGGACGTGGTAAATCGGTAAACACTGTATTTTTGATAGTTTTAGAGATAGAAACACAAATGACTTAATCATTGTTTACATCCTCTATAAGTTTGGGCTGTGAATAGGTATTTTGCAGTCGGTCATGGCCGATTGTTCATTCTTGTTTTTAATACAATTCCGAATGTAGATTGTGTCTAGATTGTGTCTAGGCTTTCTCTGTCTTTTTCTACCTAACAAAGAATTCCACTCTATCCCATTCCATTCTACTCTACAATCTATAGTCGAATATTTTATTTGCTCATATGCTTCAATTCAATTTATCTTGATATATTATTATTATTAATGTCCCACACCGAATTTGAGGCCAATATATCAAACAGACTCTGAGTTATGACCCTAAACCAATCGAGTGGAAACAATTCAAAGTGCAACACTCTTTGAGCAGAGTCAACTTAGGCCTGCTTTTACTTACTACAAATATTTGGGGCCATGAATCAAATATGTAGTTAGTCGATTTATGACCTACTTAGTTATGGCATCATTTGGCGTTGGCGCATCTTTAAAGTTCAAGAACTTTGTCATCAAACGAGTGCTCTAATCAATTTACATATATACAATATTTATATATATATACTTCTAGCCCTACATAGTTCACGTGCTTGTCGGCATTTTTGATAAGATTAAACGATTTGCCCACTGTGTAACTAATTTCCGCAATTATAATTTATATTCGAGTTGTTTGATGGGGCGTAAACTTGTTCAAGGACATTTTTACAGACAATCAACAAAGGTTTGCATGGGCCACACAGACAAGCTGCACCGGCCAATACCCTGTAATAAGCTATACTATACTATATGTATATCTTTCTATAGAATCTTTAGCTGGTATGGAAATGTGGAATTTTTGGAATTCCTTTTGAAATATTCTTTGATTTCTTTAAGAGAAATTACGGAATATTGTTATCTTACATAATCATTCTCCTATATAGTATATTAGCTGAGCCTAGTAGCTCCTTATGCCAATACGTCCTCTGGCACACTGCACTACAGGGTATAAAGGTGAGCGTCATCATTAGCGTCATTCGTCAGCTATTTGCATCGATAATCGCTTATCTCTAACCTCAATCTTTCCACAAATATACACAGTTATATATCTATATAAATAATATATTGATCTTCCTTGTGGCTTGGCCTCACCTTGCACGTTTCCAGCAAACTGTAGAGATCCTCGACTTCATCATCATCGGTGGGCACATATTGTTTGCCGGTCTGTAAGCTCTTGCCCTTGGTCTCGCGCCTATACAGAGGCAGACCCATGGCACTGGCGAGTATCTCAATGCCCATGTGTCCAACTGTTTGATACATAAAGCTGTCCAGCTCATCTAGAGTGGCCAGAAATGGAATTAACTATAAGCAAGATATATACTTGAAGGGGATTCTCCATTTACCTCTATCCTTGGGATGCAAATTGGCAAGTGCGACTATTTCGTGACCCTCGGCGACGCACTGCATCATGTTGTAGCAGCTATCCTTGCCGCCACTCACCATTGCAACCACGCGCATCTTGATGACCTATCTCTGTGTGTATGTGTGCGAGTGTGTGGGTGGGTGTGTATGTGTGCGTGTGTGTGTGTCGTGTTTGGTTATTTGGTTTGTGCTGCTCGGTTTAACTGGAGTGTGCGCTCATTTGGTCTGTTTGTTGACTAGACTTGTTTACAAGAAAGAACGTGGCGTCTTCTATTAACACAGA
Source organism: Drosophila navojoa (assembly GCF_054131105.1). Lineage (NCBI taxonomy): Eukaryota > Metazoa > Arthropoda > Insecta > Diptera > Drosophilidae > Drosophila > Drosophila navojoa. The sequence goes on from NC_142895.1 coordinate 25,250,768, forward strand.
GCGGCTGTTATTGATGTTGTTGTTGGTGTTGTCAACTAAAAAGAAGCAAAGCATAAGTAGAGTTCATTAGTGTATGCGCTTGTTGCTGCCGTTGCTGCCGTTGCTGCCCTGCTAAAAGCTCTCTCAGGTGGCTGCGGAATCTAATTAAGTCGCAGCATAATCAAATGCCAGAGTGCTGCCATTTAATGTGCTTTGGCAGCAACTGCAACCAACAATTGAGCAGCTGGCAGTGCTACCATTGCACAGTGGTCACGACGGACGATGGACGATGGACTGGTCTGCTGACGACCAGGATGCTCTATTACTTTCTTTATAATTGGCAAAAGTCGGCCAAGCTAAATGATTGCGCGAAGGTCACACTCTCACACAGGCAGGCACATGTGTATATTAGCATGCATAGTGAAACACATATGTAAGAAATATATATATAAATATATATATACACATATATATAACTATATATATATATATAGATGTATATTTGCACGTAGCACGCACACTTGTCACACACTGTTGATGTACTACTGCCGCAGCCTGTCTCGGCGCTGACATAAATATACAATTTTCTATGCCAATTGTCGTTTACATGTAAAAGAATTTTGATATTGTTTAATATTTACCCGACCCGTGTCTGGCCGTGCGCGACTTTATGGAATTCGCACACTTGTGTATTATGTTATGCGATAGAGATGTGCGATAGTTTTGCGCAAATAGCGTGTCGCAGTGCTAAGTCAAGAACACTTGAAAATAACGAATTTTCATAACGTACATTCATTTTTATAAACTACTAAGCGCGAAAGTTATCTTTACTCATTAATTAAATGAGTATTACAAACATTTTCAATTATTAATAATACTCTAGTATTAGAGTGCCCTATCCGCGTTGGGTGTGTGAAAAACAGTGCTTTGACTTGTCTGTATGTTCAACTGAAAGTATTGTTGATGTTGACCACATATAATTTACTGACTTGGATTCTGCCTTCACTTAAAAATATCGTAACTGCCGATACTTGTAATTTAAGGTTAACAGTGGCCCCAATCACAGTATTGCACATCTCTAATGCTATCCAGCTATTACGCAAAAATGCTCACTAATTTGTAAGATACCGCAAGAAATTTTGCTTATCGAATAGAATCGATTACTTCTCATTGGGAATTGTAAGAGCACTTGTCTGGTTTGCACTGCTTGGCCCATCGTACTCATTTTTGCACTTACGCGACTCACTTTGCGCTTACGCTCTGTTAATTTTAACATAACATTTCAACGCTACGTCTGCTTGCTACGATTTACACACATCTGTTTATAAAAAGAAACCAATGAAACACCATTTCGCAATTTCGTCTTCAAAATTTGTCGTTTGAAATCCTTTGGTACCAAATTCTTTGGTGTAGTAATCAAAAGTTTAATGATTGACAAGGATATTTTAAGTCACAACACCAGAAAGAAGGAAGCATTTACATAAAGAGTTTGGTACCACTGTGTCAACACATTCTGAAGACGAAAATACAAATCCACAAAAAATAACAAAAAAATATATATATTTATTAAATAATAATAATAAAAAAAAAAAACAACAAATAAAAAAGAAATAAGCTAAAATCACAGATTGAATCAACTGACAACGATGACCGCTGTACCTCAAAGTAAACAATATAATATTACGCACATTCAACAACGCTTCAACTGGGATTGCGGGGTGACCTGCATTTTAATGATATTGTCCTCATCGCAACGTAAACAGTTCCTAAATAACTTCGAGAGCATTTGCAAGGATGAAGGTTTCGGTGTCAGTACCTGGACAATCGATCTCTGCTATCTGCTGCTTCGCTATCACGTGCGTCACGAATACTATACGCAAACAATTGGCGTGGATCCAAGTTACAAGAAGCATTCTTACTATTCGCATGTACTGGACAAGGACGAGAAGCGGGTTATGCGCAGGTTCAAGGAAGCGCCTGGGAAAGGCTTGCGCATCCAGCAGCGCACTGTGAACATGCATGGTATTGTTATGCACTTGGCACGCCATGGACCAATCATACTGTTGACAAATGCCTCGCAACTCATTTGCGAAGTGTGCCGTCGTACGATTCGTGAAAAGTTTGGGTAGGTAGTCGTAACGTAGCTCTTTTGTTACGTACATATATGCATACATACATATGTATGTACATACATAACTTACGTACTATGTATACTCCTTAATGCAATGCAATAATACGAATGCACAACAAAGACACGGAAATCTTAATAATGAACTGAGAACGTGCCAAGGTCCGGGCCGTTTGCCAATAATGAACTGAATTGGATAATAATTGCAATCACTTATGCAACCTTCTCACCAGACAATCATAGTCATTTGTCGTGGCACCACCAGACACTTGCATTTAACATTCATCCAGTTGCTAAATTACCATATGAAAAGCCGAGATCACAATTATCGATAGGACGATGTTATCGGGATGTGAGCTGGCGCCCAACGGTCGTTTGAAGCGTGTCTTGGCTGTGCATTCTTGCAGTGCTTGAATTGGCTTGATTAACCCATTTTAACCACTTTGCTTATTATTAAGTTTTCATCTCTTCTGTTTTGCCCAAAATAAAAACAAAAGTTTTGCTGGACACTATGTGGTGCTATGTGGCTACGACGCAGAAGCACATACAATATTTTATAATAATCCAGAAACACGCGACGGCCGTAAGTGCGATGCAATGAAATTAACTAATTTAATATTTATGGAAGCATGACTAATCGTCTATTCGATTTCAGATACTTGCCGCTGTTCACCGGCTTCTATGGATACAGCAAGAACGGCTTTCGGCACTGATCAGGATATCATATTCATTTTCGAGAAATCGAAACGGAAAAAGTAAACACTCGGATGCCGATAGTGGCGACGTAATGTCATGCCGTACCTGGCCAGCAGTTGCCATAGTTGTTGTTGTTAAATTGGACCTGCTCGCTTATGTGATATTTACTTGTATTAGGACTGCGATCTGATCGTACTAGGCTTGGCCTTTCATCTGACGTACCTAAGCTATATGTACCGTTAGTTTTTAATAACTAACTATGTTGTCAATATAATTTGCTTACTTTATTTATTGTTTAATATTTTTGTATATAACATGTATGTGTATATATATATTTATATATACATACATATATTTATATATATGTAAATTTATTTGTTTCCACTGTTTGCATTAACCTTTGTTGTCAAACAAAACAAAGTTTACTATGTTTTTTTTTTGAATAGTTATAGCATTTATTTAAGATTATAGTTGGTCCCCATTTAAAACAAAAAAAATTAAAAAAACAACAACAACAAGATATATATTATATTATATTATAATCCCTTGTAGAACAAGACAAGTATTTCAGAACTTTTTCGAATACAAAAAATAGTATTATAAAACATAATATAACAGTATTTTAACGTACATATATATCTATCTATATATATGTATATACTCGTATATAATAATAAAAAAATGGCTATAAAAATTTCGTTTTTGTCTTTGTATTTCTACTGAGTGTCCTTGTTGAGCTGTTTGGTCAGCAGCTGTAGTTTAATGTGTGGTGCCTCCACGGGCAAGATAATCTCGCCAGCGTCATTCGTATATTTGGCATAGAGCTGCTCGGAGAACGGCTGGAAGCCCTGCGAGCACAGGATCTTTTGTGAGAAAATGCCGGTGGCATCGGCCTTGAGCAACTGGAAGCCAGAATTGCGTGCCACCTGCTCGGCGCGGCGCACCAGCTCCTTGGCTATGCCTTGTCCGCGATAGCGTGCATCCACTGAGAGGATGCGAACATCGAAAATCTGCTCGACATTGTAGCGCTCGAAGAGATCCACCTGCAGGCTGTGGCCGTAGAGCAGCTCAAAGATTTTCTTATAGTTGGCATCGCTGCTCTCCTGCAGCTTTTCCAGCGCCTGTTCCGTATCGCCTGGACGGAGGACGCCATTGAGTATGACGCCAGCGATTTCGCCGTAGTTGTTGCTGTCCTTACGACCATCCACTGCCATGATGCTTAGCTGATCCTGCAGCGTTGTCAGACTGTGATGCTCCAGTTCAGCGTTGCCACCCCCGTGCTGGCAGAGACCAGCAGCACGGTTCAGTGGCTCATCGGCAAAAAAATTACGCCGCAAATGCTCGATCACTCGCTCAAAGTGGTCAGCTGTGATCAGTTTGTACTCCATTTTGTTAAATTACAATATCTAAATGTGCTCGGGAATGTATGCTATATAAAGAAGTGGGAAGAATGTGTAGCATACTTATTAGATGGGGTTATATAGTCGAATATGAATATTTTAAAGCGCAGCTTCATGAAATTTTACTGCTGGTCACACACAAAAACAAAAAATGATCATTGTTTATGCTTGTGTATGTGTCGCATATAACTATGCACATTCTCATACACATACCTAGACACATACATACATATATGCCTGCACACATATGTGTATGTGTATTTATTACACGCCAGCTCTCAGTGGCATTTTTGCTTTCATAACTCAATTAGAGAGTACGCATAACTCTCTCTCTCTATTTCACGCGCTCACGCGCTCACCGACGCATTCCAGCACGCACACATGAAAACTCTCTCTTGCTTTTTATTCTTTGTTGTTGTTTGTTGCAGCTGTTGTTGGTGTCACTGGTATTACAATCGCATTATATTCAACCATTTTCGACACTTAACGACGGAATATGCACTCATCTAGCCCCGTTTTCTACTTTGCCCCTTTACCCTTATCTTTGCGCGCTTTGCTATATTTGCACTGAGCGAATTTCATTTATTTTCTTTAGTCATTAGTTTTTTCTTAACAGATTTATTTACTTACTGGTGATTGAGTGGTTAATCTCACAATTTGATTTAATATATTGGGAGAGCGACTAAAAATGTGTAACCTACTTGCGGGCGCTGCGAAATGCGAACTGCGGCCTCAATAGCAGCAGCAACAGCAGCAGCAGCATCCTGGCTGTGCTTCTGTTCCTGTGCGTTTGAGAGAAAAATGTATGTCCAGTGGCGTACAGGCTGGTCGGCCTGTTCAACAAGTCGCTTGAAAGCGTGAGCCCCTGCTCAATGCACGACCATGAAAAACGCTTTTAACATCTAACAGGATGAGTGCGTGCGTGTGCGTGTGCGTGCGTATGTGTGCTGTGTTCTGTGTGTCTGTGTGTATGCGAGTGAGCGAGGGAGTCGTTGAGTGAGTCAGTGTGCCTGTTCGTGACTTTTGCCAAATGGTAATAAAAATTCGAGCTAGAGAGCAAAAGAGAGGCGCAAAAGTATTTTTTTTGTTCCTGTTGCCTAGCTTCTGCTCCCACTCTGTAATATTTAGCCCAATACGAATTAGACAGCAGTAACGGCGACGCCAACTGTTGATTCACTTTGTTCTTTGTGTGCGCGTCTGTGTGTGCGCTTCATGCCACTTGTGGCTCTGTTTGTGTGTATGTGTGTGTGCGTATGTGTGTACATATGTAAATACATACGAATTTTGACTTTTATATGACTTACTCAAGGACTTAAGCCCAATGGGATGTCACCTGCATAACAAATACTCGACAATTACGATTGATGTACTCAGTAATTTTTGCTAATTGAATCTTAAGCAGCGTTTACACTAAGTACTGCTATTAAAGATAATAAATATATTAACTTTAACTTACCATAAAATAGAGAGGTCTCTAGAGAATCGCCTAGTATTTGAGCATTACGTAGGCTAGTAATGGCAGATGTCTGGTTAGGAAACTGATTCCACTTTGTTTACGGCCTTGCTCAGACCCAGCCACGCCCTGCAACAAACGTTGCGCGGCCCAGACCTCGAGCTAGACTGTGACCCCAGCAATTCCCAGTTGCCCATGCAATATTTTTTATTTTAATAAATATTATTAACCAACATACTGTATAAGGCGCACACGTGTATATTAATTTTTTTTGTTTTTCTGCTTTTTTTTTCGCATTGTGTTTAATTTGCCTCGTTTTGTTTTTTTGACACATGACGGCGCACAAGACGCATATTCAAATTGCGTGACTCGGACAACCTCTGTGCCACCCCCTCCCCCGTTTGCGTAAAAGCTCCGTTTGCCATTGCTAGGTCAAGCCGAAAGACGATGACAATGGAAGCGACAGCGCGTGTGTTGTGCTTGGGCTCGGACATTTCTTTGTTTTTAGTGACTGACGACCTGACTAAGTGTTGTGCGTACTGTTGGCAATCAGCATCAATTTAGCTCAATTCGGTCTAACGGTCCATGCAGCGATTTGGCAGCACTGGCTTAGAGATGTGTGCGCTGCGGAGTCGACAGTGTGAGATTGAAGGTTTTACTATTGTAATGACACTTGATTATGTATGCGACAGTAGTTCCTTAAAATAGTTAATTAACATGTTCATATTTCAACTGAAATGCAAAAAGAAATGCAGATTACACTGCAGCGAAATTTGCGGCATCCGATCGATCACTCACGCGCTCATCTCTAGCTAGCTGTGCTCCTCGCTGACACTAGCTGTGATGGCATCAGCTGAGCGCTCGGCCCAATGGACGCGCTTCACTTTTATCCATACGTCACATTGGACGATGTTGCGTCGCCGTCGGCGTTGGCGCCTGCGTCGACGTTGACGTTAACGTCGAAGACCGTTGCGCTGTTTGTCATTTGTCCCATTTCGCTGTCGTGTGCTTTGCTTTGCGGTTCTCGTTCTTTTTGCTCGGTGCTCGTCCGTTTATTTTTGTATATTTGTCGCATATATTCATTGTGGTTAATATTTTGTTGCTCTTATTTTTAGTTTATAGTCTATGCATTGTTATTGTTGCCATTGTTGTTGTTATTATTGTCGTTTTTGTTGACGTTTAACATAAAGTTGTGCACAACATAAAATTCTATTCAAATTTATCATCAGTTGGCAGACGGCTAAGGAAGAAGCAGCGCATAACGGAACTGTAGCGGTGCCAGTAACGGTACACTTGTGGGCTTTATTAACCAAACCAATTGAATCATGGCCGCCAGAGATCGTCTGCCCATATTTCCATCGCGCGGGTAAGTGCTCTCCCCCTCTCTGTCTCTAGAGATACATATCTCCATCTCACGCATTCTGTCGCGCAGAGCACAAACGTTGATGAAATCGCGTCTGGCGGGCGCCACGAAAGGCCATGGCCTACTTAAGAAGAAGGCTGACGCTTTGCAGATGCGTTTCCGTTTGATTCTGGGCAAGATCATTGAGGTAGGCAAGAGCAGCTGATTAATGATGACATCGTCTCGTCATCTGAGTGATCTCTCTCACTCTTTGCACAGACCAAAATGCTAATGGGCCAGGTAATGAAGGAGGCGGCCTTCTCTTTGGCCGAGGTCAAGTTCACCACGGGCGACATCAATCAGATCGTGCTGCAGAACGTGACCAAGGCACAGATCAAGATTCGCACCAAGAAGGACAATGTCGCCGGCGTCACTCTGCCCCTGTTCGAGCCCTATCAGGATGGCGTCGATACCTACGAGCTGGCCGGCTTGGCGCGCGGCGGCCAACAGTTGGCCAAGTTGAAGAAGAACTACCAGAGCGCGGTGCGTCTGCTGGTCGAGCTGGCATCGCTGCAAACGTCCTTTGTGACGCTGGACGATGTCATCAAGGTGACCAACAGGCGTGTCAATGCCATCGAGCATGGTTAGTATTTGGAATTTGATATCACATTGATGTGCGATTGATCATTGCGATTGACCATTACAGTTATCATACCGCGCATCAATCGCACCATTGAGTACATCATCAGTGAGCTGGACGAGCTGGAGCGCGAGGAGTTCTATCGCCTGAAGAAGATCCAGGACAAGAAGCGCGAGGCGCGCAAGAGTGCGGATCTCAAGCGCGAGGAGCTGCGCCGCCAGGGCTACAACGTGGTCAGCAGCGAACAGGCGCAGAATATACTCGAAGAGGATGGCGACGAGGACTTGCTCTTCTAATTGAAAGAGTCGCACGCCAGCCAATCAATCCCCACACACGCACACACGGAGATACGCACACATACATACATATATAAGCACGCACGCGCACACGCACACACACACACACGCAGATCAGTTAAGGCTTCGCGAGTGCTAATTCAATTTCGTCTCTCACATTGTACTGCAATTAGCTCTGGTTCTGGTTCGGGTTCTGGCTCTGGTTCGGCTATTGGTTCGTTGTTGTTGCTCCATACGCTGCTCGCGCTGTGATTGTTGTTGCTGCTGTGTTGCCGTTGCGGTTGCCGTTACTATTGCTGCTATTGTTGTTGTTGTTGCTATTGCTGCTCTCTAGTTGTTGTTGTATGTAGCTAATGAAATTATGTGCGTACATGTATGTATGTACTTGACAATGTATTTGTATTATTGTTATTATTATTATTATTATTATTATTACTCTTCTCATGATTGGCTTTTGTGTGTATTTGTTGTTAATTTGCCTAATTTCGTCGACTTTTAATTGTGCACAGTAAATGAAACTAGATACCAAATAGAAACAATCAAAAAAAAAAAAAAAACCTATTTGATGGCCCATAAAATCGTCTCATTTAGCCGCTTTGGGTACTCGTAGTCATCGATATGGATATGTCAGATCGCCCGTCCCCCTCCACCTTCCCTCAACAGACGTCACACACGACACGTGCCAGGCCGCAATCCAATAACAGTAACGTAAATTGTGGATACAAATATGCATATAGCATATACTTCTATCGAAAGACCTACGCGCATAGATTATCTTTCACGATATCGTTCCAGTTCTCGTTCTCATTTCGCGAGATCTAGAGTTCCCCAATTTGAATTAATAAAAGGCGAGACAAACATCAACTATTTAGATACATATATAAAATCAAGTTTATTCATATACACATAGATATATGTATATTATGTTTGCTTATACACGTAATAGTTTGCCATTGACCACATTTTTGTTTTGTTTTTTTGGTTTTTGGTTTCTCTGTTTCTTATGGTTTATTATGTTTCTCACAGTTCTGTTTTGTATTAAGTAGTTAGCTTTCCCATTTTCCTATTTTGTGTGTGTTTTCTCATTAAATTCGGCTTGCTTCCATCAAGTTCTTAGCTTAAGAAAAAAAAATTTGGTTTTTGCGCGAAGTCGAGGGGCAAAAATGGCGTTAAAAAATATGTGAGCAAAAATATATTTCACTCATTTGCACGCGTTGTAAATGGGGCTTCAAGTCGGCATTTACCGGTGTAAATGGTTCTTAAGTTTGCGAAAAATGCGCATGCACTATATTAGATAGACATCTCTATATATGCTTGTATGTATATATATATATGTGTGTGTGTACGAATATGTTAAGATATTGTATACCAAGTACTGTGACTGCATTTTGTACTTCTCCAATATAACAGTATACATATACATATATATGTAAATACATGTGTATATGTTTAGTTCATGCATTTTGTTTACGGGCTCAAGAATGCTGCAAATGAGCCGGTTCGAAAAGAAATCTGAACCGGCAAACGCGTTTATTTGGATAAGACGGAGTTAAATAGAGTGGGAGAGAGGGGGGAGGCTCGGGTGAGAGATAAGTGTAGTTCTCACAATTGTGACTGTTCTTCTGAGAGTATATAGCTTATGTGCAATTGGTCTTGCTGTTTATCTGTTCAGCTGTGCTTGGTAACCATTTCTCTATTATTGACGCTAGAGACCTGAAATTTCAGAACACTTTATGAAAACACCCACATATAGATACATCTACAGTTCACATTTAAAAGTTTGCAGTTAACAGTTAACAGTTGAACCTCTCTATACATTTTTATAGAAAATTTACACCTATGAGGACCTGCCTAACGGACCAAGACTATAGCTTTCATAGCTGTGAGAGCTATAGATTTAAAACTGTTCAAGTTTTGCAGATGGTTCACAGAGGACAAGCGTTACACTTAGATCTATTTGGGTGTGACAAAGCCAAAATTAGATATATTGTATAAAATCAGATGTGAAGGATAAGATTGTGCAAGAGTGCATATCTTTTTTCACATCATCCGATGCTATCTGGTCTCTAGGTATATTCTAGGTAAGTTTTACAAAAAATCTGGGTAAGTAAATCGGAACTAGTACAACTTGAATGCATGTATAACCTTTAGCATATTCATATACATATGTATGTATATAGGTATTATCTTTTAAAAATGTTCAGGTAGCTTGGTATACCGTTATATTGATATAATGTGACATCATGTGTAAATAGATATATGTATGCATGTATATATATGTATATGTATGTATGTAATTGCACTATATGTTTAATATGTATGTATATAAATATGCAGCTATGTTTGTTGTATATGAATAATATGTTTATATATGTATACATGTATATATGCATATATGTATGTATGTATATACGCTTTTTTGTTTTAGTAGTTTGCCGCCTTACGTTAAGTATATATTTATTAAAAAAAAAAAAGTTTTCACTTAAATATTAATTGTTCACACACAAATATAGCCATAAAGAGAAGAAAACACGCATCGAATCAAATTCGATTTCGATTTGCGGTCTTTTTCTCTCTCAGTTATGAGTTAGCATTACATACATATACATATGTATGTATATATATATAGGTATAAATATATATATATACCGATATGCATACAGATATATACATAGATATATGTATATAAAATAATTGATATTAATCTATTTATAAAAGTGCACACATTTCAGTTGAGTTTTTTTCTTTAGTACTGCTGCGCGCTTAGAAGCTAAGCTAAAACGTGCGCAAGGGCAACGGATAAAGCGACACCGAGAGAGCGAGAGCGAGAGCGGGAGCGAGATAGCGAGAGTGAGAGTCAGATATTGAGCGAGTGTATGTATGTATGTGTGACTGAGTGTGAGCGTGTGCTCGCGTTAAGCTTTAGGCGTTCAACAGTTCTTAAGGTTTACAGTTAGTATTTTGGTTTTTGCAATATTTTTACGACTGCGGCTGCTGCGGCTGTTCAGCTTGTTGTTGTTGTTGTTATGGTTGCGATTGCACTTGTTGTTGTTGTAGTAGTAGTTGTTGTTGTTAACGTCGCCATTGATGTCGTTGCGGACAACTGTGACGTCATAAATATTTGCTGAGCGCCAGGCATCACACATTTGTTCTGCAAATGACACAAGCAAAAAGACAGGCAAGAAACGAAAAAGAGAGAAAGGCAAAGACAGAGAAAGACAGAAAGAGGAGAGAGAGAGAGAGAGAGAGAGAGAGAGAGAGAGACATAAAATGCATCAAGCAGAAGCGCGCCAAAAATTTGATGAAAAGTTGGCAAACACAAAAAAAAGTTATTCGTATGCATATCATAGAATGGTGACAAAAATGGAAGAAAAGACGGAAAAAGAGAGAGGGAGAGAGAGAAAAAAGCACATAGACATTAAGTTTGATAGCTTTTGTTGTTGTTTTTCTTTCAATTATAAAAAATATTATAAAAATTGCAAATCTTGTGCGTTTGGTTGCAAACAAAGCGCTGCAAAAAAAAAAACTCTGTGAGCAGATTGATTATTAGTAAAATTATTTATGAATAAACTTTAGTTGCAATCATTAAGTTTAGTATAATTTAAAAAAGAGCGGTTAAAAGAGGCTTAAATCATTTTTGGCTATTGGCATACATTTTAGCTGATCAGTGTGACCGAATGCTAGTGATAAATGAAATACATTGAAGTGATCGACTAACGGCTACCCTTTACTTATGCCGTAAACTGTATTCAATAGGAATATTTAGTACTTAAGATGTATTTTGAGCTCTTTCGATGGGCGAGTTGAACAACTAATGTGATTAAATGCCCAAATGGGAATTTCTAAAAAATATATATATACATACATATATTATACACATATATTATCAAACATTTGGTCTCCTATAAAAAATACTTCAAGTATTCTTCCAGTTTTTCATTAAAGCATTTTTCCAATTTCCCAATTGCTCGATTTTGAGCAAAATGCAGAAATCTGTTTTTTATCGTAAAATTATTAATATAATATTGTGAAATTCCCTTCTTCTATATTTTCTCATTGAGTTTTCTTTATCTCATAAAGTTCTTCTAAAATTATTATCAATTATCCTTAGAGTTGTTAATAAAAATGTACTTTAATTTTTATTTAAGAGCTTTCTGAGTTTTTATATATTTTGTCAACAATTCGCTATTCATATAAAATTACCCTTCATTTCTCTCCCTATATCTCTATCCCTCTCGCTCTCTCACTACTTGCTCTCATGATCTTCAAGTCTTTCCTTAATTTATCTTCATTTTAATATGAATTTCCTGTAAAGCCCTTCTCAGTCAAGATAAGTCTGTTGATGTCCTTTTGAAATAAGTAACCTTAAGTTTGACTATAACTTTTTAGGAACTTCCGTTTGAGCTCTTCCTAATGATGAATTGCCATCGACAGTAAATCGATTTCGTTATTAAAAGTTTCCCTTCACATTAAAAGCATATAAATAGGAATACTATATTGTAATATTGTTTGTTTTACCAAAACTCAACTACTATATACTAACTTAAATCGATAATTGATCGAGATATACAATAAAAATTCTTATATGTACTATACGTCTATACATATTTACATGAGTTTAACTACAAATGAGCTCCGAAAATGCAATATAATTGTGATAAAGTCAAATGGTACTCCGGTCACACTGATCACTATTAAAATATTAGTTTTATTTTGAATGAAATATTTAGGGACTTACTCCGGTCACACTGATCACTATTAAAATATTAGTTTTATTTTGAATGAAATATTTAGGGATTTCTTTGGTTTAATCGACATGCTGTCCAAGATCCTGGGCATAATTGTGGGATTAGAATAGAATGTAATAAGATACAAAGAATTCTTGGGGCCTGTTGATGGCTGGCGATCTTGAGGATATAGTCAGGTGTACAGGTCGGAGTCAAGCATATGGGTGTATAAGATATGTGTGTGGTGGACAGCGTACAGTGAACTGTCGCTGGGACAAACTCAACTCGAGCCAAGCAGTCGCAAATAAGCGTGTTTCGTGTGTAATTCGTGGTTAAGACTAATTAGGCTAGGCAATTTTTACAGCATACAAAAGTTGATAGCATTCAGAGATGGGCGCACGACAAATACCACTAGACAATAGGCCATATGCCTATTGATCAGGGCATGCGATCGTGTTTAGTCATGCTCGAGATGCGCCCATCTCTAGCATAGTTCGGGTGGATGTTCTGTGCATGTAAGCTGAAAGGTTGATAAGTTATGCGGAGAGTTTGTGACCAAAGTCGAGGCTAGTCACTAAGTGGGTTGGGGGTTGTGCTACGGGGTTGCTAAGTTTCTATATATAGTTGGCTAGAACTACGGTTTTTTGGCCTACTGCTCTGACAACTCAAATACAACTGACTCGGGTGGTACGGATGACGCTGGCGGTACTCTCAGTACCTTTTGGCCGTGAAAGCACAGACTGAACATCCAGTTGCCCGTGCTGCGACCTTGCTCCGGCGTCTCCTTGCTTCTGATCCGTTGGCCGGACCTAGCGGAGCCACTTGCCGGTTCGTCCTTGCCTTGATTGCCGTTCCCATTCGCCGTGTTGTTGTTGTTGCGCTGCTGGACAGATCGCTGACGTTGCGGCTCATTGGCAATGACGATGATCACGCTGCTGGCCTTACGGCAATTGAGGCGTCTGCTTTGCGGCGAGATCCTAATGCCGAATGTCACACACTATATTACAGGGTATCTCCGCCTGGCCGTGACCACTTACCGTATGTTGGAGGACAGCGCCTCTACCGACTGCTGTGCCGGTGGCTCCGTATCCGGCGCTGTGTTATAGGCAGCTGAGTACATGGACGCACGCTTCGGGATCCACTCCGGATGTCCGCGCACCGACATCCAGACGGCCAGACTCTTTAGCAGCACAGCGCGCACCTGTGAAGGGGCGTAGCAAATGGGTTAGCCGAGAGCAAGGAAATGGATTGAGATCAGGACGCACCTCGCCGTTCAGGAAGCAATAGATGAGCGCAATGAAGAAGCCCTGAAAGGAGGTCAGAAAGTGGGTCACATAGCTCCAGATGGCGAATTTCCAAGCTGTCTTCAGTGCAGGCACCAGGTGCAATAGATTCGTAATCCCCAATAGAGGCAGCAGCACAATGGCCGCCCGGACTGCCTTCCGGGTCTGCTCGATATCGCTAGCCTGCGACTGACGCAGCTTCACCACCAGCACTCGTATGATGTTGACCAGAAAGAAGAAGTTTAGCTGCAGAGCAGAAAGACAGATAGATATGTAGATATAGACTGGGCAGCTTCTCTCCCTGGGCAGCTCGGCCAACTCACCAGTATGACGGCCAGGCGAGGTCCTTCCAGGATCCAGTAGTAGGGCGTTAGGTTGTAGTTCCACATGCAGTCGCCGAGGGCGGTGTCCATGAAGATGGCCGTGCACTGCACCCACACAAAGGTCATCACAACGGGCATGCCCCAGCCGAGCAGCGAGAAGAAGATGAGCGGAAAGCTACCCTGGAATACAGCGACGGTGACCATGTTGTGCAAGTAGAGGCCCTCGATGAACATCCACATGAACATGGCGGTGCGTGCGTACTCGAGCAGTACATAGGATGCCTCACACAGATAGGGCTGTAATCGATAACGAATCGATAAGGATCGATAGAAAAACAATGCATAATACTTAAGGAAGATCCCTATAATCGATTTATGAAAACTGATACCCTAGAGAATAACTATAGATAGTACATTTATTCGATTCTATTGTCATTCAAATCGGATAGGCACCAGGGAAGAAGTCATGACAGAGAAGTCACTGAAATTCTATAGACAACAAGTCGATTGTGATCGATTCTCGATAACATCTCAATAGAAATATTAATTCATCAAAAATTTGACTTTTTTTCGAAAACAGTTCGACTAAATATTAATAACAATTTGATAACTTCTCGATAACTATTCGATAGCAGTTTGGTAACAACTCTACAAATGCTCGATACGAATTTGTTAACAGTACAATAAGCATTCGATTGCAATTCCATACCCTTGCATTTCTATTTCGATATCCATTCAAACACTATTTAATTCTCATTCGATAACAATTTAAATCTAATTTAAATCGATTTATGATTGTCGATAGCAACTGTTTCCTTAGTAGTAGAGCTGTTTTACCAATCACACACTTGGCGGTGAGCAGTTATCGTCCATCAACGATAAGTTGATATCGCTGCCTCACTTACCGTATTCTCGATAGCCGATAGACTTGAATTGTATTGAATGCCGCGTCGAAACTGATCCAGGTAGAGGGTTAGTCGGACAATCACCTGCAGCACCATCGCAATGAACAGGTTCTTGTGGATTTTGGTGCGATTGTTGCGCAGCGAGCGAAACGCACAGAATATCACCAGCGAGATGATGAGGGCGAGCAGGGACAGGCATAGTCCAATGATCTCCAGTGTCCGTGTCCGTTGCGCAATGTCAATGTAGAGCTGTCAATATAGAGCAAATGAAATTGAAAGGGGAACACGTTCCATTGAGCCGCTCTGTCCGGTATTCGTACTTACGTTCACATCCTTGATTTCCTGCATCAGGCGTATGACCTCCGGCTTGTAGCATGGCCCGTAGTCCGTCCAGCCGGCGTAGTTGGGTTCCGTTTCGTTGGGTCGTCCGCCCCAATGACCATCCAGCTCGCATTTCCGATTCGCGAACTCTGATTCAATGCAATTAAAATGAACGCAATTACAATTATGTGTGTCAGGGTCCAGGCTACCCGCTACCCACTTCCCGCTCCCCACTTCCTGCTCCCTACTCCACCTGCTCTGTTCCTCACAAAGCTCGCCCAAGCAAGTAAATAAATAATTTGCAGCTGTCAATCCAAAGGCCATAGCAAGTAAATGCCATTGATATAGCTAGAGTTAAGCCAAGGATTTTCGTAGCTATACAAATTTGATTTGCAAGTCGTGCATACCCTGCATAGAGTGCAGAGGGTATTTCTGGACTAGTGACATTTTGTATTAGAAATTGTCGCTTCCGCCCAATCACGCTTCATTGTTGCTCCCCAATGCTTTCTCACTGCTGACCTTATTAATACCCTGTAGCCAGAGTGCAGCTCAAGAGCGGGCATGACGACACGTATTGTCAGGTTGCTGTCATTAAGGGTAGCTTTTATCCTTATAGGAGGAGTTCCTTAATGTCATTAGATCTACCTTATATGGCGTCAACTCTGAGATTGTTGAGGCTAGGCACATAGAGTTGCTCAAAAAATATTCACAGTATTTATTGATAATTCTGATTCTTCTGTTATATTCATATCAGATTTTCTATTCAAGTAAATGGTTGGTCTTATTCCTGGTTTTCCAGGGTATTCGCCAGTCGCGCATCAGTGACCTTTGCCTCTGTCTTAACCAGAGACCAAACGTTCGTCAACGTTTTCGCTTTTGCTGTAATTATGTCAATCGAATCGAAGCGAAGTGAAACGACGTGAAGAAGAAGAGTGTGTGTGCGTGTGTGTGTGTGTGCGTGTGTGTTTTTATGTATTTGTGCCCCGTTGTGTGATATATACAGGTGTGCATTGCTGTGATACCTGGGCGACAATCGAGGACAGCTGAAATTATGTGGCCCGTCTCTCTCTCTCATTAAATATTGAGCAGGTTGCATTTCGAGCTGCGTAAAAGCTTCAAATTGCCCAACTTAAAGCCATGGCAACGAGAAGCCATGCTCCTCATTATCATTATCTTCAAAGGCTTTGACCAATATACGCTCCACACACACACACACACACACACACACACACACGCGTTGTTACTTCCGGCGTAAATTGCGGTTCTGTGCAGAAATAAAAGGGAAGAGTATGTGGCGTGACTCCCTCAGCTGTGGGCAGAGCCTTGACAAAGTGCAGATAAGCGCCTTGTTGCACCCTGCCAAAGAGCTACTCGGAATAGAGCTATAAAATGTTTTCTAGGTATAGTCTTCTATATATTTATACATAGCACCTCGTTCGCACTCTTCGATGCAAGGAGGCATTCAAAGCATTCCAATTAGTAATTTTTAGGAATTGCCTTGCATGTCTCGCCTTTTGACATTCGGAATTTTAACTGCACAATCGACCCATGACAATGTCGCCGAAAGGTTAAATTGAGTTTGAAGAATACTCGCATGTTACGCGGAACTAGCTCAGGTGCACACAATCGTTCTACTGTTACTACTATTTGTGTCTGGTCAATTATCCAATAGCGTCTTGCCACCACTTGAATTATGTATATCCTTCAAAAGCATCCTCAAATATTTTATATGATCTGCTCTTGAATATAACAATTTCATCATCAAAATCTTTCGAATTCTCAATTTGATTAGAGTGAGTCGGTGGGGTCATTTGAGATACCTCAGCAAGCATTCAAATGTTACAGAGAGAGAGAGAGAGAGAGAGAGAGAGAGAGAGGGAGAGAAAGAGTAGCTTAGAGATAACTGATAATGGGAAAGAGACAGAGATACAATTTTAAAACAGATTGACTAAGATTAAGAGAAAGCGATTGCCAGGCAAAGAGGGAGATTGAACTAGCCAGAGATTGTGAGAAATTGAAGTGCAGAGCTTAACATAGAGATATTGGCAGATATATGTAGAGATATATTGCTTGAGAGATTAAAAAGTGAGGAAGGTTTAAGGGAGTGAGTGATTTAGAAAGAGATGGATAAACAGAGAGAGAGAGAGAGAGAGAGAGAGAGAGAGAGAGAGAGAGAGAAAAAGAGAGAGAGGGAGCAAGAGAATGAGAGAGAAAGAGAAAGAGTGGGTAAGAGAGAAAGAGGTTCAAAGAAACCTTAATTGAGAAAAAGATTAGGAGACAAAAATGTACAAATTTTTAAGAGAGACTAAAATGAGAAAAATTAGATCGAGCTTGATAGATTGGGAGAAAGAGACATAGAGAGAGAAAGAGAGAGACACACGCTAAAAAGAGATTCACAAAGAAAAGTACTTGTAGGCAAGGAACGGCAAATAGTAATGTAATATAATAATAATATAAATATGCATATATG
The DNA here is from genome assembly GCF_054131105.1 of Drosophila navojoa. Classification (NCBI taxonomy): domain Eukaryota; kingdom Metazoa; phylum Arthropoda; class Insecta; order Diptera; family Drosophilidae; genus Drosophila; species Drosophila navojoa. Next base: position 25,268,731 of record NC_142895.1, read on the forward strand.
GATATATATTATATTATATTACATATAATTCTTATTCATTTAATTTGATATGAACTAAGCAAATAGTATGGTCAAATGAAGAGTATTTAAGAATCAAGTACGACTTGCTTTACAGAAATAGTTTTCTTAAATTAGCGAGTCGTTCGAGTAACTGTATATATATAGTATGTTTCAATTAATTCCCAAGCAATTTCGAGTAAATTATAGTGCAGAGCACCAGGTGTCGAATGCTCAGGACAAGACAATGTGCCAGGGCTTGGCCCAGTTTAAGCTCTAGGTGATTATCTATTTATAGAGGCAAACCCTTCATCAAAGTGATATTAGTCTACTAAGCCATGCACTACATACATATAACTTGCCTATTTATAAGCATATATATATATATATGTTTTAAATATATATATGTATTTATTGCATATCTGCAGCGTTTCAGTTGCCTTTGAGCAAAATCTCAGTTGAGTTTTACGTGACTCCCATTCACTGATGCCTTCGTGCATATCGAAGTAGTTCGCTCAAAGTGGGAGCGCTCTGGCATTTGGCTTTTGGCTTTTGGCTACGTTATATATCAAGGCTAAGAACTTCTTCCCATACTCGATTTTTTTTTTCGGTTTCATATTTAAGAAATTGTTTAGCTAAAATATAAGAGCTGTATTACAGGCTGTGGCAACTTAAAGGTCAATATTTCCATAGGCGATGCATAAATTTTATTATACACATTGGGACTAAGGCTAAAGCATGACGAAGGGATATTCATATTTGAACTTTGCAATCTTATCATAGTTTAGTCTCAAAGACCTCTAATCGGGTGGAACCCAAAAGTTGTTTGTGACATTTTTTATTTACTTACTGCGTGTATCCACTCCATGATAGCCGGCGGGGCAGTTCATGCGGGCGAGGTTACCAGCGGGTGTTGGGGGCCAGCAGAGCAGCGAGTCCCAAGTCCAGTTGCAATAGAGTCCTAGAGCAAAGATTAATAAAGAGAGATAGATACAGTCAGAGATAGGGAAGAAAAAGAAAGAGAGAGAGCGAGTAAGGGTGAGAATGGAACAGAGTGGGAAAGATAGAGAGGGAGGATACTGATATGAGTTAGACAGCAAGCAGATATAGAGGAGAATGAAGAGCATAGATAACAGAGGATGATGAAGAGAAGAGGCAGGATAGAATAAAGAGGACAGAGAAAACAGAGAAGAGATTCTCTCCAAGAGAGAGAAACAGATAAGAAAGATAGAGAAGAGGGAAGTTAGGATAAATGAACGAGTGCAGTGGACAGAAAAACAGAAAATAGAAGAGGGAGAAACGATAAAAGATAAAGAGACGAGAAGATAGAGATCAGAGGACAAAGGACGGAGTAGATATAGAGAAAAAAGGGTTACAAGACTCGAGAGAAGAGACAAGTGAGATGGGAAATCTGAGAAGAAAGACAGTGGAGAGAGGAGTCAGGAAAGATGAGTGAGTGCAAAGGACCAGAAAATGGAGAAAAGAGAAACTTGCTAAGACATGAGAGAGAGGTACTAGGAAAGATGAGTGTAGAGAGAAAAGGGAGGTATTAGAGAGAGAGAGAGAGGAGAGAAGAGGCGGAGAACGAGAATGAGAGCAACAGGCAATTGAGCGAAACAGCAAAGATGAGTTGGAAATACCAACTGGATATATCTCCCGCCCGCCCAGTGATAGATCAGATTGCATATTAGGCATTTCTCTGTCCGTATATTATTGTACAGTTTAAAACTTTAATCATTTGGAAGCTTCACTTAACTATTGCGAGCTGTTATTCGTCGAGTGGTCAGAAGGTGGTCTCACTGTGCGAGATGCAATGGCATTCATTGTGGATGCTGTGGTCTTCTTAGCTTCTGCAGTTGGGATCAGTTGGACATTATTGGTGTTCGATTTCGAAGATTTCAGATTTGAAGAATTTTCATTTGGTAGTTCCAATAGGGGTAGATACTTGTTGACTTCATTGACGACACTGGCGGGGCCCGCTGTTGCCGAGAACAAATGCGGCTCCAGGAAAAAGTCGCTTTGGCCGCCGGCTAAGGACCCGGCACTGGCCGCTTCTGCTTTTGCTTCTGCCTCTGCGTCGGCCTTAGCCGACTGGGACTGACGCCAAGCGGACAATTTCTTCCACAAGAGCTGCCTGCTCTCGTCTGACATGGGACTCGCGAAGCCGGTACGTTTCGTCTGTGAGCGTACAGCGATTACATAACGACCCTTCGGTTCGCTCCGCACGGCTATGTTGACAACAAACTTGAGCATTACGAACAATTTTGTAACAATTTGCAGCAAATTCGAATCTTGCAATTCAATTGGAATTCAATGTTAAAAGTTTCACCATTTAAATAGATGGCAATTTTATCAATTTATGTACAGGGTTAAAAAATCAAAACAATTTTAGTGCTCATCGAAAACGGTCTGTGCCCGTCGTTTAGAAAAGAATTTTAGTTTCGAGAGAGCGTTGCCAAAACTGAAACGAACTTTTGAGAATTGATTTCGACGCCGAAAACTTTTATAGATCTGATTAGTTCACTTGACAGTGCTTTCCTGAGCTGCTTTTCGAAAATGAGATTGTTAATGCATGAAATTTCGATAGATCTTTCGATAGCACATTGATATATATGTATATTATAGAGATAATCTATTATATATTGTTTATGTTATATGTATGGCTTCGATAGTCCGATTTGCGTTTTATCGATTTGATGTATCGATTACTTATCGCCTTTCTTGATTATGTTCAACATAACAACACTCATAAATAAATTTGTTAATGTAAATAAAAAGTTTATAGAGCTGAGATACATATGATCCATGATCTATTTATCAATTTGTCTGTCGTAAGCCTTTTGGTAAATTGATTGATATGGCATTAATTTCCTTTACTTCTATGTGTCCTGCGCTCGCGGACTCTTGACAAATCTAAAGCATTTGTTATTTTACTAGATCGATATACCCGTATAACCCGATATCTAATTTACATTCGTTTTGTTTTTCTCAATTGGATATTTTGTTCTGTTGATAATCGTTTAGCCTAATTAGGATATTGTTAAAGCTGTGATTAGAAGCATTGATCGATTTTGATAGCTTATCGATTCTCTTATAGATTCGATGCTTTCACAAGTTCATCAACTCTGAGAATACTTCGAAATCTTGATTTACAAGTATAATTCGCATTTTACTATATCGATTGACTAGTTATTTACTGAATGTGCTAGGTCGATTATTTTTTGCACTGTTCTAGGCATTTTTAAAGGTTTTAATAGATTTTATTCAGAATAATTCTTAACTAGCAGATCTCAGTAAAGCTACTCTCTATATAAAAATTTATTTGTGGAATAAGCTTTCTATGATTATTGGAAAATCTTCAAGTAGAGTTCAATAAATTATTAATAATACATATATGAAAAAATAATATAAATTATTTTTAACTGTATCCTTAAATATCATTATCATCATTATCAGTCTACCGATAATTTATCGACTGCGCTGAGTATTTCGGTAGATGTCATACCTTATTCCATTCCACATGAACTACTTAATTTCGTTAATTGTTTTCGTTATCTTTGCGAGAATAGTGAGGAAAGGGGCATCTCGGGATGAAGTGAGGTGCTTAGTGAAGAGTGAATGACATTCAATTGAAGTGGGGTAGGAGATGCGACAGTCTGAAGAGCGCTTACCTGTCTGCGGGTGCGTGTAATTGGCAAACATAGCCGAGCAGTTGTCATAGTTGGTGGCCAGCGACGAGTTCCACGCCGGAAGGGGGAGTCCGGCCTCCGCTGCTGCCGTCTTAACTGTGTCCATGCCGACAGCTGTGGTGGCCTCAAAGCTCGCATTGAGCACATCAGACGGACTGAGCTCTGTTGCTGTTGCTGTCGCTGTCGCTGTCGCCGTCGCTGCTGCTGTTGCCGTTGCTCTTGCTGTTGCGGTTATCGATGTGGTTGTCATTGCGGCGCTAGGGTCCATATTGCTGCCCGCGGGCGGGTCCGTCTCCACTATGGAAATGAGTCGATCTTTGGTCGTTGTTGCAGCTGTGACCGCCTTGCGAGCGATTCCTTGCAAGAAGCTGTTGCTGCTTGTGCTTGTGGTGATGATGGTGGGCATACTGCCGGCCTCGCTATCGCCAGCCAGTTGCATTATTTATCATCAAATGGCATAGCTAGAGGGCGGGGATAGGGGGGACACGGGATAGGGAGCGAGAGAGTGAAAGAAAATATCGATTATTAAAGGTTTCGTTGAACGAAGCATAATTATGAGTATTAAATATAATAGGATTGACTGGGGATGGGAGTGAAAAGGCGAGATGGTTCGAGGGGAAGGGTAGAGAGAGACAGAGAGCAATGAATCGACAAAGAGTAATAGCTAGAGAAAAGAGGAGAGATACAGATAGAGAGATAGAGGGAAAGAGAGAGAGTGAGAGAAACAGAATAGGAGAGAAAGAGAAAGTGAGAAGAAGAGAAAGAGATAGGGAGACAGCGATAAAGAGATAGATAGAGAGAGACAAAGAAAAAAGAGAGGGAGATGACGCAAAGGGAAAGCAAGGAAGGTTGAAAGCGATAGAGAGAGAGAGAGAGTGAGAGAGAGGAAGAGCAAGAGACAGGGAGACAGAGAGAGTTGGAGGGAGAGAGAGTGAGAAAGAGAGAGAGAGAGAGAGAGAGAAAAAGACAGGGCGATAGCACAAAGAGTAGGCAGACAAGGGTGCAAGCGACAGGGAGAGAGAGAGAGAAGGACGGAGGGAGAAAACAGAAAGGGTATACAGAGAGGACAGAAAGCCATAGAGAGAAAGAGAAAGAGAAAGGAAAATATATATTTTTATTGATGGCTGTTTATATTTATTGGATCTTTTCTTATAATTCAAACTAACTCAATAATTAAAACTAGCAAAACATTTTTAGATCCCATTAATATATACACCTTAATTAACCGTTGATTTTAACTGTATTGTGAATCAGCGTGCTTAAGATTAATCGCTTGGTTGGTAAGCCGTTACGAAGATGCGGTTGACAGGATAACCTAATGAGACCTCGCACAAGGTGTACTAAGAGCTTACAAAACTACTCTTACTTTTACTCCCAGAATGTCGATGTTGCTCTTCCTCATGTTCCTCGATAGCTGAGAGCTGGTTTTTAGAACTGAGGTGAAAAGAAGACTTAGGGAAAAGCGAGCAACTCAAGGAGATAAAAAATTGGAGACAAACCGGAGAAGGTGGCCATAAAAGTCATCCATAGACTAAATTCTCATTCAGTCATAGGAGAAAATGGAGGCGCTAGCCCAGCTGGACAGAGTCCTACGAATGTATCAATTACATATATCGCAGACTTGATATGCACCCATTGCAACCTAAGTCTGCTTAGCATATACATATTTTACATATATATATTTATTTTTTCAATACATATTTGATTTATCCAATAAATTTCTGTTCAGATTTCAAATGAACGCAAAAACAAGTTGTTTCACAGGAAAACAGAAAACTATCATCGTCAATCGTATGCATTCCCTTCAAAGAATTCAAACTATTTCCTCAGCTCTGGAGCTGGAATTAGATGACAGTTCTATTGTTGCATTTTAATGAATGTTTCTTGGCGATGGAGCAACGCATTCAGCGGAATGCACTTAATCAAATCGAGCCACTCATTGTGTGCGCGATATATTCTTGTGGCTGGAAGCTCATTTTGTTTGCATTTGGCTCAGCAAAACTGAGTCAGTCTATTATTATGGCTCATTGTTTATTGTATATTGATTATTGTTGATTGTTTATTGATTATTGTTTATTAATAAATTGCTTTGGAATGCAGTCGTTGGCGTTGGCTGCCGATGTCTTTCATTTCTATTTATGTCTGGCCGCAGCGCAATGCAAACAGTTAATCAAATGGCTCATTGTGCTCTTAGCCAAGTATGCCTTGGAAACGACGGCTAACGGTATTTCAATAGAGCTTGGCAAATGTGTCACGTTTTGCCCACAGCTGAGTCAGCCGACCTGGCTGAAGTCAATTCGAACTTGTTATAACTACATAATTCACATCGCATTCTCAACCCGGCTCAAGTCAGCTCGACTTCATCAATCAATAATTGGCCTATATCATGATTGATTGCTTTCTTCAAGTATTGCAGCAAACATCGGCAATTAAAAAAAGTTTAGTGGGAGAGCTTCAAGTAGATGTTCACAATTATCCACAATGATATACTGAAAATTTGTCACAAAGTCTCGAGTTTTTACAAATTAATAAAATATACATACATACAGAAGGCAATAAATATATGTATAATCCACACATACACATACATTAAAAACTCAAAATTCGACTACGGAATACCTCATATTCCCTATGGGAATTGGATAAGGAAACGTAGAGAAAGAGGCAACAAGAAAAGAAAACTATTAGAAGAAAAGGAGATTTTAAGGAAAACTGCGAAAAAAAGGGAAGGAAACTGACAGTAAGAGAAAAGAGAAAGAAATATGGAAAGAAGAAAGAGATAAAGAGTGTAAGAGCGGGAAATTGATGGAAAAAAGAGGTAGAGAAGAAAGATGGATAAAGATAGAGAGAGATAAACTTCGAGGTACAGAAAGGAAAAACTGGAAATTCAACGAAAGATACGATATAAAGAGAGGTGGAAAAAGAGAGAGAGAGAGAGAGAGAGAGAGAGAGAGAGAGAGAGAGATAGATAGAGATGAAGATTGGAGCACAGATGGAAAGAGCAGGAAACTAAGAGAAAGTGAAAATTGAGAATAGGAAATGGAGGAGACAATTCTCAACATACGTTCATAGAGATGAGCGAACAAAAAGACGGTGCCAAAGAGTCATAAAAAGCTGGACATAGAGACATACATATATAGAAAGCTTCAAATATAAAGTTGATGAAGGAGAGGCACGCAAAAGCAGAGAGATTCGGTAACAAGATAGAGATAGAGAGATAGATAGAGAGAGAGAGAGAGAGAGAGAGAGAAAGAGAGAGAGAGGGAGAGAGAGTAAGTGAGAAAGTGAGAGTGAGGTAGAGATATAGATTCAAAGGGAATTGATAGTAGACTGGATCCAGAAATAGAGAGACAAAAATAAAGAGATCCATAACGAGATACATAGAGATATATAGCTATAGAGAGACAGATCGGCAAAGAGAAGCTGAGAACAGACAGAGACACGCTACACAGAGACTTATAGAGAAGAAAAGAAAGTTAGAGAAAATAAGAAAATGAAGAGCAAAGATAGTCTGATAATTTATTGTCCATTAATGTTGATTTTCTGCGCCTCTTATACTACCCCTTCATAAATGTGCTTTCAATTGGTATACAAAAAGCAATAATCACGTCTAACCAGTGCTTGATAACTGCTGGAGCAGCCCTCTCTATATAAGTAAACGTATTTTCTTCAGGCTCTCAGTAGGTTGGCATCTTCAGCAAATCGAATATCTACTTGCATAAGGAAAAAGTGAATCGCTCAACGCGGATATGAATTCCGCTCTGTCGCAGCTGCCAAGTGACCCAAATCGACGCTGTCTCGCTGTCTGGCTGTCTCGCTGTCTGGCTGTCTGGGCTTAGCACCTGCCAGCCCAGGTGTCGGCACGGCGCGCACCTTGACTGAGCGTGTCGCATTACTCTCCGTTGACTGGAGTGACATTCGCGCTTTCCTGCACAGCTGAGCTGAGGCTCCCCTGGGCCGCTAATTGATACGCAGTCATTCCTCGTAAACGGCCCATTTAATAATCAAAGCTATTTGTAGCAGCTAAGCTCTATCTCACTCTCACTCTGTCTCTCTCTCTCTCGCCAAGTGTGCTCAGCTGCCTTTGGCTTACATAAGTGGGTGGCTGGCTGGTTATGAAAGTAACATACGCTGCGACAACTTACAAAATTGAAATTCTTATGACATTATATAAAATACATCAGCTCAAAGGCATTTTGCGGAGGGCCAACAACACCCACAAGAATTTACCCCATATACATACATACGACTCTCTGTCTGTGTGCGAGTGAATTGTTCGAGAGCATAAAGCAAAAGTTGAGTTTAGTTTGCAGCTTAAGGAAGTGCAGCTAGATGATAATGCGAAACCTTGCCAAGTTTTCCAGCTAAAATCCATAAGCTACAAACTTCAGCTAGACTGTGAGGCTGCGGGGCGTGGCTTCAGTGGCTCTGCCTGCTGGACAGGGTATTTGCTAGTCGCTTATTTTGGGAGTGTTTGTGCTTTTTCTTGATATTTCGTTTTATTTTGCCTGTGTGTGTGTGTGTGTGTGCACAGGCATGGCTGGCGGCAGGCTTGCGCAAGCATGCTTGCGCTTGCATACCTGACCGCCCAACATGTGAATGAGGTCGATGCTATATTGGCCTACAAAGTGAGCCTGGACTCAGCTACCAATCAAGCCATGTCTGTGTATGTGTGTGTGCGTGTGTGTTTACTTCTGGTCAATAAACAGTTGCAAAGTGGGCAGCACTTGATAGGTAGAACGCGTCGTATGCGTAATATTTCATAGAGGCCTTGCCTATTTAACTAATTGCTTTAGCATTTTCTCAAATGTGGGTGGCTTGGCCAACGGCTAAGGCACATTTAAAGCGATAGCTGCTTGCATCATGCACACAAATAGTAGCTATGTGCAATATACGGCACATTGAGTAATAATATGAGGAGCATTTGCATGCAAATGAGCTAAATAACTATGGGTGAAGCTGCAGTCACTAAAAGGAATACTATGCATAGCATAGTATACATGTATGTACATGTACAGTATATAGTCATATGAATAGCTGTATATTTAACTGTAAATGAGTCGAGGACAATCGACAACTGAGACTAATAAATGCACAACTTTTGCTTTGCTTCCCATGGGCATTCAAGTGAAATCGTCCGTCCAATGTCCTTCTGTCTGTGAAGTCATTTCGACGGTATTCCAGCTAGAGAACCGACATTTGGAGTACATATTCGTGAGTATCGACTCATTATTAATTAAAATATCCAAGAATATTATTTTGAATTTCACAGTGGATATTTACATATATATATAGATATACATATATATGTACACATAAACTTAATTTGCAACTAGAAATTTACCAACTCTATAATTGACTTACTGTTGACCTCCTTCAGCGATGACCCACTATCGAACATACCCTATACATATCCACAATTTTTAAGGCATAATGAAAAGCGGCATCCTCCGAAACTCTAGAAACTCTAAAGTGAACGAATAAATGATTGTGGACCGTTGCTATTGATTGCCTATATATGTATATGAAGTATATACATATTATATGAAATATGTAATGTATGTATGCCCTCTCGCAGGCATGCAAATCTTAAGAAAATCAGATGTTAAATCATATACATTCAATGTGATAAATTAGCATATGTATATAAAATATATTATGTACAAGATAAGGAATTATAGATACTCATGCATATTATATGTACATAGACATGTCTAAGTTTATATGATAGTCTAATTATCGTAAAAAACTATATCAAGTAAAATTCTGGACACCGTCCTGACGCCTTTACCAAAAAAATGATTCACCTGTTATTGGATCATGCCAGAGTATTATGCAGTCAGTAGCGCCCGATTGCCATGCTCTCGCTTGTTTTCGATTGCCCTCAACGAATTTGGACTGGAAATCGAATTGCATTTGCTTGATATATAGCCGCTCGAGTTAATAATTCGTATAGCTCAAACTAGATTCCATTTATTAAAATTTAATTGCCGCGGAATTAAGGCGCTGCATTTGCAATGAGCGGAATGCGAAATGCGATGGCTCATTGGTAATACTGTTAGCAATTTATGCAAGGCTAAGCGTGATTATTAAAAAGTGGGCTAACGAGAAAGAGGCGTGGCCGCTGTTTGCTCATTAACAAGGGCATTTGGGCGGGCGCGTTGACTGCAACTGTTTCACTCTCACACACACACACAGACACACACACATATACATGCATATATATGTATGTATGTATGTATGTACGTATGTATGTATATAGCAGTTGTATGTTTGTAGCTTTGGGGCCTGCGCGACCTTAAAAACTTTCGCGCGATTTGACAATGGGGACGTGGCTGCGATGAGATTCGCAACTGCTTTGAATAGTGCACTGAAAGGAGTGGCCGTAGGGCCAAACGCGTCTCGACAATGTAGACTAGGGTAAGTTGATGCGGCTCTCCAGCTAACACACAGTTGGGGCCACATTCCGTTTCTGGCTTCTGCCAGGCCAAGTTGGCAGTCACCCGCAGGAGTCGGAGCGGGACCTTGTGTCCCCTTATTAGCTTTACTCTCAGTCAACGGGCGACTAAAGCAAACACATCTCCTATAAAAATGTTGCTCAGAGCAAACTGCCAACAATTACTAAATTCATACAAATTTATTGTGTAAAGGCTGAGTTGCCATGGCAATGCAGCTTATCAAGCAGAAAAGCAATTATTTTTAGCTTTTCAGCATGCAAATTTATTGTGACCTTTAGTTGTTGTTGCCCCAGTGAAAGAAACACAGAACGAGCTAGTAAAAATCCAGCGGGCGGGCTTAGCTGACTGCACAATGCTCGTTCAGTTCCATCTGAAAAGTGAGTGTGTGTCGTGATGCAACTAACATATTTACTAGCTCTACCTAAGCTAACTAACTCTACCTACCTCTAAAGTGTACAAATATCGAATTTCTTGTATATACCTAGGGGTTGTCATCCGTCTGCATTTACGGCGTAGAATAGATCGACTTGCACTCAAAGTAGAGACAATATCTATATATGTGACTTTGTCGAAGGAGCACGGTTGGTAGGTCTCCGGTAAAGCATTTGATAGGAAGGTTAATGCATTTCTTTACCAGTTTATTAAAAAAAAAAAAAAAAAAAATAATTCGCAGCAACCTTTCAGGCAGACTTTCTGACAGACGGTGCTAATTTTGATCTACCTTAAAAAAATACTAGAATTATACTATATTATATACTATTATATTATACTATACTATAACCATAGTAATGATTTTCAATGTCCTTAGTGGCCATGAACATATACATATTTGTTCCATATTTAAAAGATCTCAGCTTACGCTATTATTCTTGCGACTCTACCTTTACAATAATAATTGGAATGCACAGTTTTGCCGTTTTTCAAAGCCACTGAAGGCGTATGTATGGGGCATATTTGTTCGTTGAATTTCCGTACATATGTATTTATACTAGTTTGTTAACGATACAATAATAATATACAAGTCAAGGCTTTTAAAACTATCTTCAGATAATCGATTTTTTGTTATATTAGAAATATTTGCAACGGTCCTAATAGGCATAACCCAGAAATCTTAGGACTGCATACGAAGCAATTGCTTTTCCATACATACATATATTACATAAGGCAATACAAATTTCTAGCGGACAGACGCACATGGCCCAAAAGCCAATATACCCTTTACACTTTGCGAGCGTGTGTTATAATGTTAAAGGTTCTTAAAGTCGCAGTGATAAGACAATGGAAGTGCGCTGCTTGCAGAGGGTACGAATAGAGCTAAAGTAAAAATATACTTATATTTACATATATATGTAAATGTATATGTTTATACATATATATAATTTAGTTTTTCTTCCGCTTAAATTCACAGTGAAGTCGAGACCACAAAGTGGCCTTGTGCAGTCAGCGGTGCTGGCGGTGGATGAACTCAATGTTTAAGGTTTTGGAAATTAAGTGAGAAATTTGGAGTGCAACAACATCCAAGCGCAAAGGAGAGATGAGAAAAATTTAAGGCTGAGCAGTTGGCAAAAAATAGAAGAGAATAGAAAAATAATAGAGAAAATAACGACAGCAAAAAGCAAACGGCCTAAGGCAGTGCAGCTGCAATTTCTATAGCTGAACCAAATCTCAGTTGAGCCCTGAGCTGTGACGCCCACCGACAGCCACACCAACTGTGTCTCTCTCTCTATCTCTGTCTTTCTTGCTCTTTGTCCCTCTTTCTCTCCCTCGCTTGCTCTGTCTCGTTCTCAGCCTTTCGCTGTTGCATTAAAATTAAATAAAAATCAATTCGAGGAATTGCAATGGCAGTTACATCACCTACAACAGCCCGAAAGGATTCTCCTTAAAGCGGCTCTCGTGACGTTTGTCCTGCACCGCAGGACATTTGCCGCTCGGCTAAGCTATTGCTATTGCTGCTGCTGCTGCTGCCGCTGCTACAGCTTACACAATTCGGCATTGAATTTTGTTGCACTTTGCTCAATTCGTAGTTTGGCAATCCAAACCTCAAGTTCGGTTTATGTTTTGCTCAGTTGCACCGAGCACATACAGTCGACAAAAGGAATGAACGCTTTGAGCGGGTCAAGCCAACATTGAAATACCCTCACTTAACTGAGCTATCCGGAAGCATTTGTAGATCAAGTTTTTGAGATTCTGCGAATGTATTTAGATAACTCAACAAAATCTGAATCTAGTATTCATTTTTCAAGTAGAGAATAAAACCTTTAAGTAGCAATGATACCCATAGTATATATGGTATATGCTACCCATAATCTATGTCAATATACCCTGTGTAAAGCACATTGATGTTGTGAGAACTTGAAACACTTGTTGACATATAAACGGACAAAGTTCTCTTAGCTCCTAGTTGTTGTGTGACAGATTACATACATACATATGTATACAGCGAATAATTTTCTATACATATGTACATATGTCTCTTCGCTTCTACGTATTAATAGGAATTTTAGAAACCCCTCGTTAAGCCACAAATAGAGATGCTGAGAATTCTGCTATATAATTTCTTGTTTACAGTCAATTGGATTGGGTCGCTGGCAGCGCCCTCTGTTGGCGACAGCAACAACTACGAGTACAGCATACAAGCTGAACAACAATAATAATAAGGATAATCGCAATAACAATAAGGCATTCGCACAATACATGCCAGAACAGAGGGCGCCACACGGCTCGCCGCTCAGGCGTGTAATACCCTTCACATGACCAAATACCGTTTTTGACAGCTCATCACGTTTTATTGTCCCATTGCCTACTCACTCGCTGGCTCGCTCCCACTCTCCTTCTCTCTCTCTCTTTTTCTGTGTCTCTCCATCCGTTTCGTTGAAATTCATGTTGCCTTACCAATTGGTGTGTGTGTGTTGTGTATCAGTAATGCAATGGGCTGATTATATTGGCGTTGCATAATTTGTCAAGTTTGACACTTTATAAATCAATACCTAGGTGAGCTTATATGTGGTGGCAATAGACAACAAGACCATGAGACAAGACTATGAGATACTCTATAAAATGCAAATAATGAATAATGAATAATGAATGATGAATAATAAATAATGAATAATGAATAATGAATAATGAATAATGAATAATGAATAATGAATAATGAATAATGAATAATGAATAATGAATAATGAATAATGAATAATGAATAATGAATAATGAATAATGAATAATGAATAATGAATAATGAATAATGAATAATGAATAATGAATAATGAATAATGAAGAATGAAGAATGCAGAATGAAGAATGATGAATGATGAATGAAGAATGAATAATGAACCACGATTCCTTATTGAATAATGAATAAGGAATAATTAATAATGAATGAATGAACAATAAATAAGAACTAATTAATAATGAATGAAGTAAAAGTTCAAAATGATGAGTTGGCTATAAAACACTTGCCCGGAATACCTTATTAGGGTTTATTAAAGCTCTAAATCAATTTCTGGTCGATGACAAACTTTGCCCAGCAAATAGAATCCGCATGGAGCAGGGTATCACGAGGCCAGACAAGAATATTTGTGTGTACATAAGGAAACGGAGAAAGATGCGAATGAGGAGAGAACCTTGCCACTGGCTGAGGCAAGGACAGGGTCTGGCTGTTTGACTGTCAGACGCAATATCAGTGGTTGCCACACGTTGCATGCTGCTAACCAGGATAATGGCTTCAGACCCAGACCTTGACAACGGGGCAAAATGCCAAAAGAATTTCGTAACGCTCGTTTGCTTGCCAATTCAATGGCTCGGCGGTTGGGTGCTTGCCTGCGGCTTCTGATTAGAAAGTTGCCAGCTCAGATGCGTTTTGTATTTAGATAATATAATTAAACATAATGCCAGCCATTATCGCTTCGCCCATTAGCTCAGCAAAAGACACACGCGCGTTCCGCCTGCCACGCCCCCTGGCCCGCTTCCATTGTCTGGCTTAAGGCTTTGGCAATTGCATAACGTTCATTCATATGTCCGCAGCAGCTCCTGGTCAATGGCATCCTGACAATGAGAGCTTCAGCACTGAGTGGGAGGCGTGTCAATTGTTGTCAGGGTGGGCAAAGTATAAGTTAAGTTGTATAAGTAATCGGTAGCACGATGACGGGTGAGAAGCGCTCGTACCGCTGTGTCTGTGTGTGTGTGTGTAAGCTGTGAGACTTTTGTGTCATGGCAAGTCGAATGGAGTCGCCCATCAAAGAAGGCCACAAAGCCATTCAACTCAATTCAAACTAACTGCAGCAATGTGACACACAGACACACACACACACACACACACACACACACACACACACACACACACACACACACATACGCGAGCGCATACTTGAGGCAGCTGCTGTACTTAGGGCAAGGCAAGGCAAGGCAATCAATGCGAAGTGAATGCTGCAACTGGCCAATAAAGAACTGTAGGTTGCACCAACAGCAACAGCAACAGCAACATGCAACAAGGTGCAACAATTGATTTGCGCAACATTTTACCATTCAACAACACATACATACATACATACACACATACATACACACATACATACACATCTTTGCAAAATGTTGCGAACTGAAACCTGATGTCACTTCAAAAATTTGAAAAGAATTTCCATCTGAATGTTTTGTATGGAACATTTTCTATTGAGGCGGAGGCGGAGGCGGGGCCGGGGGACTTGGGCGGTAGCATCTGCGTTTCTGCCAGGCACTTAAAGAAGGCGAAACTTGTCAAGTACTGAAGTTTACCCTCAAGAACTCAACTCTCGATCTATTAGCAATAAGCATATGTGAATCATGTGATATAAATAGTAGGAGTATAGGGAATATTTATAGCACTATGGGATATATTACCTGAACATCTATCTACTCAGACATACCCATTAAAGGGAGCTAGTTATGCTAGCTATGGATGAAAACAACTTGTTGCTTGGCACGGTCCTCAATCATATTATTGATTGACAAATCGATAGCATTCAACAAAGCATTTATATATCGATATATCTGCATAAGAACTGGAAACTGACTTCATTTTGCGCTTTGCAGAAACTGAATGCGATAAGCAGGTGGAGATTAATATTTACCTACTCTATGGGTGTATTGAAATGGAGAGGAGTTGTACTTGAACTACTTCAATTAAGTTACCAAGTATTTGGAAACGAATAATACAATACAAGTAGAGTATAACAGATCAAGGAATATAAATATAGGTGTAAATATATTTTAAATCAGGCATACATTTATAAGAAATATTCACGTATATGGATAAATATATAATAATTCATTCATATCGAAATATATATAGTAGTATGTAGTATATATAATAGTAATATAAAACAATCAATTTACATCTACATGTACATGTGTATTTTTATTCATATGGATTACATGAATTACCATCCATATCAATAGATAGCATACGATAGACTAATCAGATCGATAAAAATCATTCACCATTCATATCAATATATAAATCAATTAGGTATCGAAAGGAAGCAAATTTTACTTCGAATATTTCGTATATACTATATATGTACCTAGTACGAAATCTCTAAATGGATTTTTAACTCAGAGGATATGTATGCCACAGATCAATCATTTTATAGATTCATCTTTAATGCCTTATGTGATTTGGATATCCATTACGATCGATATATATCGATAAATGAACAATGAACAATGAACAGTTGAGAGCAACAGAAAATGCAAAGCTCTAAAGCTCTGATGTCCTGTAATAAGATCTACAAATATTTATGGTTGTGTTCTCAAGTTGAAAGATCTGAATGCTTATGGCCTAGGCCAGTCTTCTACAGCTCTCTTGTGTTGCAGATCAGTGGATAGTTACAGGGTATTATTCTGGAAAGAGAATCGAACAGTCGAACAGCGTGTGGGTTGTTGGGCCGGGTATAAGCCACAATCGATAGCTTATTGCTTGCCTGAGCGGGGTTAAGCTGTCATATTCTGGCAGGAGGCAAGGGCCAGGGGCCAATGGGCATGGCTCCAGGCTTGAGGGGCAAACACTGGGCTGTATGCCGCAATTGACAAGAGAACTGCAGCCGCTTTATGGATTGCATTGGTAAAATTGTAATGAAATCCGGATTACATATCAAAGGGCTTAACGCAAGTGCGTGTCGCATGTTGACTCCCACTCCGCGTCGGTCGGTGGCAGGTGGCACGTTAATCGCTGGGCGCTGAGCGCTGAGCGCCGTGACTTGTGTGGGTGGCAGAGTGCGCCGGATTAAAGCTGTCGTGTGTGTAAGCAGGCAACAGAGCGCGCAGGAATCGCCATTAATTGAACGCCATTCGCCGACGGAAGCAGGCAGAAATGCCACTGCAAAATGGGGCGTGGAGGCTGCACACTGCAGAGGGGGCCGGGCGGGCTTAGCCATGGGTTAGCTGACAGGACGCCACTTTAGACACAATCGAATGATGCGATTGCCCAAGCATAATCCGATTTCCAGCGTTGACAATTTAAAAGTTTTTTCGTTGTTTTTTTTTTTTTTATGACTTTCGATTTGCTGTAAAGCATTTAAAAGTTTTTCATTTTTTTTTACGTAAAGGGTATTAAGTGAGCTATTGACAAGCCTTTTAAAGTAATTAGCTATAATTGTTTTTCACTTCATTTCCTTTTGCTCTGAGGCTTTCCTTTTATACCCTGATCTCACTGAAAATGGGAAATCAAGGTATATTGTTTTTTTATTCTTTTTAAATTTTTTTCTATTGTATGTTACAGGCAGAAGGAGGCATAGTATTCTTGATAGGCCCATTTGTCTTTTTGTCAGTCAGTCTGCCCCTCCCTCTGTTTATGTTTATTTGATAAAATTGTGATTTTTTTTATAATTTAGATATCGGCTACGAAATGCTGTTAAATTCCTAAAATTTCAATTGCAAATATATCCAATCTATTAAAGAGTATAGAGTTGAATTAAAAAAAAATTGAATAGAGCATAGTTATCATATACTCAGAGTTATCTTCTAGTCGGAAACAAGAAAAACACCACGAAGTAAGCTACTTAGGTCAGTCTAGCTTGGGATATTATTTTTTCATATTTTTCTATAATGATATAACATCGAAAGTTCTTAAAATATCGTATCGATGATATTAAAAAAAAAAAATAAATAAAAACGCGTTCTGTCATTTGAGTATCCGTCATATGACTTCCTATATCGCTGACAACACGTTTTATTGCCGAAGCAATTCGAACTAAAGGCACTGAGCTACCAGCGGGGGATAGGTATTTTTTTTTTTTCACGCTTGTTCAAATATATAAAAATATAGCAAAAATGATTCGAAATTTGCCCAAAAAAATATCCCGATGTCAATAGTTTTATTTAAACAAAAAATATCGATAGATTGATATTTCGATATATTTTCGACAACCCTAATAATATTTGACTAAATATACATACTGTTAATTTGATTATGGCACCAGTAAAAATGTAGAAGTCGGTTTATAAGCTGCTGCATAATGCCCGTTCATGGTCCTAAAATATTCAATCATTTTCAGATTATCTCAAATGAGAATCTGAAGCACGTGAAGTATCTGAACTCTACAATATTTGTAATAGCTGAACATTAATTTGTTTGTCAAGTTTTCAATTTTAAATCTGCTAAAGTAACTGATTCCTTTCTTTTTTTTCGATTTTTCATGTTTTCAATCAGAATTAGTGTTGCAAAACGGCCAAACAAGAAATGCAAACACTAAATTGCAATGGATTTCAGCCATATGTGAGCTCAATTTGAATATGTCGCGCATGAAATATTCGTGAGTTTGTATCAAGTATGTATGCATGTGCGGGGGGTTGGCAGGGGCGACAGGTGGGCAAACACCTGCTGCAGGTGCGACTACTGTTGCTGTTGCAGGCGGTTTTATTTATCGCCGTGAATTATTCAGATTTATAATTAGCGAATGGCTTGCAACATTTATTTCTTTTTGTGAATAATTTCCGTGTGAAATGGCATTCTCATCTGTGATATAGTTGTAATTGCCAAACGCACACATAGACACACACAGACACACACACACACGCCCACTGTCAGAGGGCAATAATTGCGACCGCAGTGTGGCAGCCTTTACAGTATCCCAACATCCCAGCATTCCCTTCCGCACCCTCGCCCTCTCTGACCTTTTGTTTGGTATTTTGCATAAATGTGCATATGAGCTGCGACTACAGAAAGCGCCCCATTTGCCCCGTCGCCCCACGCATAGCGCTCTCTGGACTGCCACACTTCTACGGCCATGCCCCTCTCAATAAGCTGCACAGTGGTGCAAAATAGCAATTCAGCTCAGAGTAATAAAACGTTTAAGAAGAAGTGACAGAGTCGACAGCTGAATTGACATCTGATAATAGAGTTTGGCTAAATAAATTCGAGAGTAATAACATATCAAGCTTAACTTTATTTAAATAAATAATCATAGTAATGTAAAAAAGAATATAATGTGATATGATCTGAACTACTTTGAATGCTCAATAGAGAAAATCATAAGCCTTAAATCATAAAACGCATCATAGCTCATTTAAGCTCAAGGTCAATCAGCTTGAAGTACGCGAAGCACTTTGTCTGAAAGCTTTTCGAAGCGCAAGTAAATATCCCGTAGAAATTGAATGAAAAAAGCTTTGAGGTTACAGATTAAGCAGCTTTCATTACACTTGAGTCTAGATACACTTATAAGAGTGAAAATAAGAGAGTAGAGATGTCCAGATATGATTAGATTTTTTGAAGTGTTAGACTTAGAAGAATCACTTAAATTGGGAGCAGCTATGCTGTTCAGGCATGAACATGCACAAAGATCGTATACAGGACTGGCCATATTCGACAGACCCATCTGCCACCCTTATTTTGACAGAGATGCCAGATCGCTTACTGGAATATGGACTGCCCTGTACACTCAACGACTAACTGGTAGTGTGATATATATAGATGAGGGCTCCATGTATGGACTTTATATATACGCAGACCAGCCTTAACCCAAATAAACCCAGCGATAAAGATATGTAAGAGAGGCAGAAAGAGACAGAGAGAGTGAGAGTGAGAGTGAGTAAAACAACAGAACAGCGCGGAGTCTCTCTGACAGATAGATGCACTAGATTTGGGGGATGAATTTAATCATGAGTCGGAGTTCAGAAGAGCAAAGATCAATGCTAAACTGAAGACAAACACATTCACATATATTCATTCACATGCATAGATTACTAGTAAAGTAGAATCTTTCAATAGCTGGAGGAGCATAGAATTGAATCTCTTAGGTTAGGCATATAAGGCTATGTATGATATGGACTTAACTCATTTAATATTTGGAATTCGATAAATGCAGCTATGCTTTGGATACATTTATAATACCAAAAGATATTTTGTTAGAACGGGGCTGAGTTTGAACGGGCTAAGTTTTTAAATGTTTCAAAAGCAGCTTGGCATATTTTTTGTTATTATATAAAATAAAATTTATTTAGTTAGGCCTTATAAGCATTTGCAAGGTTAACTAAATGAAGAGCTCTTCATTTTCGCCAGCCCAAATAGTTGTAATGTCAATTGTAAATGAATATTCCTGGTCGTCTGCATACGTTTGCAGCCACTGTAAAGCCGGCAATTGGCAACTGGCAACTGGCAAAGCAGCTTAGCAGCTGTTTGTGTTGCTTTTTTGCTTCCTTTTGTTTTTGCTCTCAGTGATGCAATGCTGCGGATGATGATGATGATGATGATACTATTATTATTGTTGTTGTTGTTGATGCTGCAATTTGCCTAGATGGGCACAGCCAAACAGGGCGAAAACAAAAAACGCAGCACAAGAGATAAACAAGGAGCGAGAGAAACTAAAGGAGACGAAGAAGAAGCAGATGAAGAGCAGCAAAAAAGCGTAGCATACTTTGCCGCGCAACGCTGACCAAATCCAACGGGCAGTCGACGAGTTTCTCTCATTTTATATTTTTCGTGCATTCAGCAAATCCAGTTGGCCGTACACACAACCCTTTGCAGCACCACCGCACCACTCGCACCACCGCACCACTCGCAGCACCAGCCTCATCTGCAAACATTTGTGTATTTATCTATGCTTTTCGTCTTTGTGGGGTTTGCTATTTTAGCTGCTGCCCATTTGGGTGCTGGCTGCATACCCTGCATAATATTTGCATAAAGTGGATTGAGCGACTTCGAATTTGACGCAACTGTTTATCTTCCTATCAATAAATATCGATATACTTTGTAATGGGATTCCTGCAGTACTATTTGCATTTTTTTAAAAAGCTGTAAAGCTTGGCTTTCGATGGAATACATTAGAATATCGATAATTCGAAGTATCGATTTCGATTTACAAAGAAATTCAAATTATTGATAATTCTTGAAAACGATTTTTTTTAAAGGGAATACGATTTTTTTTTTATTTATCGCGATTTTTAATTTAGTGGGTTACAAATTATCAAGGTTTAACTATATTATCTATGCTATGGTATCTTTATATTTAAGACCGAATTAAACTCGAGATCACTTGAAGTCCTGGAGCCCTGGTTCCAATGGTTGCTATGATAATCGATAAAGGAACCTTCAAGTTGAGTCCCCTAATAATATTAAAACTAAATTTTCAAGTGTTTAAGAGCTGCATATACATATATTGTATATATATTCCTTGAGAGACTTAAATCTTCAACGTTTGCCTTAAAAATGTAATGGAAAACTTATTCAGAAAAAGTGAGGTAACATGTAGCACGTTTTTGTGTGTGCATGCGTACATATATAAAAGAAGAAAGTTTAGTGTATGTCTTAACTACTTATACTGGCTCACAAAGTGAAACGTGTGTAGTTGGAGTTAGATTACAATCAGATTAGATAGGCTCATCTAAAGGCGAGGCTAACTGAAAGAAATCTATATGCTATATGACAGAATTGGAAAAGTTTTCAACGGCTTCTGGGCAATTTTGTGTGTCTATGCATGAGTGCGTGTGTGTGTGTGTGAAAGAGCGATAGAGATATGTGACATAGAGTGCCCGTTGTCAAGATCCCGGGTATCTGCTAGTCGTGCACTCCCTGAACTGGAGCACTTTGACTTGTTTTCTGTTTTTATGTTGTGCACTTTGCCATGTTCGCTGTTGCATTTTATTATTTGTATGTTTGTTGTGGATGTTGTATGAGTCCGGTTAGCGGGCTGTTCGGCCTGCCGTTTGACTCGCCGGTCGCTTATCTAGACCCACTGTAATTACCGATGCAGCGGTCCAGCTGAAGACCCTTTCATTAATTAAAATTTACATGCAGCTTATAACTCTATCAATTCGAAGAGCACGAGAGCTGAAGAAACCTGAAACGGGATTCCCCATGCGAACAGCCTATTCGACTCATGGGGCCAATTCGACTTGTTGCTAATGAGCGAAGCCAAGCGAGTGGAGCGCAGAGCCGAACTGCCCAATAAGCAAACCAGTTGCGCCCCTCTCAGTGCTTCTCATATTTCACTTGCTCACTTATCATATGCTGCTGCAAATAATCAGTAGTTCAGGGCATTGGCTCATGATGCTAGTGCTTGGTACTCTGCGATCTGTATATAACTATATTATAGAGTATTATTTATTTGGGGAAATCAAGTTTTTCTTTTCTAGGCAATTCAACAATCATTTTGGATTAGGATTTGGATTAGCTTTAGCGTGGCATATATAAATTATTTTCAAAATACTGCATAAACATTAAAATTTTGATGTCCTAGTTGTGCTACTTCTTCCATTAATACAACTGTATACCCAAGACCCAGGTGAATTGTTCAGTCGCACTTTTATTTCTATGAAATAGCATATACAAGTCACAAATATCCTGAAACTATCCCTCTCTCTCTCTCTCTTTCTCTCTCTCTCTCTCTCTTGGCCATCTCTCTAGAAATTGAGCCTTAGTTTCATTTTGGACATCTATTCAAAATGCATATAAATCTCTGACTAGATTGCTCTCAATTTTTGGCCATCTGAGGGCTGAGCAAATCATTTGACATAACCAGCGATGCCGTGCGAAGCCGTAATCGAATACAAATGTGGTTGAAAATATAAATATACTAAAATCGGTTTAATTCGATTGTTGTGTGGCTGACCGCACAATAATGAAATCAATTGATGGCCACGCGGCGTATGATTGTTGTGGCATACGGACATTCATTACGCATACGCACCATGGCACAATTAATGCGGGCCACCAGACTCGGGCTGCATCTGCCACAATCCAATTACGAAGCGTCAAACAAATGTTAGTTAATCAAATGAATTGTGTTTTATGGCTCAGCAATTGCAGCGACAACTATAATTAGAAAATTGTTATGCGACACGGAGGACATTTCGTATGCCGAAGAAGAGGAATCTATATATATTGAGAGAACATATAAAGTTTATATATTATATTGCTGTTGATATAAATAGAATATATAGGTTATTCATTATACATTGAACTAGCCAAAGCACGTCCTCTTTTGTACAGACATATTCATATATGAAACAAGTACATACCCTTCATATCATCGATAAATATCGATTATTTGTTAACTTAAACTACCTAAAAGTTTATTGTGCCAACATATTGTTTTAACTCTGAAATTTAGAGGGACAAAAGTATAAGCATCCATGGACATGTGTGACAAATATCTGTCATATCGCTAATATGGTCAGTGACTAGAAAAAGTTTAAGGATTCTCATGATGGGTATATTAGAATATAATGAAAGATGAATAAGATACTCAGCTTTTTTAAGTCCTAATATGTTTTTCCCTTTAGACCATCCATAGAGTCTACTTTGTAATAAAATCCCTCACGATTTGATCGCTCTTGATTCATATCCTTCAACTCCCAACATATTACATTGATGAGTGAACTATGTATATCACTTGATGCCATACTGCTCTCTTCTTCTCTTAGCTTATTCACTTAGTCGAAATGGACGAACTGCAGCGATCTATGTAGAACTCAGCCAATGAGTATTCTTCGAAGAGCGATGATTTTTAATGGAAATGCTTATCGACAAGTTAAATTTTTCTCCGTTTTATATAGATTAGATTTTATATATAATCATTTCAAAGAGCAGAAATGTTTGTATTATGTCCCTATACAGAATGTTTCATGCTCATGCTTGAACACTTATTTGTCATATGTTATATGGTAATTGTTTGCCTTCGTAATAGTATTGTGATTTACCCTCCAGCTAAATTTCTATATTTACACTTTAATCTTCCTTGTTTGATACTTTTAGCTAATTATTAAGATGTATCCTTTGAGCTTATTGAATTTAATTCAAAGAACGTTTTATTTTTGGGGCGTCTTTTAATCTTCCAGTTAATTTCGAAATCAAAACTTAATCCGCTTTCAGGGCTTATTTTGCTCATAGGGCTTTCACTTTCGCTTATATACATATATGTATATACATAGTATATAAATATATATATATATATATATATGTATATATACATATATCATCAAGATCAAGGCCATCACTCACACATACACACACACACGCACACAGACATTAGCATCCACTTATAAGTAGAGCAAGTGTTGCGTGCAAATGCAGCCCAGTGGCAACAGCTGCTGCTGCAACAATATGCAAATTGTTCTCTCTAGCTGCACGCTCTGCATTGTATGCATGCACATATATATTTAATATATGTAAAAGACTCTCAGACACACACACACACACACACACTCACACATACTCATGCAGAGAGAGAGACAGAGAGAGAGAGAGAGAGAGAGAGAGAGAGACATGCTCATCTGTCTCCAATGCTGATAAACACCTTAGACGACTGCTTAATACAAGTACTACACATGTGCTACGTTGCACAGTGGGCTGTAATAGTAGAAAAGCTGGGCATTTCGTATTTGTATTGTAAATAATTAAATGGCAAGTCTTACACTTAAGTTCGGCTCCCAACTGTTATCGATAACTTAAGGAACTACTACCATAGAGTTATCGGAAGTAGTATCACTCACTTGATTGGTCAGCCTTTGCTTCTGTTTAGAATGTGCAACACTTTGCTTCCATTTGATCGATGTTATCGATAACTTAAGGAACTACTACCATAGAGTTATCGGAAACAGTATTACTCACCTGATTGGGCAGCCTTTGCTACCGTTTACATTAAGCAACACTTTACTCCCTCTTAATCGCTGTCATCGATAAGTTAAAGCACTGCTATCATAGAGTTATCGAAATAATATAACTCACTTGATTGGTTAGTCTTTGCTTCTACTTGGCTCGTGCAACACTTTACTCCCACTTGAACGCTGCTCAACACTGTTTGTCTAACGATTCATTGTTGTAGCGCCAATGCTGCATATCATAATATGGATCACAAGTCGCAGGAATTTCACGAACAACAATGAGCAGCGCACCAAACGAGCTGCTCGCTTGCTCTCTCGCTCTCTCGCGCTCGTCCAGCGTCTGGCAACATTGTGTGTTTTGGTCGCCGGCACACAATGCAACAGCCGAGAGGCTGGCCAAACAAAGCCCCAGCCATAATAATAAGAATAATAACAATAAAGCATTATGTGAAAAAGTGGGCAACACCCCAGCAACGTCCCAGCACCGACCCGGCAACGTCGCAGCTCTAATCCCAGTCGTGGTCATCATTCTGCGTGGCCAAGCAGTTTATGCAGTCAGCTTCGCAGTCGACGTCGCAGTCGCCGCTGTAGTGGGCCGCCTCTTAGCGTTGTCTGATATTTGCATGATTTTCCCAGCGCCTTTTGTCTTTTGTGGCAAAGTGCAGCCGCAGCAGAAACTTGTTCTATCCGCTCATACCATCGCTCTCTGGTTCTCTCCCTCTGCCTCTACCTCTCTCTCCCTCTCTCTGCATTGGCCACCCTCTAAGCTTGGCCTATTGTTTTTTGGCCGCATGGGAACAAGCTGCGCCGCAATTTTACTGATTAGCCAAGACAAGACGAGACAAGACAACTTCAACTTCAAATCTGCTGAACACACAGCCCAGCCGCGGCCACTCTCACGCTCATGCCCGCGCCCACGCCCACGCCCACATCGACATTGAAGCACTTAGGCCTATGTGTGTGCGGGCGCACATGCTTAACCTCCTTGGTCACATTGTTCTGGCGTAATGCCAGCGCCCCGGCCCAGTTCACTGATCTGAGGTCCGCATTTTTGAGTGCTTGGCCAAGTTCAGGCCACCTTCGTGCCGTTCAAATTGGCCTCAAATTGCGTTCCAAAGGTGGCAACGCTGGCAACTATGCTTGTTTACTTTGTGCTACGAAAATAGTTTCAATGGAACGCTTCGTCGGGCAACTGTCACGGATGAGACAGCCGTTAACGTCCGTTAAAGCGCGTTCGCAACTTTGAAAGGTCTGGCAACTCTTTGATATGCAAAGTACAAAAATGAATGTTTAATGTGGCAGAATAAATTTCCTATTGGCAAAACTATTTCAGTTTTTCGTTAGCTTCTGGAGTGCTTAATATTTATACATCTGGCATCACTCGGAATTCGAAATGGCCTTATAGATCTGGCAGTTCTTTTATGGCAATACTGCAATGGCAATCCACGAATCCATTTGGTACATCAATCATTGGTTCAGTATAGCGAGAGAGAGAGAGAAAGAGGAGAGAGAGAGAGAGAGAGAGAGAGAGAGAGAGAGAGAGAGGAGAAAGAGAGAGAGAGAGAGAGGAGAAAGAGAAAAAGAGATAGAGGAATCATGAGAGAAAGATCAGATGAAGTGATGGAGATACATACAAGGAAAGAGAGAGAGAGAGAGAGAGAGTGATACCGAGAGATAGGGAGACAGAGAGAGGTAAAATGAGAAAGTGATAGAGTAAGCAAGATATGAGAGTGGGGTGAGAAAGGAAATAAAGAGAAACGGGAGAAATACAAACCATGAGAGTAGAATTCCACATATACATAGATAAAGTGATGTAAACAGAGATAGAGAAAAGAAAGAGCCAGTTAGAGAGCAAGCAGGACAGAAATAGACACTAGCTGAGGAAAAAGCAGAACAGAGGCATTAGTTCAATCAAACAGAAAGGGCAATAATGACTCTTGGTCCACCGTCGCCTCCGTCTTCGACTGTTGAAGTATTTACTGCAACATTGCCACAGTTAAAGTCATGCGATGCGTCTCGAGCCTGGCTGGGAATTCAATTGGAAATGTTTGGCAACTCGGCTCCGACAGCAGCGGACGTCAGCTAACGGTAACTGGGCCAGGGGGCCGCCGAGTCAGGTGCATGTGCAGTTGCTCTCAATATCTTATGCTCCATTTGCGAAACGCGTTCGATTGCAAACTTTTTAATTATGATTTTTCATTGCGCCGGCCAAAGCAGCGGAATGTGTGCTAGCCGAGACGTGGGCCCAGGTCCTTAAATGGCCAGCCCAGATGGGGCCGCCAGTTTGTTGACTAGTTGAATGGCTCGGCGGATGGCTGGATGGTTGGATGGTTGGCTGGTTGGGTGGTTGGGCGAGTGGGTGGTTGGGTGGTTTGTCCTCGTGACCAAGTCATTCGTTAGTCGCGGCGATCTCTATCCATTGGCATGCATTCGGTGCGCTTTTTGCTTTTAGTTCTATTCCACTAACCTCTAGCCCCAATCTGGGCCGCGAGAGCGAGCAGAGGCCGCCCAGCCAGAGGCCGCCAGCCCATCCAAATTGGCGGCTGACCTTGCGCGCGGCTTTATTAAAAATAGAGAATCTGCACAAAAATGCAGCCGTAGCCCCGTTTCGTTATGCAAGTGCGCTCCGAGGGCGTGGCAGCTGGCGCTGCACTTCGAAACAGACGTCGATGGCGGGGCCCAAAGCGGCAGTGGCCATAGAAATGAAATTCATTCGGCATTCGACAAGCTCCATCACTCTTCATTTTAAATATTTTAAATACATATGTATGTACGGATCCCCGCTCGGGCTGGACGGGTCCGTGTCTCGTTTACGTAAACGCCACCTCGTATGAGTAGGTTATGAGGACCCGCACCTCAATGGCTCTTATGTAAACGGATTTGCCATCATTTCCGACTTGATGTCGAGTTGTCAATGTTACCAATTAGCTAATGCTTACTTCTGCATAATTCAAACGTACAGGGAGGAGAGGGACAGGTGACGCAAACGAGAGAGAGAGAGCTAGGGATAGAAAGTGCCGATTGGTGAGAAATGTAATATGGAAAACAACGACGAGTTAATGAAGAGCTTCAGGGCCCAACGACTCTTATGCAAAGGGATTTGTTAGCTGTCAATGCTATCAATTAGCTTAATTCTATACATGATTTTCTATGTGGATAGAGGGTGGAATAGCACAGAAAAGAAGAGACGTGTAACGAGAGAAAACAATGTGATAGTATAGAGAGATGCCCAACAGTAACAGAAAAGGCAGGAATAACATATCGAGAAAAATATGATAACAGCGAAAGATTTTTAAAAGTGACGAGAAAGCGAAAATTTGACAATATTTAAGTAACGAGAGGTTTCAATAAATGGCGAACAGATTGAACTTAGATAAGTAAACAAAGAATTATTGAGGATTGCAAACTATCGATCCAGCCATTCGAAATTAGCGAAAGATTTACAAGAGAAGCGAGTAGAAACCTTACATAGAAAGAAAAACACGTGAAAGTAAAGAAAGGTTTCTAAATGTAAGAATTAGGAATCCAATTCCAGTCAACAGTCAGCTTACTCGATAAATTATGCATAACTCCCAATATTATATCCGATGTGCGGAGGGTATTAGGTAAAGGAACGAGTAGTTACGCAAAAATTAGTTAAAGTTTAGCCTGGACTTTCCAGCTAATGCCGATTCGCTAAAGTGACGAAAAACTGGGCGATAAAGAATGCTTCAAATGGACGAGTAAGCGCTGAATTTTAATATGTATTTCTCTCTCAGTCTTCAAATAATAGTAATAAGTCAACGATTACCTAAATTTAGGAAGAAATCTTCCTTTCGAATACTGAGTAAATGAATAATACAAAAGAATGAATGATCCAGAGAGAGCTTACTTAAACGATATATTGAGGAGCACTAGTGATTCTATAGAGTATACTTTACAAATGGTTGTAAATCGTTGCTCGCCTGCTAGATTAAACTCATCATAACGAGTAGAGCTTGCTCATGGAATCAAGTTAGGTATTCCTTGAAAATTTCCTTCTATCTAAACAATTATTTGATTGTTAAAGTTAAAGTAGTGAGTCGTTAGTTCTCTAGAAAAAGCTAAAGCTATAATCATAATTGATTTATAGTCAGGAATATATAAATATATGTATAGTGAGTCATGGACAAGTTGACGAGTCTAGTCACATATAGTAGAAATATCTTAGGGAGTGTAACGAATACTATTTGAAGCGAGATAGGTGAATGCCAACCGATGAAGTAGCACTCGCTCTTGAAGTGCCGTTAGTGTTACGCTGACAATTTCTTAAGTGTTTTAGCTCATGTCAGCAGCATGTGTATACCCTTGAATCCATTGAAGATGTAAAATTAGGGCATATTGGTTTTGTTAAATGGCAGACCACATAGAGCATATATATTCTTGAATAGAATCACGAGCCGAGTCTGTTTAGTGTGTGTCTATGTTGTATGATTACGTAGTAGTATGATTCGTGCAGGGTATTTACTAGTCGCGCATATTCGAGTCCAGTACTCGCACTTGTTTTGTTTGCTCTCTGCTGGCCTTTGCCTTGCTCACAATTAATTAACTCTCTGGTGCCCGCAGCGACTAGCAAAGGTTGTCAACTGGCATTAAATAAACATGAGTGCATGCTCCTGATATGCATTAAAGAGAGATGAGAGTCGCCTCTCTTAATATTTATAGCTGTTATTTATTTATTTCGTTAGCTTTTTAATTTGACACTTTGCCGGCCAAAGGGAATGCCCTATAGCTTGCTGTTTAGCAGCACCATGAAAGATGAAAGACCGGACGTGTGCGGTGCTCCGGGTGGAGGGGGGAGGGGGAGTAGAATGGCCGAGGCAATTGGCAACTGGCGAGTGCAAGTGGCAAATGACATGCGGCACGTTGCACGTTTCAGCTAGATGCCAGCTGCCGCATGGCAAATGCAAACTAAGCTGCTGGCAATTGCCTGAGTCGAGTTTCTGAATATTTCACTTAAATTCAACTGCAGACGCCTAGCAATGCCGGCCGCCCGCACCGGCTGCACCTGCAGCTGCGCCGACTTTATGGCCTGCATTTTGTCAAAGTTTCCCAGTTGGGAAGCCAACAGCAGCAGCCGGAGCAGCAGCCGGAGCAGCAGCAGGCACCAATCAAAAATTTCAGACATACTACCGCATACTACCAAAAAGTAGCTGGCACACGGAAATGCGAAAAAGGCAAAGCACCGCCATTGGGCCTCAGCCAACTCATTCAGAGCCACAGTGGTTTGTGCCCTCACGTACAGCACTGAAAGTTATGTACAGACATACATGCATACATACATACATACATATATGCCCTTGTTCGCAGCGCTTTTGTCAGCTGAGGTTCGACATATCATGAATGCACTGAAAAGGAAAATTGTATTTTGTAGCAAATACATACATACATAGAGTATACATCTTTGAAATCATAGTAAAAAAACAACAATTTATTATATTAAAAAATATGTAAAGAAATTATTTTTTACTTTATTTCATACTCATTCACGAAATTTTATTGAGTATATTGGTTTTTTATCCGACTGAGTAATTAAATAAATAGTAGTAGTAGTATTTTTTAGGAAAGAATTACAATGGATATATGTATGTACATATTTCAGGAACCGTATAACAGTCCTTTGTGCCGAACAAACCATTTTTGAGCATAGTATATAACAGTTGTTTGGTATGCAATTTGCTGTATAAATAGTATAACAGTTATGTATATCTATGTAAAAGTATAACATAACAGCTGAATAACATTTTCCTAATCCCGTGCTATTAAATAAAAACCAGCAATTTTCTGGAACTTTTTATTACAACTGTATAACAGTTATGCTGTAAATCTTTTTAACAACTACTTTAAAAACTGTATAATAACTTTGTTTTAATGTAGAGTGGCGGAAGCATCTTCACAGCATTATATATTATTTATATTAATGAAACTGTTCGGCATTGTGTACCACAGTGCGGCGCCTAATAAAGTTCTTTTGCAGCCGCTGTATGGCTGTATAACAATAAGTTAATTAGCAGAATGAGTAACTGTGCTAAAGTTTCCCATGGGTAGGAGCTCATGATGAAATTTAATAAGTTTCAAGAAAATTGTAATCTTATATTCTTACTTACTTACTTACTAACTAGCTAGATGGAATCATTGATGATGAATTGGTTGACTTACTGATTGAAAGTGATTGACTGGCAATAAATTGAGTAACTGAATTAC